>NC_057801.1:364758624-365069566 GCF_018294505.1 Triticum aestivum | reverse complement strand
CCGACACCCTGACCCTGACACCCCGACCCCGACACCACAGCCCGACACACAGACCACGACACCACACCCCGACACCCCGACCCCGACACAGCACCATAACCCCGAAACAGCACCCCGACACCGACATGACACCCCGACCCCCTAAACGTCCCGAAAAGGTGCTCTTTGGCCTTCCAGAGGCTGACGGGATTATATATTTGTGAATTATTAGTTAGGTCATATATTTTTCGATTTTGATATGAAAAACATCATATATAATTGTGTTGATCGGGTAGATTTAAATGTGCAGTTGTTTCATCGCTGCGAGGTTTGGTGTTCGACGACCTCGCCGTGCGTTTGACGAGCTCTGCCCCTTCGTTCGTGGGTGAGCACAAATGACATGTCCTTCTCCCCCATTAATTATTTGCACAAATGACATGAAATTTGGTAGCTAGCTATATATGTGTCTTGAATCATCAGTATGCGTAACCAATATGTGTCTCCCGTTCGAAAGCGTCATAGTTATAAATATGCATGCATTTGCATATTTATAACCTTGATTCTTTCGAATTGTCCAACGCTATCCATGGACAGCCCGAGTATGTGTAGATTGGGTTCATTTTCCCATATGCTTTGCTCCGGATCCGACGCATAAATTTCGTCAGTGCCTCCCCTGTTGTTCTCCGGGTACACATCCTCTCTGTTTATTGCAGTGACGTGTATCAGGAGAACATCGGGGAGGTGCTGCCGAAATTTTGCGTCGGATCCGGAGCATAGCATATGGGAAAATGAACCCAATCTACACATACTCGGGTGGGATTAGGACCTATCATTACCTATTAGAGTGTAGGTTGCATGGACGTAATAAAATTGACAAAGTAGATCAACTAATGAATATATACATGGTGAATTATATATATAATTGTTGTGTGTCCAGTAGCTCTGAAAGTCAAGATGAGTGATCGTGTGTCGATGTATACCGATCACACTGGTCAGAACAAATGGAGCGCTGAATGGTTCACAAAAACCAAGGGGTACCGAGTATTATGGGAGAGTTGAAGCAATTTATGAACTTCTATTCTATGGTGAAAACCCACCGAATGTGGTAGTCCTCAAATGTTATTGGTTTCAGCCGAAGGAGACTAGAAGGACTCATGAACATATAGGGCTAGTTGAAATCAACCAAAGCACCCATTTAGATGTTCCTGATGTCTATATTATGGCTCAACAGGCGACCCAAGTATTCTATCTACTTTGGGCCTGCCAAACTAATCCAAATCTGAAAGGTTGGGATGTCGTTTATGAAGTGCCGCCACGTGCTAGACTATCTCCCCCAAAGGAAGAGGATTATGAACCTCACATTAACCCAGACACATATGAAGGAGAATTCTTCCAAGAGACACGTCTTTCCAAAAAGCGTTTCAAGAACCGGTATACTTCACCCCAAAACATTGAAGTAGACAGCGACAGTGAATCCCACATAGCCCCAGAGGAGGAACAAGAAGAGCCAGAACAAGAAGAGGTTACTGCTGCGGACGACCTCTCAATGCTTGACCGATTACATAAAGGTGGCCTTCCACATGTTGATGCCACTGAACCCTATGAGCCCGTCATTGATTATAGTGATGATGATGATTATGCATTTATTGATGATACTGATCGAGATTATTAGTAGTGTCAGGTATTCAATTTTTTTATGTTATACTTGATGATGATACACTTAAGTGATATACATATTATTATTCATGTCGGTATTTTTTTTATGTTGTACTAATTTCGTTTACTCTTTGTCATGGCAGGTGTTGAAAGATGGAACGGGAGCCGACTGAGGCCAAGGACAAACGTGCCCAAATTGAAGGTGTGCCACACCATCAAGGTAGCTCCAGCTTATATCAGTTCGGGCGGAATTGGGTAATGTGGTTTGCTTCATTATTAATGCAATTCATTCATCATGCTAGCTTGAGCCCTTTAATTACTAATTTACTTTGTTTCTCTCTTTCAGGCATGCTACAATAAGATGGATAAGGTGCCAGAGGGGTACGACCTGTATGCCATGGCCCACACTGCCTCTTACAAGCAAGTCAAGGGGAAGGCGAGGAAAGGGGAGGAGTTTAACCCGAGCCAGATCCCCTACAATCCAGAGCAGGTGATGATATCTAGTGGCGGGAGGTCCCGTGGCTCCATAGCCATTGATCCAGAGATTGCTCCTGAGACCACGGTGAGTTTAATTTGAATGGATGTTACTTGCTAGTCTTAACATTTGAGTGTCATCATGCTAACAAAACATTGGAAATGATCTTTGGTGCAACGTTACTCCACACAAGCATCACATGATCCTTCTCCAGCTATTGGCCTGAGCCAGTCCGCTCCCACACCTCCATGATCAAGGTAAGTTTCTCTAGTTTTTTGCTTAACAAATGCATAAAGACCTAGACTTAGCTTTATTTCATCCAATATGCTTACCTTAATGACCTAGACGTAGCTTCTTTTCCTGCAAAATGACTTAATAAGCTTACTGACCTCCAAAACCAGCCATTTTACTTAAGTTAGCTCTAAAACGATCTATACTTAGCTTTGTTTCCTCCAAAATGACCTAAGTTAGTTATAATATGCTTAGTTAACTAGGTTTGCTCAATAATGACATGTACTTACCTTACTTATGTAAAAACGGCATAATTAGCTTAGTTAGCTCATAAACGATCCATTTTACCTACATTAGCTCTAAAATGATGCATTTTACCTAAGTTAGCTCATAAACGATCCATTTCACCTAAGTTACCTCACAAACAATGGCGTGCTTCTTCTTCTAGTCTTCTTCTTCTAGTCACCTTTTCCTAACTTTCTTATTTGCCATTTTGCAGATTTCATTCACTTCTCGGAAGCTAGCTTGCTCTGATGGAGTGCTTGTTTTTAATTTCATTCTCTTCTATTATTGTTCTAGCTTGCTACGATGGAACTTGCTATCTTGATGAAACTTTGCATTGTAATATGTATGTGCAACTTTGCTATCTTGATGGAACTTGCTATGTATGAGTGGATGGAACTATATATGTATGTATGATGAAACTTATGTGTTGTTAAATAGCTCTGTGAAATATATCTATATATGTCATATATATTTGCTGTGAAAATTGTTGGATTTAAAAAAAACAGAAAAAAAGAGCCAATATGCAGGCTCTTTGCCGTCAGCCACTGACGGCAAAGGTCTCTTTGCCATCAGCAGCGGATGGTAAAGAGGCCACGTGGCAGGCAACTGTGCTTCCTGGGAGGCTGACCTATTTGGTCAGTTTGCCAACAGTGGCTGACGGCAAAGAGAGAAAAAACATTGCCTACAGCGGCGGACGGCAAAGGCCTTCCGATGTTTGCCGTCAGTGGCCGACGGCAAAGGCTTGCCGTTAACCACCTAATGGAGTAACAGCGCAATTATTGCCGTCAGTATTCTTTGCCGTCGGCAGCTGATGGCAAAGGACCCTTTGCCGTCAGCCGCCCGAAGCGGATGGCAATGCAGCTCTTTGTCGTCCCGTACGTTGCCGTCCACTTTTGCCGTCCGCCATACGTGCCTTTGCCGTCCGCCGTGGCTGATGGCAAAGTAGCTGATTCCTGTAGTGTAGCACTATGTTAGAACACCTCTACCGCCGCCTATTGTCTTGTTATGCTTATGTTTGCGTGTATTTAATGTTTCTTCCCCCTCTTCTTCTCCGGTAGACCTCGAGACCACTGCTGATGCCCCTGTGATCAACTATGTCTACGACGACCCTCCTTGTCTGAGCAACCAGGCAAGCCCCCCCTGATCAGCCCGATATTGCCCATTCCATTCTATCATGCTTGCATTAGGTTTTGCTACTGTTATTGATTGCTCCTATTCTGATGCATAGCCTGCTTTTGTAACCTGCTGTTGTACCTTACCTGCTTATCCGAAACTGCTTAGTATAGGTTGGTTAGTGATCCATCAGTGACCCCCACCTTGTCCTTGTTGCCCCTGCTTCATCATTGATGACTCGATCAGCGTGATCGACAACCAGAGCCCGACACCTCACATCACATCGTGCCCCTTTTGTTGCTCGACTCTACAGAGCTACTATTGAGTGCCGAGGGTGATTCCTCATAACGCACTCCTGATGATAATTCTGTAGTGTAGCTATTCGGTCATGGTCATCAAGGGTGATTTCCTCTTTCACTATTCCCGATACGGCTCTATCGTTCAACACCTCAAGTGTGAACCTCGAGGGTGGTCCCTCTTACGTTCACCTTGATGATTACATTGAGTGAAATCCACCGGGGGTGATTCCTCGGGTTTTTCCCTTGATGTTTGGACAAATAGTTACCTTGACTTCACTTGATACCGTTGTGAAAGTTGGGCGGGCCCGGAGAGCACTCGTGCGATGTGACAGTGGCGGCTGGCTCTTTAGCGGTATCACCCAGGAGGGGTGATAGCTCCGGACTTGTCCCGACAGCCGTCACTCCTTTTAATAATGGACTAACAGGTTTGGGTATTTGTTCTGAGTTGGCCTTTGGACTTTACGCACCAACCACCACGCAAGAATAGTTATGGGCCTCGATGTCGCAGTATCAGCCGAAGCTTTGTCAGGCGTTCAGTTCAGCATTGTGGCCAGGCCGGATAGTGCCATCCACTTCATGGGTGGTGCTGGTATCCCCTTGCGCACAACGACCCGAAGTGTAACGAGCGATGGGCCCAGACCCCGGAGTGCTTAGGATGTAGACCGACGGGGACCTCTCTGCTGAGCCTAGGTAGGGCTGCAACGTGTTGATCTTCCAAGGCCAGGCATTGACCCTAGAAAGGTGTGTCCAGCCAGAGTAATCAAGCGTGTTGGAAAACGTGGTGCACCCCTGGAGGGAAGACATATATTCGAATACCGTGTCCATGGTAATGGACATTCAGACTTATATCGTGATCTTATATAACTAGAAATGGATACTTGATATGTGATGGATATGTGGTTCCAGGATTGCTTTCTCGCAGGGAGTCGAGGAAGGATCTCTGGGCATTAATGTTACAACATGCTTGATAATTATAAACTACTATTCTTTACTCTTCTACATGCTGCAAGATGTGTGGAGCTGCTTGAAGATGCTAGTCTTCGATAGGCTAGGCCTTCCCCCTCTATTCTGGCATGCTGCAGTTCAGTCCACAGATACAACCCTTCCATTTGATACCAATGCATACTTAGTATAGATCTGATGCTTGCGAGTACTTTGGATGAGTACTCACGGTTGCTTTGCTCCCTTTTCCCCCTTCTTCCTTCTTTCTGGTTGTTGCAACCAGATGGTGGACCCCAGGAGCAAGATGATGCCACCCCCGCAGACTACTACTACTACCCACAGGGTTCCTTATACTACATGAAGACCGCCGACATCTAGGAGTAGCTAGGAGGTCCCAGGCAGGAGGCCTTGCCTCTTCGATCATTGATGTTTGTGCTAGCCTTCTTAAGGCATCCTTGTTTAACATATGTCTGTACTCAGATATTGTTGCTTCCGCTGACTCTTGTGTATCGAGCTTGTATTCGAGCCCTTGAGGCCCCTGGCTTGTAATATAAAGCTTGTATTATTTTATTTGTGTCTAGAGTTGTGTTGTGATATCTTCCCGTGAGTCCCTGATCTTGATCGTACAAATTTGCGTGTATGATTAGTGTATGATTGAATCGAGGGCATCACACGCATGCCCTAGTAGGTGAACGGACACCAGCACAGGTGCGTGCATCAGTGCACGTGCAGGCGCATGCGCTGGTAGGTGCACAAGTGCGTGAAAGTCGGCGGGGACCTTGTGGAACCCCGTGGCATGAAGCTTGGCGACAATGTGCGACTCCCAGCCCATCAATGCCACGAGGATGGCGCTGGCGTAGTCGGGGCGACATGAGCTGGAACGGGAGTAGGGACAGGTGCAATGTCTTTCCACAAGGTCAGTTCAAGCTCGTCCCAAGGCGCCTTATGTTCTTGAGACTCTGGCTGGGTGTCTTCCTCAGGACACTAGAAGACTAAGGGCAGCCCATCATGATGTGGCATGGCGTACAGTTAGGTTAGTCTGGTTGGAGGTAGCCGACAGGAGAAACAGAGAGGAAGAGAGAAGATTGTAGCGATACCTGGTAGTGCGGGGGTGATTTTAAACTACGGCGCCGGTGCCATTAAAAGTGGGGGCAGTTGGGACGAAGGTGGGGCGGCGGAGCCTGGTCAAGGGCTCGCCTCCCGGTGAGCTTGCGCAGCAGCCTGCTCGCATGCCTCCCGGTCAGCCGGCGCAGCTGTCTGTTCACACGCCTCCCGTCGACTCACACGCTTGCTCGGACAGCACCTGTCGATGACAAGCGGGACACGTGGCGGCACGTAAATGCCCATGGTTTGAATAGTGAAACCGTTTGCGTTAGCGTGACATGTCGTTGTTCCAAAATACCTTGGCTCTTCATTTGTGCAACTTTTCATAAACAGCTTGTCTCAAATTGAAAAAAAATTACGACAACATATTTGTGCCATATCATGAGACCATGCTCAGTTTCATGAATTTCAGGTCACTTTTGGATTTTCTGAAATTTAAAATCCAGGATTCGAAACAATATCATAACATGCATCATGAAATAAATTTTCAAGTGATACATCTATACTGTTGTAGATGTTAATATTTCTTAAGAAAAGATTTGGTCAAACATTTTGCTTAGTTAGACTTCAGAAAAGTTATATATGCAGAGTAAAAGGATAATCCCTCCGTACCAGTGCATTGTTTGATATAGTAACTCCAGTACTAGGAACAAACAAACGGGGCTCAATTCTAAGCTCATCTTGGTGTAGAACTATTAGTACTAGGCAATGGAGTTGACAGGTGACCTTGGGTAGCGGCGACCGAGGGAATTGAACCATGCTCGGCACGGTAGGTACCATGGTCTAGTTACTAAAGCAACCCTCCATTGATCAGCAATAGTCATTATGGACCTGGGACACGAGGGGAATTTCCTAGGGCTAGAATTCTGGCCGCCAGATATTTCGACTCGAAATGCGGAGGTTCGATTGGAGGCTCGAGTGGTTGGGGTTGGCTAATGTGTGTACCACGCATGCCACTAGAAGGACACGAGCCTTGGTCTTTTTTATAGGATCAACATGAGCCCTGGTCTGGCTGGTACGCTGTTGGGTGCTACCATTTGAGAATACGAAAGAAAGCTTTTATATTGCTGAATGAATCTATATGTATTACAATGTGTCGGATGTCGGGTTCCGGCAAAACCCTTAAGGTTCAAACTCTGGGATGCACACAAAGATCTTCTCCCTACCGATCCACGCCCCAAAGCCTCACCGCGAATCTAAACTACACGATGAACAACACGAGGGACACAAGGTTTATACTAGTTCGGGCCACCGTTGTGGTGTAATACCCTACTCTAGTGTGTGGTGGTGGATTGCCTCTGGGGCTGATGATGAACAATACAGAGGAAGAACACCCTCGTGAGGAGTGTTCATGTGGTGGTGTGCTTGGAGAGGAATGGCTCCATCTCTATTGGCTCTAGGTGAGGTCTCAATGCTTTCTACTGTGGTGGCTATCTCTATTTATAGAGGCCCTAGTCCTCTTCCCAAATATTGAGCGGGAAGGAAGCCAACAACGGCCATTTTGAAGGGGGACAGCTAGTACAAGTTATCCTGACTAAAGTTGGTCTTCGACTGCCAAAGGCACTGGTGATGAGTCGTCTTAGGCTCCACGGTGACCTCCGTCCTGCCGCTCTGTTGGTCTTGGTCTTGTTGCACCGATATGGTAACCTTTGCTTGATACCTCGGTACTCCGCACCTGCACTTGCTCCCTTTGCACCAAAGAGGAAACGAGGATACTGCACTGGCTGGCGCCCGCTTGGTCTCGATCGTCATGGCTTGTGTCACGAGCACCTCGCGGGGTACTCCTTGCCTTGATCTCTCCGCCTCCTCGCCAGCCTGCCTGGTGAGGCCGCCCTTGAGGAAGCCTTCCATCGTCCGCCCTGCGAGGCTTGGCCCCTCGCGAGGGTCTTGAGCTTGGGTTGATGTAGATGGGTCGTACTGGGCCACTGCCTGAGCCACGCCGTAGGCCGCAGGCAGGCAAGTCCGGGGACCCCTGTTCCCAGAATGCCGACAGTAGCCCCCGGGCCCAAGGCACGCTCGGACTTGGCTTAGCAGCAAAGCGAAAGGGAAAGTGTGGAGTGCCATGGGCCCCAGCAGCCTACGGCCTTGGGCGCCGCGTGGCAGTTGATTGGACGTGGGCGTCACCACTTCCCCACGCTTCCCCAATATCCGCTTGGCTAGGCGGCCACGAAGCTTTACACAGTTATTTCCTCTTGGCTGCCCGCGTGCTTCCTGTTCCCCTTTCTTCCTTGAGCCTCTGTTTCCACCTCCAATCTGACTTGAGCTCTGCCCCCTTCCGTTGCCATGGCGCCAACAAAAAAGGAAAAAGGGAAGAAGCCCGCGCCCTCGTCTAGCTCGCCCCCGGCAATCGCGCCCGCCGTCGGCCGGTCGCTGACACTCAACCCAGAAGCCTTGGACAAGGTCTGCTCCGCCCTCGCCTCCAGCTTTAACGAGTACGGAAGGACGACAGCTTGGCCTGCGTCCCATGCCTCCTTCGACAGGGTCGTCACGGAAGTTTGATTCTTCGCTGACACCCTGTGGGCTGGCCTTGTTCCTCCTTTCTCCGCCTTTTTCAGTGCTCTGCTTTCCCACTATCAGATCCACATGATGCATATTGACCCTCAATCCGTTACCTTCTTGCCGTCTTCGCCTTTGTCTGCAAAGCCATGGTGGGCATTGCCCCTTCCATTTCCCTCTTGCGCCACTTCTTCTCCTTGCGCCTGACCGACCCATTGCAGTGCTCGGGGTGTGTGTGCTTCCAGGCCGTGCCAGAGACGGCCGCCTCGGGGATTGATTTTGGCCTCCCACCTTCCATGAGCGGGTTCTGGACGCGGTGGATGTACGTGGATGTCGGGGTGCCCAGCCCCCTGCTCGCGCATCCGACATAGCCTGCTATCCCCAATCCAGGCTGGGGCCACGAGAGGCTCATGAGCCCCCGGCTCTCCTTTGTCTGGCGTCGATTCGAGAGGTTGAGAGAGCTTGGCGTGGCGGCGCCCCAGGTGGTGAAGGAGTTCCTCCACAGTCGCATCGCTCCTCTCCAGCGTCGCTCCCGACCGATGTGGACCCTGACTGGGATCAAGACCGCATGAGGCTCGAGGAGGAGGAGATTGCGCCTGAAGCACCGAAGAAGGTGCTGGAGGTCTTGACTGGCGACCCCTCTCTGGGCGACATCTGGCATGAGGGCAGCCTCTTGTATCTTAGCTCGGAAAGGGCCGAGTTCAAGAGGTAGATGCCTCACTTTGACGAATGGGGGTTGCGCCCGGCCGCCCTCATGGGGCCCTGCGAAAATCCCATCGCCGTGGCTCCTTTCCCCGCTGCCAACATCAATCTTGCCTTAGGAGGGGGTGGAGGAAGGCAAGCATTGCTGGAGGCTGGGGGATCCATTGTCAAGATGCCGATGTCGCGTGGGGCTCCCGAGGCGTTATCCTCCGGAGCTTGCGAAGCCCGTCCTGAGGCGGTCGTTGATGAGGGGACGCAACCTGCAGCTCCCGAGGCCGAAGCCCCTGAGGCCTCGGTAGGCCACCAAGAAGTGGCGCCTGATTGCTCCTCCTAGCCCGACGCCCCTGAGGTAGGCTGCCTTGGTGCTTCTTCGTCCACGCCACGTGTCGGCCCTCACGTTGAGAGCTTGGGTCGGTTCCGCATAGACTTCGACGCCATCCGCGGGAGGAAGGAGTCTCCAAGCGGCAGCAAGCGCCCCTGCCGGCCGCTGAAGCATAGGAAGTACTTCGCCACAGATGAGTAAGTCTCTCCTTCTTGTAATTCCTCATCCGCTGCTCCCTTTGCTGACTGTGGCCCTTCAGGATCCCTCCTGCCAAGCCTGTAGAGCCAGCTAAGAAGCCACCTCCTCAGGCTTCATCTCCATCATTGACCTTGAGTGTCCCAAGCCTGCGTGCTGCCCCTGACGCGAGTTCGGCTGGAGAGATGGGCCGACCAGTAGGGTGCCTTAAGCCTGTGCGCGTGCCACCTTTCCTTCGCGACCTCGCCCGGGGCGCAACCAGCCTTCCCCGGGCTCCTCCTCTGATCATAGACAGCGAATGGTTGAAGTCGGTCCTCGGCTCTTCTTCTGGGGGTGGATCAGTGCCTGCCTGGGCCCCTCGCGGAGCCTGCCTGACGATTGTGGGGGCACCAGCCCCCAGCCCCCTGCCGAGAGGGAGTGAACCACTTCAGGGCCCTCCGCCAACGCCGGCGGTGGAGGACAATATTGACGACGTTCTCAAGCGAGCGCGGGAGTGCCGCGTTATTCACCAAGAGTTCCTCCGGAAGGCAAGGACGCGATGGGCCAGCTTGGTCGAGAGCTCACGGACGTGGACGCGTGCCTTGAAGCTGAGGGCCTACGGCTGGTTGAGGAGCGATGCAAGCTAAAGGTGGCGATCAGCCTTGCGCATCATCAGCGTGATCTTGACAACGCAAAGGCCGAAGCATCTCTCGTGGCCTCGTGAAAGGCCTGCTCCCGAGCCATTGAGGAGTCTCAGGAGGCAGACCGGCGACGCGAGATCGCGGAGAAGAGCGCGTGGGAGCTCCAAGCCTGGAGCACTACCCTGGAGCAGCAAGTGGAGCTGCGCCAGGCCGCCCTTGCATCGCTGAAGGGGACGCCCGTCAAGGAGGAGGAGCTCCGGAGGCGCTGACGCTGGAGGCCGCCGAGCGCGATCTTGACCTTGAGCGGTTGGAGATGAGGGAGCGCCAGGTTACCCAGGCGGAGGATGATGTTGGCGCGCGGGAGGCTCGAATCCAAGAAGAGATCGACCGTCGTGTGGCGAAAGTTTGCGCGGGCCTTGTGCACGAGTATGGCGAGAGGGTGGAGCTAATTGAAGCCGAGGCTGCGGGCAGGACTGCCACTCTCAGGACCAAGCTGACTGAAGCGACGCATCACGCGGAGGCCACCGCAGCCGCCCTAGTCGCTGTGCAGGCTGAGTTGGCCTCCTCCCGTGCCAAGCTGCTTCTTCTCCAATGGAGGGTTGATGACGCCGAGTCCATTGCGCAGCAGAATGAAGATGAGATTCGCCAGCGGTAGACGCTGGAGCACATGCATGACCCCATGCTCCAAATGCTCAGGGACAGGGCCAACACGGCCCTAGGCAATATCTGCGACGCGACCGCTTCGCAACCTCATGTGACCAACTGTGCCGGCAATCTCCAGTTCTTCACTGACGTGGTGACGCATCTGGAGAACCTCTCTGAGAGGGCTCGCCAGCTCGTCGAAGAGAGGGGTCACAGCCTACTCGAGCGTGCATTCTCCCGTGTCTTCAGCCACCTTCAGGATAGGGATCCTCACTTTGACTTTGACACTGTCATTGCTCCGATGCTCGTGGCCATTCGAGGCCACTTGGCGTGGTGGGTGGAGGACAACATAGAGGCACTTGTCCGGGCCTTCACCTCTGATGATGACGGGGTGGTAGTTGATGCGGATGAAGGTGCCTTGGTGAACGGCGGCGAAGATGGCGCCAACGACGGCGATGGTGAAGCCAGTGACAGCGACAGTGGCGCCGGCGATGCCTCCGAAGACGATCAAGAGGATGCGGTGAGCGACATGTCTGATTGATCTTGTATCCCTTTGCTGTTTATCCTGCACACAAAAAGCTCGGGCATGGCCCTGAAGGTTGTAAGAGCATTTTTGGGAGGGGAAGCCCCTCATGTAAGAAAGATCATTTTCCTCACGCCTTTGGGAACGATGCTGAATGCGTGCCTGCATGATGCTACGGGCCCCGTGACGGGTTAGTTGCTGTAATTTACCTTTACCCCGGGCGAGCCCTGAATAGGCTTGTGGTGATTCCCTGAGGGTCCTTCGGGAGACCTGCCGACCATTTGGTGAGAGCCTCGCGAGAGCGGGTGCTGGCCGCAGGACGGCATGCGCGAGTGTGATGAACCCAGCCTAGCCCGTGAGGGGCTCTCGAGGGGGAGGCAGCTAGTGCGAATTCCAACTTGGGCAGAAACCGGAACACGAGAAATCACGCGAATAAGACAAGAAACCCCTCCCCGCATACGCAAACACAAATTCAACTTCAACTTAAATCCGAAGCGAGAAAGCTCGACCACATAAAAGGAGGCGAAAAATAAAAGGCTGGGTCCGGCACCTAGTCTAGTCTTCGACATCTTCTCACCAGCGCGGAGCTAAGTGTTGTCACTGGGCGTGGGAGGGAGCCCCTGATGCCCGAGGGCCTACCTCCGAGAAACACCTTGCTCCACGCACCGTGGGGAGGGGCCTGGCTCCTAGCCCCTCTCCTGCAGCCCCCAATGCGCCCCTCCTGGCGGGAGGGAGGTTGCCGAGCTGGGACAGCCTTCGGCTGCAGTGACCTGGACTTCCTGCGACCCATATTTAGCATAAGCTTGCTCCTGAGGAATTAGCGGTACCCGATAGCTGCTGCCGCCAGTGCGGTAGGCGAGGCTCCCCTGAGGCTCCTGAAAAGGCTCGGCTTCTGGCATCTCTTCTCCCCAGCCTGGCCCGAGGAACGAGCCGTGGTCTTCTTCCAGTGCGTATTCCTGATCCACCATGTGGGGCACGTAAGCCTCCGAGGCTGCCACCCCGAAGGCTTCACTGTAGTGCCCCATGTGCCACGCGTCTTGGCTCTAAGCACCGTCTTGGGGATGATAGGGCAGCGGCCCGCTCAGGCCGTAGGCGGCGATGCGCATGCCCTCGCTCACCAGGGGCGGTGTTGGTGCCGCTTGACGCCCGACGTTGATGGTAGAGCTGGTGTTGATTAAGCTTTGGGGTACGCCTGAGGGTGCATGGGCACGGATGGGCCTGCCGTATGAACCGCCTGGGGCCTGGGGTGGAAGCTGGACGCAGAAAGGAGGCGCCCCTAAAGCTGCGGCATCCAGGAGCTCGTCGACATGCTCCAGCAGCACGTCATGGCCGCTTTCTTGCAGCCTGCACCGTAGGAGTTCTTGAGCCACCGTGAGTGTGGCCTTCATGTTTGCCTGGTCCCGTCAGGTGTGCAGCGCTGTGGACGCGGCGTGGTTTGAGGCCCTTGCTGCTGATCGCACCTGCCACGGGGTGAGGGAAGGCGGTGCTTGACCGCGTCGCCCGCGCCCCGCAGAGTTTTGCGGAGCGCGGGCTGCCTGAGGCGCGGGGTTAAGGTCACCTTGGGCAGGCGGCGCAGTGTGGGCAGGCCATGCCACCCAGCGGTCGGCGTTGGCCGTCGGGTCGCCGGACATGGATGCGACGAAGCAGTGGAACGCAGATGGGCGGAAAGAGGATTTCAGCGCACCCCTACCTGGCGCGCCAAATGTCGGATGTCGGGTTCCAGCAAAACCCTTAAGGTTCGAACTCTGGGGTGCGCATGAAGATCTTCTCCCTACCGATCCATGCCCCAAAGCCTCGCCGCAAATCTAAGCTACACGATGAACAACACGAGGGACACAAGGTTTATACTAGTTCGGGCCACCGTTGTGGTGTGATACCCTACTCCAGTGTGTGGTGGTGGATTGCCTCTGGGGCTGATGATGAACAGTATAGAGGAAGAACAACCTCGCGAGGAGTGTTCATGTGGTGGTGTGCTTGGAGAGGAATGGCCCCATCTCTGTTGGATCTAGGTGAGGTCTCAATGCTTTCTACTGTGGTGGCTATCTCTATTTATAGAGGCCCTGGCCCACTTCCCAAATATTGAGCGGGAAGGGGGCCAACAACGGCCATTTTGAAGGGGGACAACTAGTACAAGTTATCCTGACTAAAGTTGGTCTTCGACTGCCAAAGGCATTGGTGATGATGCCGTCTTGGGCTCCACGATGACCTCCGTCCTGCCACTATGCTCGTCTTGGTCTCGTTGCACCGATATAGAAACCTTTGCTTGATGCTTCGGTACTCCGTGCCTGCGCTTGCTCCCTCTACACCAAAGAGGAAACGAGGACACTGCATCGGCTGGCGCCCGCCTGGTCTCGATCCTCATGGCCTGCGTCACGAGCACCTCGTGAGGTACTCCTTGCCTTGATCTCTCCGCCTCCTCGCGAGCCTGCATGGTGAGGCTGCCCCTGAGGAAGCCTTGCGTCGTCCGCCCCGCGAGGCTTGGCCCCTCGCGAGGGTCTTGAGCTTGGGTTGATGTAGACGGGCCGTACTGGGCCACTGCTTGAGCCACGCCGCAGGCCACAGGCAGGCAAGTCTGGGGACCCCCGTTCCCAGAATGCCGACACAATGCCCATATTTTCCTTGCAAATAACTGGTCATTCCAAAAGGCACGGTAATTGTTTTATGACAAGTTCTTGAATTAGAGTGAGTTTGTGATATAGTGATCTCAACATGGATTTCGCATTTCATGGTATCCCCAGTAAGTTTTTCATTGCAAATTCAAATTTAAAAGATGAACGGTATGGTGGTGATAAAACTTTGTATGTATCAAGCATATGACCACACACACAGACACGGATACAACAACAATCTAGTAAGTATAGTGCATCTACTTTTCTAGACCATGCATGTATCAGACGAATTCAAAAATACTCCCTCTATTCCTAAATATTTGTCTTTTAGAGATTTCAACAAGTGACTGCATACGGAGCAAAATGAGTGAATCTAGACTCTATAATATGTCTATATACATCCGTATGTGGCACTCCATTTAAATTTCTAAAAAGACAAATATTTAGAAATAGAGGGAGTAAAATGTAAGCCATGCAAGGTCCTTAATTCAATATTTAAAATGCACAGTAAACTGAAACATGAATAGTAAGTCTAGTAATACATACATGCAGTTGTGTTTAGGTCTCTCCATGGACCCCACCACCACACATACTTCATGTATCGATTGATGTTCATTTCTTTGTTAATGGAGCTATTGGTATTCGACAAACGCACGCGCATTATTTATCTTCATGTTTCGATCTCCATTTATGTCATTCCCACCCGCACACTCTCAACAAATGTATTTCTCACACACAACCTCGTCGTGCGCTCCATGAAAAACGCCCCCCCTCTCTTACAAGACACATGTGTTGCCTTTGTAAAACACCTTCACCGTGCATGCACACCAAAAGTCTGTGTAGGCCACTCTCTCAGTAACTATCTCCCTCTAGCCCTTACCACAGCTTCGCCGCACGATATCTTGGTGTATCTTCTTTAACATTCGAGTGTATGCTAGGCCACACTCACTCGATCTTTCCCTCTACAAATGACTCAACTGACCTTGCTTTTTCGTGTTGTCTCTCTCACACATAGACGCTCGCACTACACCTCTTGTATAGGCGAAGCTATGTACATTGCCGGGGGTTAACCCCTCGACGTTAGATAAAATTGTGAAGCTCTGTTCGGGATTGTTTAGATTATATTTTTTGAACATTATATTTGTCCCCACCCTCCCAAACACCGATGGGTTGTTGTAACGCCCCGGATTCGATGCGCCAGGTGTCTGCCAGTTATTCGCCGTCGTTGCCATGTCATTTGCTTGCGTGTTGCATTTTATCATGTCATCATGTGCATTGCATTGCATACGTGTTCGTCTCATGCATCCGAGCCTTTTCCCCATTGTCCGTTTTGCACTCCGGCACTCCTATGCTCTCCGGTGTTCCCCTTTCGTCTCTCGTTGTGAGCGGGTGTTAAACTTTCTCGGAATGGCCCGAGGCTTGCCAAGTGGCCTTGGTATAGCACCGGTAGACCGCCTGTCAAGTTTCGTGCCATTTGGAGGTCGTTTGGTACTCCAACGGTTAACCGGGTAACCGTAAAGCCCATCTCTCTTTGCAGCCCAACACCCCTTCCAAAGTGGCCCAAAACCCATCTAACTCCCCTCCATGCTCTCGGTCGTTCGATCACGATCGCGTGGCCGAAAACCGTTCCTCATTTGGACTCTCCTAGCTCCCTCTACCTACAAATAAGCCTTCCCCCGTTGAAATCTCGGATGAAATAGACCCCTAGCCCTAATTTTTCCCCTCCGCGCCGCGCCGGACGCGTCCGCCCACGCCGGACACGTCCGCCTCGGCCGCCGCAGCCACTCCTGCACCGACACCTGTCCCGTCCGCGCCTCCCGCCGCCGCGGCCCGCGGGGCCCGAAGCGGGCCCGCGCGAGCCCGCGCGCCGCCGCCGCCGGCCCGTCCGCCCGGCCTCCCGCACGCCTCCGCCCGAGCCTCCCGGCCGGATCCCGCGCCGCCGCCGCGCTTCGCGCGCCGCCGCCCTGGTCGCCGGCGTGCTCCGTCGTCCCAGGTCGCCGCCTCCGCCGTCTCCTGTCCTCCTCTCCTCCTTCCTCAGAAGCTCCTTCTTTCCCGCAGGATGCCGCCGTCGCTGGAGCTCTGAGCTCCCAGATCCGCCACTCGCCCCCGCGTCTCCACCACCGGATCCGGCGAGTCGCCGGCCGGATCCACCCGTTCCCGCAAACCCGGCATCCTCCTAGCCTCCCTACCAGCCAGCGCAGCCGCCGCCCTGCGCCATGGTCGCGCCTGCATGCACACGCTCGTGTGCGTGCGAGCACACGCACGGCCATCGCATGTGGGCTGCACTTGGGCCTCCCAAAGGCCCAGCCCAGCTCCAGCAGGCCTGCTGCCTCCTCCCCTTTCGAACTGGGCCGAGCCCATGGTGAGCTGCCCACTATTCCCCGCCCGAGCACAATTTAGTTAACTTGCGCGCGTATGTTTTTTTTCAGAAAACTGATGTCCCGAAATTGTCATAATATGTTGCTCTGTTCATCGCATGATATCTCTACATCCGCTGCTCCGTTTCGTGCGTGTAATATGTCAAATTGTTCGTCTCGAAGAGTACATCATTTCATTCCATTGCATCATATTCATTTGAGGTCATTTAGATGCCCAAATCATCGTTGTAAGAGTTCTTCATAATGTTTTCTGTTGTCTAGAACGAGCTCTTTTGTCATTTTTGCCATGATTGATGTGTGCATCCTATGAGGTTGATGTCTACATGTGTTTTGAACTATGCTATGTCTTCTTTACAAAGGTGCTTACCATGTATTTTTGTGATCAATGTGGTGACTAGCATGAGCATGCAAACTAGGCATCGTGATGTTGCTGTTTTAGTTCCTGTTCTGCTGTAATTTTGATGCCATGTAAACTTGATGCTACAGAGAGATCCATGCATATTTTGAGATACTTCAGTAAGGGTGTTTTGAACATGTGGTTATTGTCTATCCATTCATGCCTCTTGTTGCAATTATGGAGTAGTCTAGAATGTCATTTGAGTGCTCTACTTTTGCTTCAAAATGTTTCCTGGCAGATTGTTTACGTGTTATTCAATTTGGCCAAGGTTGCTATAGTTGATCCTTGCATGCTATGGACTTGTTCTTGACTTGGTTTGTTACACAAACATGTCTTCTTGATGATGCTATGCTTATCTTGTCATGCAATGACTTGTGGTGAGTGAATCGAGCTTGTTAAGTAGGGTTCATGATGTTGCTGTTTTGCTAGGCTGAATCTGTTATTTCGTGATGCTATATAAACATGTTGCTACTAATCATTCTATGCATAATCTGGAGATGTTCTATAAACATGTTTTGATCTACATGTCATCCTCTATCCATCCATGCCCCTCGTTGCATTTATAGGTTGTTGTAGCTTGTTGTAATCTTGCTCTAAAGTTGCTTGAAAATGTTGTTGTCAGCCTGTTAACATTATGTTCACTTGTTCCCATGTGTTTTGCTAGTGATCCATGTATTCTATGACCTTGCTATTGCCATGCTTAGCTTCACAAACATGCATTCTTACTGTTGGTTGCCTTGCCATGCCATGTAATGCTCTGTAGTGAGTTGCACAAGCTCATTTACGTGCCTTCATAATTATGTTTCTACCATGTTTGAATCTGTAATATAGCTTGCTATGTTTACGTGGGTGCCATCATATTTTATGATCCTTTTTGGCTTATGGTCAGTAAGGGACTCTTGTTCTATACAATTAGTAGATTCATGCCATGCCTTTGTTTGCCATGGTAAGTTCCTGTAACATGTTGTTTGATAGCTCTGAACATTGCATCGTGATGTTATTTTCTGCAAAGTCTGAAATTGTAATAACTTGCAATCTTACCATGTGTGTTTGAGCATGTTCTAGTGATTTTTGGAGATAGCTCAGTGTTCAAGTTTTGTAATGCTTTACCTGTACATCATGCCCATGCCTATTGTTTTCATGTTGGGGTGCTGTAGCGTATTGTTTTGATGCTTGCAATATGCCTAGTTGATGTTTTGGACAGCTTGTCCTTTAAACTTGTTTCATGTGTGTGTGTTGAACCGTTGCTCCGTTTTGAGTGTGCTCTATATGAAACTTGCTTAGAATTGCATGTAGTTTCATATTATCATGTTGCATCCATGTTTTGAGGTGTTTGCTTGATGTTTGGGTGCATTTTGCATCAATGCCATGTTTAACTTGTTTTGCTCATATCTTCTAAGTCGTAGCTCCGAACTAAATGAACTTTATATGTAACTTGACTAGAATCTCGTGTAGATCATCGTTGTGCATCTTAACTTGATGTTTAAATACTTGAACATAATGTTTATTCAGATCTGGACCAACTTCGAAATATGCATATGAGGACTTACCGGAATTGTTATATGTTGTTCCCGGCCTCATTTAAACTTGCCTTGATGTGTTGCTCTTGTTTGCATCATATCTTGCCATGAGTAGCTTCATGTAGCCTTGTCATGCATCATGCTTGTTGTGCATCATGTCATGTTCATGTGTGGTGTGTTCACTATGTTGTGTGCTTCTTCTCGATAGTTCCTGTTTCGTTGCGATCGTGAGGATTCGTTCGTCTACGCTTGGTTCGTCTTCATGGCTTCATCTTCTTCATGGACTTGTTCTTCTTCCTAGCGGGATTTCAGGCAAGATGACCGCTACCCTGGATCTCACTACTATCATTGCTATGCTAGTTGCTTCGTTCTATCGCTTTGCTGCGCTACCTATCACCTGTTTATCAAGCCATCCCATATTGCCATGAACCTCTAACCTTTGACACCTTTCCTATGCAAACCATTGTTTGGCTATGTTACCGCTTTGCTCAGCCCT
Source organism: Triticum aestivum (assembly GCF_018294505.1). NCBI lineage: Eukaryota > Viridiplantae > Streptophyta > Magnoliopsida > Poales > Poaceae > Triticum > Triticum aestivum. Next base: position 365,050,582 of record NC_057801.1, on the reverse strand, counting down.
CTTATAGTGTTGCTAGTTGCAGGTGAAGTTGAAGATTTCTCCATGGTGGACAGGATTTTGGTTGGGATATCACAATATCTCTTATATTGTTAATGCATCTATATATTTGGTAAAGGGTGGAAGGCTCGGCCTTTTGCCTAGTGTTTTGTTCCACTCTTGCCGCCCTAGTTTCTGTCATACCGGTGTTATGTTCCCGGATTTTGCGTTCCTTACGCGGTCGGGTGATTTATGGGACCCCCTTGACGGTTCGCTTTGAATAAAACTCCTCCAGCAAGGCCCAACCTTGGTTTTACCATTTGCCTCACCACCACCTACCCTTTCCCTTGGGTCGGCCAACCCAAGGGTCATCTTTATTTTAGCCCCCCCGGGCCAGTGCTTGTCTAAGTGTTGGTCCGAACTAGAGCACCGTGCGGGGCCATCCCTTGGCAACTTGGGTTACGTCGGTTCCTGTACGCTTCGCTCATCCGGTGTGCCCTGAGAACGAGATATGTGCAGCTCCTATCGGGATTTGTCAGCGCATCGGGCGGCTTTGCTGGTCTTGTTTTACCATTGTCGAAATGTCTTGTAAACCGAGATTCCGAGTCTGATCGGGTCTTCCTGGGAGAAGGTCTATTCCTTCGTTGATCGCGAGAGCTTGTCATGGGCTAAGTTGGGACACCCCTGCAGGGTATAATCTTTCGAAAGTCGTGCCTGCGATTATAGGCAGATGGGAATTTGTTAATGTCCGGTTGTAGACAACTTGACACCAGATCCGAATTAAAACGCATCAACCGCGTGTGTAGCCGTGATGGTCTCTTCTCGGTGGAGTCCGGGAAGTGAACACGGTTTCTGGGTTATGCTTGACGTAAGTAGGAGTTCAGGATCACTTCTTGATCATTGCTAGCTTCACGACTGTTCCGCTTGTTCTCTTCTCGCTCTTATTTGCGTATGTTAGCCACCATATATGCTTAGTCGCTGCTACAGCCTGACCACGTTACCCCTTCCTTTCCCTTTAAGCTTTGCTAGTCTTGATACCCATGGTAATGGGATTGCTGAGTCCTCGTGGCTCACAGATTACTACAACAACAGTTGCAGGTACAAGTTATCCGATGATCATGACGCGAGAGCGATGCTTGCGTGTGTTGAGTTCTTCTTCTGCTTCTTCGATCAGGGGATAGGTTCCAGGTCGGCAGCCTGGGCTAGCAGGGTGGATGTCGTTTGAGTTTCTGTTTGTGATTCTTCCGTAGTCGGATGATGCTCTTATGTATTGTATTGTTGTATTCGTGTGGCATTGTATGCCTTATGTATGTATCCCCATCTATTATGTAATGTTGATGTAATGATATCCACCTTGCAAAAGCGTTTCAATATGCGGGTCTATCCTTGGTGGGACCTTCGAGTTCCTTTTGGATAGGGTCGCATATTGGGCGTGACAGTTGTGCACCCCCCCTCCCTAGGAGAATATCATGTGCCCCACACCTTAGATGCTATATGCTGATACGAGTTCCTTGGAGCTTGTAGATCTGAGATATAGCAGCTCACAAGATGTCTTATATTTTTACAGGAAACCTTAATGAGTTTGAGAATTGCACACAATTTGTACAAAAACTACTCAGATGACCTTGGATACCATATCCAACGACCTTGAAGCTCGTATCACCGTAGCATCTAAGATGAGGGAGGACCTCATATTCCGTTGTATGTAAGAATATCATGTGCTACCACACCTTTGATGCTTTCGTGATACAAGCTCTTCGGAGTCATTGGATCTGTGATCCAACAACTCCTTGGTGGTTTGAAGGTTTTTTTGCAGAAAAGCCCCCAAAGAGTTCGGACACTGCTCACAAGCACAAAAACTGCTGAGATGCCATTGGATCTCAAATCGAATGACCTCTTAGCTCGTATCACCATAGCATCCAAGCTGTGAGAGCACCTGATGTTTTCTCGCACGGGAGAATATGAGGTGCTCTCACACCGTAGATTCTGTGGTGATACGAGTTCCCGGGAGATCTAACGTCTCACAGTAGGAGGTTTCAAAGTTTTTTCAATATAGGCCTCAAAGAGTTTGGGAGCTGCGCAGAAAGTATAAGTACTATGCATGTGGCATCTGATCACAGATCATACGACCTAGATGCTCGTATAACTGTAGCGGCTAATTAAGCTGCGGGAAGCAACTAATATGAGCTACTGGGATCCATTGGATTCAGGATGCAGCGGCACACACGAGGCCTGAATGTTTTTTTTGCAAAAAAAAAGCCACTAGAGAGTTTGGAAATTGCGCATAATTACAAAGACCACTCCCAAGCCATTGGATCTCAGATCCAACGATGTAAAAACTCGTATCACCATAGCATCTAAGCTGCGGGGTGGATGTGATATTATATGTCGCTGTCATTTTTGTTCCTAAACTTGCAAAATACGTGTAACTGGTGACGTAACTTGTCTAACCACACAAAGTGTTTGTGCAAAAAAACCACCCTACACTGAAATATCGGAACAACACACGGGGGTCCCACTTGTCATTGATCAACTTTGGACCTAAAACTAACAAATCTGAAAGACGAGATTTGAACTGGCAACCAGGACTACAAAGCGTACGCCGGTAGCCTGAAACAACAACAATTGTTGTCTTTGTCGCATAACTTGATTTTATACAATACTACGTTGAGTAGAGTAGAGGGAGTGGCTCGTCAAGACGTACATGACAGTTGACTCACTTACTGGTGTGTCCTATGTCTGCGATCTCTCTCTCCTCTCCATCTAGTAACATTTAGATGCACGAGCACACACGAAGAGCGGCGCAACCTTGCCGTGGTGTTATTATAACTAAAAAATGCTTGGAAAATAGAACAATCGCCTAGAACAAGAGACGTTGTGGCTGGTCAAGATGGAGCTAACCACACCTATCCTTCGTGCCACATTAGCATGATGAAGCTATGTGGCTAGGGGGGTGTTTGACCGACTCGTTGGGTCCCGAGGTCAAACTATAGGTAGTACATCTGATACAACATATTTTTACACGCACATTTTTCCTCTGTGCCGAGACGTGGCACACCCTACCATGCATTTTCTGTGTCCTCCTAGGTCGCAGCGCCAAAGCAAGTAAATTAGTCGTCAAATCACAAAGGCCCACCTTTCACGCCGAGAACATCAGTGAAGCACGGTGGGTAGCTAGTTGGGCCAGTGCGACCGATTAGACCGCCGCCACATTTCTTTTTTCACCCCTTTTTTCTCTCCTTGCCGGCAGCTAAATTTAAATATGCACCATGGAGTTGCTCTGGTATTTGGGTGCGGTAGGCGCGGCGAGATTTTTATTTTTTGATTGGCGGGAGAAGGCACGGCAGCAATTAGTCATGATGACCCCGCCTGTAAAACCCACTGCTCCCTGATGTGAAAAGTCATCGACTGGTGTTTTCCCATGGTGAAAACCAAAAGATACACCCCGCTCCTCGGCTGGCTCCCTCCGCCTTCCCGTAGATTGCATTGCCTTTCAGTCGTTTCGCCCCCTTTGCATGCTCTCCCCATTGCTTCTACCTGGTTCCATGGCGGCACACCAGATCATAGAGTCTGAGGTGAGGCGCCTGACATAGGAGCTCGAGGCCAAGGATGTTGAGCTCAGGGTCAAGGACGTGGAGCTCCTTGAGCTCAAGGAGGAGATGAGTGCCATGCTCCTCCTTTATGTGCGGGAGTTCACGGAGCTTCACAAGCAGCAGGCATCCACCACAAAGATGCTCGAGGCGTCAGCAGCGTTCTTGCAGAAAGCGGGAGATACAATAGGCGGTCAGGTGAGCCGGCTAGAGCTCAATGGACCGATCATGACGAGGTCTAGGATTGCCTCAACCACTTGGTGTACCATGTTGCCAGGCATGTGTTGCGGTTGCGCGATGCCTACCGTCATGCTAGCGCGACCATGCGGCTGTCGGGCTAAACCCGTTGGACCACCCCGTCGACTTCAACGAGCTGCGTGTTCTTGGTCTGGTGTCCTTCTTCACTTATATCTCCGAGGAGCTGAGCCGTCTCCGTGCGATGGTGGGGGGCGGAGCTGGACAAGGAGGGGTTGTGGGCGGCCGTCGCCGTTGCTAGGTGAATCCTCTCAGGGCTTCGTGTGCCATTGGACGCCATCTTTGACGAGTTGTCTCCCGTCGACCGGGAGCGGGCTCTGCGGGCGGTGGCTCCCAGCATCACCAACGCCGCGCGCCTCAAGAAGCAGAGGGACTTCAGTGGTGTTTAGGCGTCCTCTGCATGAGCATGTCTCGGTGCAACATGACCATTGAATCAAACTTAGACGGGGCAGACCAGTCACTGTAGCACAAAGCGTGTGGGCGTGTTTGGTTCCATTCTCATCTCAATATAGATGTTCCCCCTTCGTGCATGCTCATCTTAGCACCCCTCTTCATGCATGCTCCTAGTGTATTTGTGTTAACCTTTCATGCACTCTGCTAGACACCCAAAAGTGGGTCGAGAAGGGAGCTTTTGCTCCCATGCACCCTGCCTAACATTGATTCATGCTTCATATGGTTCATCTTCTGTGGAGTACTGCAGCACCGTACTCTACGTGTGCAGTAGACCTAGTTCTGTTAACATTGATCTCGCCATTCATTCTTGACCCACTTTTGGGTGTCTGGCAGCATGCATGAAAGGTTAACACAAATACACTAGGAGCATGCATGAAGAGGGGTGCTAAGATGAGCATGCACAAAGGGGGAACAACTATATTGAGATGAGAATGGAACCAAACACACCCACACGCTTTGTGCTACACTGACTGATATGCACTATCTAAGTTTGATTCAACGGTCATGTTGCATCGAGACATGCCCATGCAGAGGATGCCTAAACACCACTGAAGTCCTTCTCTTCTCGAGGCGTGTGACGTTGGTGATGCAGGGTGCCACCACCCGCAGAGCCCGCTCCCGGTCGATGGGAAACAGCTCGTCAAAGAGCATGCATGAAACTTTATACATATTAGTCCAGAACCGTCAGCCTATCTGAGTATTATATTCTCATCGCTCGGCCTGCTCTGAGTATTATATTCTCATCTGAACCCCCAGAGAGAGAGAGAGAGCCATCTAGCAAATCATATTTTTCCTATATATTCCCCTTGACTTTTCCTATGTATAAAGTTGTGATATACAAGATTTTTTATATTTGTTTACAGAGGGAGTATCTCTCTATCAAAACATATTTGGGTGTAAATAATTAGTCCCGCCTTTCTACTTTCTTTTGCTGATATGCGGGGCATCCGGCAACGGGGTCCATGTGCCATGCACCAAATTAGAGTGCCCAACTGCACGGTAGACTCACCCCGGTCGTAGCGCCGCAGTAATGCCCAATGAGCCGTCAAGTCACAAAACCCCCCACCTTTTCAGCAATAGCAGTAAGCTGGACGGACGAAGCAACAATATTTCACTGGGCCTGAATCCCCTTCTCCCTCGCCTGCCTTTTCAAAGAAAACCTCATCTCGGAGCGTAGGATTTTCTCATGGAGAACTAGGTACGAATTCTTCATCCATCCCCGATAAATCCTAGTCCCTTGGTTGCGGGTAATCCTAGGATGGCAGCTGCCGCCGTTGATGCATTTTTCTTCCTACTGAATCTAGTGTGTTTCATTTGCAGTGCCTAAAGTGCGAGGACCATACAGGTTTCTGCGCCCTCGACGAGACGCCACACTTGTTCCTTCTAATCCTAACACAGGATTTTAAAACGCGAACAATATGTTCCCAGAATCCTCTTTTCTATCCAGGAGGGTGGGTTTTTTTGAACATGCTATCGACTACATTGGAAATTTGAATTGCTATTTGGATAAAAGGTACTTGTACCATGGTCAACAATGAGGTGAAAGAGGAAATCATTTCTATATTTGGATAGCGAATACATTGTGTTCTCATATTATTTTTCCTGCAGTGCATTTCTTGCTCTGCCAGAACACATGTACTCAAGGTAGTCGGACTTGCCATAACCGAATACACCAGTTTAATGGTCACAATGAATACAAGCCATGGATATAAGTTCCGAGTTGGGTTCATGAACCAAGAAGATCACTGCTTTTTTATGGCCGAACTTGGATAAACTTTCTCAAGTGTTATGGACTGAAAGTTGGCACACCAATGTTCATGGAAATAGCAGAACCTGGTCTCATCTTCATTGTGATCTTCCACCCTGGCATCGTTTTAGTAGTTCATCCATGTTAGGTTTGTATCTGGTTCTTGCATGTTGCCTCAATCACTTCTTCATCCACCTATTCTGTCTAACTAATCACAATTTGACTTTAGAAGTAGCAACGATTTGTGATTCCCTTCTCTCACGAAGATGCTACTTCTAACTAATATTTCTTATAATTGGTGGCATGTGTAGGTTCTTTCAAAGTGCAGCACACTACTTGTTTGTTATTCTATAAGAACTCGACTGTTACTGATGGCACTGAAGTCGACTGGGACGACATCCACCAGTTCCTACACTTTACTGATCGTCGTGAGGTCCTTGTGGGGCGTTTCAATGGTGGAAGGCTATGTGGGATATGTGTGCCACTGGTGCACACATTGAATAGGTCCAACTGTGTCAAGAAACTTATGGTACGAGCTATTTTCTGTCATATATGTTGTTCAACTCTTGCTTATACACAGTTTTACAGTTGTGATCTTCTTGAAACAGAAACTGCCTAGTTCTGTTATTCCTATGCAGATGCCTGACCATGGCCGGGTCAGACTTGCGTTTTGTCACAACATGATGTTTATGTCGACCTACTCCATTTCCCTTGGAGGTGAAAATAAACTTATTCATGGGTGGTCTCAAATAATGAAGGCCTGTCCATCTTGGAGAATAGGACAGAAGGTTATGCTCATGCTTTTCCATGGCTCTAAATAGAATATCCTGTTTATTGACCACAGTGCGAGATGAAGCCATTTTCAGAAGGTTGTGGATGCGCGGGGTGGCGCCTGGGCCTTGTCTGGGGCTTGGTGGCCTCACCCTTGGTTAACTGTAGGCAAAGTAGCATTGTACGAGGCGTGCTTTGTACCTTTGAACCTGTATAAGTACTCATACTACTTTCAGCTATGGTTGTTAAGTGCCCCTGCTGGTTTCAGTTAAGGTTGTTAAGTACTCCTGCTCCTTTTACAATGTGTCGTGTTTCTTCAGTCTCGTCTTCCTCAAGCCGCCAAAACCAAACCAGTGCTAGCGGGGCCGCCTGCTTCCACATCCCACAGCTGGCTGCGCCTCAGCGCACACATCATCACCTCCTCATCTCCTAAATTGTTAACACCAACGTCCGAGGCCTCGCCGTCGTCCTCCATGTGCTTTGGTGACTTGCCGCGGCGCCGCCCTCCCGCGTTGTCAACATGGTCAACAAACAAGAGGGATCGGGAGAGGACTATACGTGGAGAGGATGACAGTAGGGACACGCCTTGTCCATGGCTGTACATAAGCAAGTTCCTCATTTTTTGTTATATACTCCATTGTCAGCGTGTAGTAAAATAAAATGCTTCTTCCTAGTGGTTTACTGACATCTGGGACCCACGACATTGTCAGCATATAGTCAATAGACAAGAGAACAACACAAGACCGGCTGACACCAGGGACGTAGTTGCTCGAGCAGTATTTTTTGTTATTGTTGAGACGGAGCAGGGTTTCAACTAGATTGTGGCCCGTCTAGGCCAGGCATCTATTTTACGTTCACCACATGACTAGCCTAGTTTTTTTTTTGAAGAATACCCAATCCAGGTGATGTCGGGTAGAACCCTAGATGCCCGATCTTTTACGATTGGAGGCAATCCTACGAAGAACACGAATAACACGAGGGGAAACACAAGAGAAATCACTCAACCAGCAAGATCCGGTCACACATATGCTAGATCCTCGAAACATAAAGAGTGATGCACGATTCAAGGTCAACAAAGGACAATACAAAAGGTCTTCTCCGTGAGGAGGTCTTGAAGGGTATTCTCGTGATGGGGTCTTGAATCCACTTGGGGGATCTTCTCCGAAGAGGTCATGAGCTCCAAGGAGAAGTAACCAAGTGGATGAGCAAAGCTCTATCTCAAATATGAGTTATCACAATGCTAACCCTAACTTGGAGGAGGATGAGGTCTATTTATAGTCTAAGTGCAAATGGGGGCGAAGTGAAAGGGTACATGGGCCTCAGGATCATAAGTATGCACACACAGGCAGCATACGTCCGGTCCTTACCCGTCGTCCGGTGGCTCGCGGGGGTCCGCACGTCCGGTAGGGCTCGGACTTCCGCAATTTTTTTGTTGAAGTGGTGCCGGACGTCCGAAGATGGTCGGTCGTCCCGTCGCCGGTCGTCCAGTCATGTACGGACGTCCGCTCGCTGTAGCTGGCATTGACTAGAACTTTGTTTGGCTGGGACTTCAGGTGACGGTCGTCCGGTGGAGGCCGGATGTCCGGTGGCTTCCAGGCGTCGGACGTCCAGCCCAGACCGGTCGTCCAGTTGTTGTAGATTTCTGGTAGCTTCTCCGTTTGGTCCTTGTACTTGGTGTCCTCTCCGTCTTGTCCATGGCCTCCATCTTGGTTCCTGGTCATGCTTAGCACATATGTTTCAGGTAGTATCCATGTGTGGAAAGTGACGGTTCGGAGAGGAGCGAGTTCACCTTGCGTCCAATGACGTATAGTTGAGGTCTCACCTTATGTATCCTTGGGTCATGAGGAGTGGTCGAAGTGAACATGTGGATGATCGTAGGATGCTCCGCATCATCTCCCCCCCCCCCTTGGGAAAGATCCGACCTCGGATCGTGATCCTCATCACCTTGGAAACGGTTGTCGTGGACGAACTTGTAGTTGATCAGATTTCAAGATATTGTGCAATCCAAGTACTCCAAGGTGTCTCCGGTATGTGGTACATGCAAAATGAGCAAACACAAGCGACACTTAGAAATACAATGGTCAACACACACAAAATGTCCGTTAAGTAAGTATGAGTCCCTTCGGCAAGATTGTTCGTGACAAAGCGCATGAAGCTTATCAAGATGATATAGAATGATATGCAAAGCATTCATGGGAGCAAGTGCAATCATTGTGCACACAGATGTGTTGTGAATATGATCAATGCAACCATGGTGCAAAATGATGTCAAAGTGAGACGGTTTATCAATAGCATGAATATGGCAATGGATGCTCAATGATTATGTTATCATGCAATTGATGGTAGGCAATGTGATCATTATGTATGAATATGCCATCAAGGAAGATCACAACAGATTTGCTAAGGAAATGCACAAGCTCATATATCATGGATGACATGGAAATTGTTGCAACAAGGCAAGCATAATGTGAGTCAATCCATGCGTAATATGCAAATTTGTCATGTGTATGATATTTCCATTGAGCATGACATGTGTGAGAACAATCAACATATATGGAGGTGTTGGTGCAATGTGTCAAAGGATTGTTGATGTACCAATGCTCGATGTCGTGGCATGAGTGGAGTTCTGGAGGTGCATCCAATAAGTCTGAGCGCTCCTCAACTTGAAGGTCCAAAGGGCCAATCTCCAAAGTGGTTCCTCTGTTCGCGAGATGTATCATGTAGACAACAAGAAGGAAACAACAATGAAAGAGTGACCCATCCAATAGGCATACTGGAGGATGCCTCACAGGGAAGGAGTTCACCTCATGAATGTTCCCGAAGATGTTGGAGTTGCACATCATGTATGCCTTCACATACCCAATATGTCTCGTGACGGTAATGCCTTGCGAATCCTTCAAAACGAAAGAACATGACAAACACTCAGAAAAACAAATGAGGTTATTGGAAATGCAAAACCTATCATTCATGTGGTAAGATACCCAACAAGTGTATGCATCATGCTCATCATAAGAAAGTACAAGGGAGCATTTCATAGTATGGAGGAATATGATGCAAGAACAACCAAATACAATAGGGAATCAAGCAAGCATGCATCACAAGTATGTCCAAGTCTCCAAGATCAATAAACATAGCATGGGTGCACCCACTACATTGGCATATGAGATGTGCAACTAATGGGGACAAGTGACAATAAGCAAGATAAATCAAGTGAGAGGCATCAAGATATATGTCATCAACCCAAGAAAGCAAGTAAGAAAGGAACATGGGTGATGCAATAAAGCAAGCAATCATAGTGATCAAGTCAAGCAAGCTAGTAGTGCAAAGATGCAACGTACTAGAAGGAATCATGGCAAGCATGTCATGTGTGCAAATAGTGGGCATATATAATGCACAAGACATATCAAAAGCATGAAGGAAAGGTATGAGCAAAATAGCAGCAATGTATTGGCGAGAAGCCATATGTAAATAACAATGGGACATCATGACTGTCCCAATACAACAAGCATCAATAGCATGGGGCACAAAGAAATCATGGCAATAGCTATAAGTATCTCCACCAAGCATGCAAATACAAATAGAAGTAGCATAATGGTGAATCATGGGTAGATGCAAGCTAGGGTCACAATTTCATGGAAAAATCATGTAAAGAGGCATAACATGCAAAGTGAACACGATAGTATGGGCATAAGGTGACAAGTGGTAAATAGCCCATAGTCGTGTGAGAGACAAGTAAAAGAGATGCGCGTAGTCCTTGCGCGAAGGGAACGGTGGTGAGGATAGTTCACGTGATCCCAAATCGTCGTTGCTCTCAAGAGCTTGTTTCGTTAACTCTTGGGATTGAGAGGTTGACGAGTATACGTGAGTACCAACACAAAACAAAGACAAGGGGAAAATTGTGTGTGTGTGGTATATGTACACATCATCCATCATGATGCGCACGTGCATGTGTCAGTTAGCACAAAATATCCAATGCTCAAATAGATGAGATGCGTGATATAGAAACATGTCCTCCATCATGAGAGGTTTGTTGTTATACAAAGGCATAATGGAGATTCAAATTGTGTAATGCATCACGAGAAATATGTAGAGCATTGTTATTCATGGAATGCATATGGTGCACACAATTATGGTAATCATGCAAGTTATGGAATGCATCAAGATCTCGTAGTATGTAGGAGGAAACTATGGGGTTCTCCTCATGAGCATTAGTAGAAGTATCACATGGAGAATATTGACAACATCCAAAACAAAGCATATTTGGTTCTATGTGACCATGGGATTGCATAGTAGATGAATTGTGCAAATCATGTAAAGCAAGCATGGCAATATCATCACATGAAAAACAAAAGCCAATGACCATCATATCGTCATCTATGCCATAAGTGCAAATAGGATTTATTTTAATGGGGCATGCATAGTTACTATGATGAGATTGGAATGAAGCAATATAGGAGATTTCACTCATAGCATATGACAAGTTTAAAGTATTGTCAAACACGATGTGAACAAAAGAATTTCCACATGATATCCTATGGAACATAGCATCACAAGTAGGCAATTCAACATGCTCATCATCATATTCATCATAAATGGGTGGCATATCGAAACTAGACATAGTATGTGATAAATCCATAGGGTGATCAACATCATGGGAGAAATTGACGTCAAGAGAGTCCACTAGTGGGACAAGAGAAGCACCATCACCTATGTTACCTTTGGAGTGTCGCTCAAGTGTTGTAGGTGAGGTGTCGAAGATCCACTCGTAGTCATCTTCATCTTGATGGAACCATGCGGGGGGTGCATCATCGTCCACCATGGCCATCATCATCTCCATTGGAGGGATGGACTCGTCGAGGATAGGCATGTCATCATGTAGGAGACCTAGCACCAAAGAACAAAACACACTCGTAGTAGAGGTTAGGTCATTAGAAATCATAGTGGCCTCACATGTCGTGTCAACTACCTCACTCACTAAGTGTGGTGGCTCACTCACTCCCTCTTGGATGCTCTCACTCGTATGGTTGGTGGAGTCACTCAAATGGCTCTCAACCACACATAGGATGTGTGGCATGCTCTCATGTGTGGGGATAGTGGTGGTCACACTCATCCTCCCATAGGAAATGCTCTCAGTGTCACGTATGGTGGATTCACTCATGTCACTCATGTGGTAGTGGCTCTCCTCACATGGCACTTGGGGTATCTCATGATATTTGGGTGTCGGAGAGATGTAGGTGCAAATGTCTCCATGCTCATCTCCTATCGCCACCTTGGTTGAAGGGATAGTCCCATGCTCAACCTCCTCATCCATAACGCCTCCAAACATGAATGTCGTAGGATGTGGCAAAACATCACTCTCCTCCGAGACCAAAGATAAATTCTCATGCGCGGTCTCGTAGCTTGACTCGGAGTATGACTCCAATACGGGTGTCGTCTTTATGTTGTTGAAGAGGTTCCTGCTCGTCACCGTGGTTGAAGGGGATGGCCCTTGCTCGACCTTCTTGTCACTATCTTGGTGTGAGAGGCCCATATGATGTGGCACCTCGTAGCTCGTCTCCATGACCGAAGGAAATTTCCCATGCTCGGCCATCTTCCTTGAGGGGCTTCCGAAGATGGAAGTGTCGCCCTCACTTGCAGGTGGTCACCTTGGACTTGATGAAGTCGTTGTAGGTGAACTCGTGGGAAGTAGGCGAAGATGTCATACGTCCAAAGGCGAATATTCCTTGAGAACACCTGGTGAAGATGTCGAAGTGGTTGGTATAGCCATAGCTCCGTCTTGGTGGTGCTCGTCTCGCGGTCTTCTCTTTCGCTCATGAAGCTTGGACTTGGCATGAAGTAGGGCTTGTTGGGACTTGTACATTTGCGCTTGGCGAACATCTTCATGATGATGGTGTCATTGTCGTGGTTGAGCTCATAGTATATGCCGTTCATCGTCGTCGTGCACATGATGCTTGGAGGTGACTTGCCCTTCATGACGATGTGGATCACGAACATGATGGTGGTTGCCATGTAGATGTGGACATGGACGAATTGTGTTTGCATTGCATGGGCGCTCCGAAGACAATTGACTTGGTTGTCTCCGCCATGAAGATGAAAAAGGAGAAGTAGACTTGATTAAGGCCCGAATCTCCTCCATCCTTGCATCTTGCTCCTCATTTTGTGCGAAAAGCTTGTTGTCGATAGAGTCCCTTTCCTTGCTTTGGAGTGATGAATGTCGATGGAGAGGTTCTTGATGCACTCTCGCAAGGTAGAATGTGTGCATTGCATTTGTCGTTGTAGATCAAAGATGGACTCTACGGTGATGTAGTTGTTCGCACCGTCGTTGTCGTGGAAGATCGGAGATGAAATGTCTTTCCTATCCATCAGAAGACTCGAGCAAATATGAGTGGAAGAAAGGAGAGAACTATACCAAATGTACTTGACCAATGTTGAGAATGGATCAATGATCACTCAATGATGTAACAAAGAAATAGCACAATTGGTACTGATCTCGCCGATTTCTCACACCTACACAAATAAGGCTTATGCTGGAGCTCGGTGAGGATGGTGGCACAAAACATTTGATGCAAAATGTTAGTAAGAGTCAATAATGTTGAAAGAGATTCACAAATTCGCAAGCGAAACAAGTAGGCCAATAGCAATATGTGGCACACGGAAACACACACACGGATAGATAAATGGGGTCGTGCAACCAAGGAATGAGCTCAAAATGTGGAATGCACGGAAAACGCTCGTGTTGCACAACTCAAGAGAGACGCTAGCATGATTGCTCGATAGGCGGATATGACACTTGTGCACAACCTATGAGATGCAAAATGGATAAAATTTCTATCCCAAGTATGCTATGTATGTATGGTTCCCGGTGTTTCTCTCAAGATGATCCAAGATGATCGGAAATGACAATCTTATATGAAAGTGGTATGATGCTATGGCACTTGCTTACAAGCTTCTTTGCTCTCTCTTTTTTGCTTAAAAGCTTATTCTTTCTTTGCATGGCTACTTTTGCACAATGCACAAACCAAGATAGCAATAGTGTATATGCGGGAACAAAGTTGTGACACAAGAGATACTATGATGATACCAATATGATATGGTATGTATGCAATGGGAGGTGTAGATCACTAATGTACACAAGTAACATTGTCGGCAATACTCAAAGGCTAGTCTCGATCGGCAAGTGACGCAAAATGGGCTAGGGGTTATCAATGCAATGGCAAGGGGAATATACAATGGTGTCTTTGAGGTAACCGTCCTTGGCGATGATGAGAGGCGGTGTTGCCAGTGTCGAACCACTCCTAGTTAGCCAAAACAGCCTAGGAAATGGGAAAAACCATAACTCAAAATCTCAAGGACAAAAGTCAAATGGTGGTAGCGGAAAGTGGTGGTAGTTTGCCCTCGACAATGCGGATGTGTAATGATGGGCTCTACACTTGTTGGATTTAAAGTTGTTGTCCCTAAGTAGCCGAAACACCTTAGGAAACACAAGCCACAACTCAAGCAAGCTCAAACGAAATTGGGTTAAGTTGGGGTGGCAGAAGTGTATGGTGGGCAATGGGTACGCGAAAGTGGTGGTGGTGGTTGATGAAGAAGGAACCGTCCCAAAGTAGCCGAAACCCCTTAGGAGACTCGAATCAGTACTCAAGCAACCACTAATGCTATGGGGAATGAAATGGGTTAGGTTGCGGAAGTCGGTGGTGGTAATGCAGATGATATGGTGGTGGCCCTAGGCAAAGATGCCAAAGTTCATCATATGATGTTGGAAGTATTTTTGTGGGACGGGGGATGTCACTAGCTTCAAAACGAGCTAAAGAACGTCAAAATCGGAGTTCGGATTAATTAGTTATGGGTAAAACAAAAACCAGCCAAAGTCAGTTTTCACAGGGGCCGGACACCCGTTAAGGGTCGGACGACCGGTGGCTGGAGCACGGGACGGACGTCCGGAAATGGCCGGAAATCCGATGTTTTGGTTCGGGATGGGTGGTTTCGGACGTCCGGCAAGGGTCGGACGTCCGGTGTTGCGGACGAGCCAGTCGTCCGGTAAAGTGTCGGACATCTGATGGGTATGGGTCAACTCGAGATCCAAGTTTCGGGACGCAAATTTGGGCAGAAAATGGAGATTTTAGGGGTCAAAATTGATGAGATTTAGTGGATGAAAGATGGGGAAACTTAGGGAGATGCTAGATCCACTTGAAACCAAGCAAATCCATGCATCAAAATCAACAAAACATCATCATACCAACAAATCACAAAAAAATTTCGGGCTATTTTTCGTGGGGAATTTTCAAAATTGGGGAAGAACACAACAAAATCAAGCTAGAAAACAAAGGGTAGTGGCCCAAAATTCATGATCAACATGGCTCATGATACCAAGATGACGTAGGGTAGAACTCTAGATGCCCGATCTTTCACGATTGGAGGGGATCCTACGAAGAACACGAAGAACACGAGGGGAAAAACGAGGGGAACACGAGGGGAAACACAAGATAAATCACTCAACCAACACGATCCGGTCACACATACGCTAGATCCTTGAAACACAAAGAGTGATACACGATTCAAGGTCAACAAAGGACGATACAAAAGTTCTTCTCCATGAGGTGGTCTTGAAGGGTCTTCCCGTGATGGGGTCTTGAATCCGCTTGGGGGATCTTCTTCGAAGAGGTCATGAGCTCCGAGGAGAAGTAACAAAGTGGATGAGCAAAGCTCTATCTCAAATATCAGTTATCACAATGCTAACCCTAACTAGGAGGAGGAGGAGGTCTATTTATAGTCTAAGTGCAAATGGGGGCGAAGTGAAAGGGTACATGGGCCTCGGGCTCGTAACTGTGCACACACAAGCAGCAGACGTCTGGTCCTTACCAGTCGTCCGGTGGCTCACGGGGGTCCAGACGTCCGGTACGGCTCGGACTTCCACAATTTTCGTTCTGTTGAAGTGGTACCGGACGTCTGAAGACGGCCGGTCGTCCGGTCATGGACGGACGTCCTCTCGCTGTAGCTGGCGTTGACTAGAACTTGTGTCGGCTGGGACTTCAGGTGTCGGTCATCCGGTGGAGGCCGGATGTTTGGTGGCTTCCAGGCATCAGACGTCCGGTCCAGACCGGTCGTCCGGGTGCTGCAGATTTCTGGCAGCTTCTCCGTTTGGTCCTTGTACTTGGTGTCCCCACCGTCTTGTCCTTGGCCTCCCTCTTGGTTCCTGGTCATGCGTAGCACATATGTTTGAGGTAGTAGCCATGTCTCATATGTGGAAAGTGACGGTTCGGGGAGGAGCGAGTTCACCTTGCATCCCATGGCATATAGTCGAGGTCTCATCTTATGTATCCTTGGGTCATGGGGAGTGGTCGAAGTGAACATGGGGATGATCGTAGGATGCTCCGCATCACCAGGCCAACTTATTTTTCTCCGCCCTGCTGGGCTGTAACTCTTTCAAGACGGCTGCAAATCTTAAAAGTAATATGAAATGGGGTGTAAATATAGAAAACACACGACAAATTGGCAATTACTTTCAAATTTCTGAATTTTTTTCACATTTTTAGATTCCAATTTCACTGGGCTTTAACCTAATTTAAAAATATCTTCAAAGTACTTTAAATCTGGCTCGACACTTCGGTATTAAAAATAGTTTGAACCCCATCGAAATATGCGAAATTTCGTTTAAATTTTTAACCCTGGCCCTGACCAACAAAAAAATAGACTCTAATAAATTGCATAAGAAGTTGCAATGAGCTGTAAATTATTGAAAAAATAGGGAATGGGCTGACTTGTGGGCCTATTTAGTTGACGGGTATGCAAGATTTTTTTCCTTATTATATACGTCAACAAACTATTCGAGCAGATGTGACCGTTGGATGTCAATCCAATGGCCGTCATGCTTCTTCAATCTCTGATCTTCTTGCTCCAGCCGCCAAATGTAGCATCGGTGGGACCGCCCGCTCCCGCCTCCTGTGGCCGGCTGTGCTGCCGCACGGGCCTCACCGCCCCTACTACTCCCACGGCTGGCCAGGCCATCCCTCTACTTACTCACATCCCTCCACTGTTGTGGCTTCGCCGCCTCTGGGTCATTCCCTTCCTGGGTCTCGCCGTCGTCCATCGCGTTGGTATTCTCGACATGGCATGGTCAATGTTGTCAACAAACGACAACATCAGAAGAGGGATGTACATGGAGAGGCTGACAGTTGGGACCCATATGGCCCATGGCTGCACACAAGCAAGTACCTCCTTATTACGCCAAAAATAATGAATCCTCCCCATGACAGCTAGGACCCACCAGCTATATCTTGGCATGGAAGGAAGTGCCTCCTTATTAAGCGAAAAACAACAAGTGCTCCCATGACAGCTGGGGCCCACCAGATTTGTAAGCTGGCTTGTGGCCCTAGTAAGTTGACGCGTATGCAGGGCTTTGTGAACTTAGTCAACAAACGATTCTATCACCAGTGATCGTTGGATTGTTAACATCCAACAGTTGTCCTGCTTCTTCAACCTCTAATTTTCTTGCTCCAGCCGTCCAAACCATTGCGTGCTCCCACCTCCCGTGGCCGGCTGTGCTGCCGTGCAGGCCTCACCGCCCCGTACTACTCCAACTACTGGCCAGGCCATCCCTTTACTCACCCACACGCCTGTTATTCTGCAGCGACGACAACCTCACACCGCAGCTGAACCAGTCAACCTTTGTACTACCCTCTGCATGTTCACAGGCTCCGCGTCTTTCCCAGCCTCACCATCGTCCACCGAATGGGTGTTGTCCGCGTGGCGTGGTCAACGTGGTCAATGAACGGCAGCCATCGAAAGAGGACTATATGTGGTGAGGCTGACAGATGGACCCACCAACTACATCTTCGCACGCAAGGAAGTACCTCCTTATTACGCGCAAAAAATAATACCCCCTATCAACTCGGACCCACCATCAATATCTTTGCGCGCAAGGAAGTGCCTCCCTATCCCTGACAGTCGGGATCCACCCGGTCAAAGCGTACGCGGTGTTGTCACTCAGGTCGCAAATGTGTACGTACATACTGGTCCACCGTTCTTTCTGCCACGATGAACCATGGCCCAGTAAGGAGCGGTAGCTGTTCAGGCAGTCTTGTCTATATCGTGTACATGTACGTACAGCCACGCCTCACGAAAGTATATACGGCTACGTATGTACATACGGGCGGGGTCTCAAATGCGTATGACGATGGCGACCTGTTCATCGGTAGCCAACCGGCTGGGTCGGAACGAAGAAACAACATCATGTTCATCGGGAGGCAATAGACTGGGTCAGAATGCATCGTGTTCATTGGGAGCCAACCGGCTTGGATGGAACAGCCAAAACGGGGTCTGGCGTTTCGCAGTATGGAGGAAACGGCTTCTGTTCGACTGGCTATGGTCGAAATAGGATCATGTTCATCAGGAGGGGTGTGGTGTACCGCAAAACGAAGAAAACACACTTGTGTTGGAGCACCTATGACCGAAACATGGTCTTCTTCATCGGGAGGGGTGTGGCGTATCGCAAAACAGGACTCCACCGGCTACTGTTCATCCACCGTCTACTGCCTCGCTCCAGCCTCCACGGGCTACTTTTCATCCACCGTCGACTTCCTCCAGCCTCCACCTACTACTGTTCATCCATCGTAGACTTCCTCTAGCCTCCACTAGCTACTTTTCATCCACGAGGTCCTGTTCATCCAGCCTCCACCGGCTACTGTTCAACCAGCTCTCCACGGAGTCCTATTCACACACCCCACACCTTCTCCATCGGGGTCATGTTCATCTAGCGGCAATGTCCTCTACTACCACGGGATCATTTTCATCCAACCCCCACTAGGAACTGTTCATCCAACCCCCAACAATGGTCATTGTTCATCAAGAGGAAGCAGGTTCGATCAGCTTCGGTTAGCAGCAGTAGCGAAGGAATCGCTCGGGTTCAGTTAACAACCAAGGGATCGATCGCTCGGGTTTAGTAATGTAGCTAGTGCAACCGCTCAGGTTCAGTAAGCGAATGCCTCGCTCGGTTTCAGGTAGAGCCCAACACCTCGGACATGCGCGCGTACGTGTATGAGGGAAATGCGCAAACCTCCATGCACCGCTCGGCCTCGACCACCCACTGTAACAGGGAACCCCCCGATAGTTTATTCGCCCTTGCTTCTACGATGATTTTTTCCGTCATGCACGGCCCAAAGAATGTGATGTAGGTGTGTCGCTGGCCCGCCAAGGACGAAAAGCCCATTTTTTTGTCATGATTTTTTTATCATAGAAGTTGGAGCCCACCACATCTATGAAGATACGTGCTTTTGTCACAATTATCGTCATAGAAGTGTCATAAGCATGACAATTTTCTTCGTTCAGCCCAAAATGTCATGGATGTGTCTTTTTTTGTAGTGCCTACACTAACTCTCTTGGACCAATTCCAACTTACTGTGCCACCATTAAGCATCTAGTTGAAATTGAAAATCGTTTGGAGCACTTCTGAAGATTTTATCGATGTACTACTTACAACGAGTTTGTATTGATGTAACTCCTTACAACAGTCTCTTCATCTTTTTGGTATTTGAGAAACATGGCGTTAGTACTTAAAAACATTTTCATCATTGTCCTATGATCAACAATTTGGTCATTCTGGTAAATTTTACTTGCAACTTACTTGGAGTACTGTATATATCTGGTTTTTTACATACCATGGAATACAAGTGTGATTGAAATCATGTATTTCTACCATCAGTAATTTAGAATACTAACTATTACTTAAAACTCGTTCCATGTGACTTTCCCAAGAAACTCTTCTTGCATATTTCATACTAAACTATTTTAGTATTATGTCAATATGTATTTTGGCTAAGCTCAATTAGATATTACTATCTCCATAGATCATTATGTCTAATAACATGACTATATATTGCCTAAGTACTTCACTGAAAAATTAGTTTCAATAAAGTCTTAATTGCCGTCAAGAAATTTATATAATTTCCAATCAGCAATGTGTCATGCACACATAGTTTTTAGAAATATTTTCATGCTCCCACTTACTTTCTTGTAAATACAAGCATCTTCGCTTTCCTCGACGAAATCAAATTATTTGACCATTTCATCAACATGAAGATTCCAACTCCAATATGCTTGCTTTGGATTTGCGCACTTACTAGCATCCTTTGGATAGACAAAATTACCTTGGACCATATCAAATATACAACATTGGTTCTATTTCCATCTCATGGGAATCATTTTGACATCCATCTATTATATCTCATGACTGGATATTTCATAATTGCTATTCTAGTTTGAACTAACTTTAAGTATTATTATGATGAGACAACCTCATCATAATCAACACCTTGATCTTGCCATAAACTATTTGCAACAAGTCAATCATTATAAAACATTTTTATGTTTGTGAATCTATAGATCCATCACTACACTTCAGACTTTAAGTCTTTCAGAGGGTCCATCAAGTTTTAAACTTGAATTATGTGTAGGGATACTGTCTCAGATTATTTTGGCGTATAGCCAATTTCAGAGTTGGGGCCCATCAATGCTTCTTTGTGTATTATAGGTTCATTGTTTGTTTCAACAATAATTTTTTTGCATATCGTGAAGATCTATATGAATTTTCCAACCTATATAGTTCAGCTGCATATTCAACTGAAGTCTCCATATCTTATGTAAAGGCTTCCGTATCTATCGTAGTAAGAAATTTTAGAACCACGTCTGGCAATTGTTTTCTTTGACCTGATCATGAAGATTTTGCAATATCGTCGATTTGCACTGTCCTCTACCTACTCTTTTGCAGAAAACATTTTCTTCAAAATGTTCGCACTCTAGGCAAAACACTTTGCCTCAGCGTAGTGATAGAGGAATACGCAACCATTTGGGTTAACTTACAAAGTAGCACTTATCTTACAGCTTTGAAGGCGCTCATTTTCAGTGCAATAGCCACAATCTCTTAAGCATCACATTAACAAGTATATTGGCGAAATAATTAGTGTCATCTTTGATCATACCATGTGATACATTCCTTGATTATATCTACTCAAAACATTCTACTCTTAGTAGTGTTTCTAGGAGTTACTAGTACAAAAAAGGACAAATCCGTGACACCTTGGGATGAACGAATTTTTTTATGTCATGCTTATGACACTTCTATGACGATAATGTGACAAAACCTAGTATCATCATACATGTGGTGGGCTCCTACTTCTATACAAAAAATCATGATAGAAAATGGGCTTTTCACCCTGGGTGGGTCGGAGACGCACCTTCATGACATTCTTTGGGCCGTCCATGATGGAAAAAATCATGGTAGAAGCAAGGGCGAGGAAAATTTCAGGGAGTTCCCAGTTACAGTGGGTGGTCGGGGTCGAGCGATGCACGGAGGGATTGCGTGTTTCTCTCGTACACGTACGCGCGTGTGTGCGAGGTGTTGGGCTAACTGAACCCGAGCGAGGCGTTCGCTTACTGAACCTGAGTGATTGCACTAGCTAAGTTACTAAACCCGAGCGATCGATCCCTTGGCGTTAACTAAACCTGAGCGATTCCTTCGCTACTGCTGCTCATTGAACCCGATCAATCAATCGCTACTGTTGCTGCTGCTTACTAAAGCCGATCAAACCTGCTGGCTCTTGATGAACCGTGAATGTGGGGGTTGGTTGAAGAGTCAAGACGTACGTGGTTTGGGTTGGATGAACAGTTCCCAGTGGGGGTTGGATAAATAGGACCCCATGGTAGTAGTAGTAGGCCGTTGCCGCTGGATGAACAGGACCCCGAGAGGAGGCCGCCGCAGCCGATCGAGCTGGTTGGGGGTGGATGAACAGGACCCTGTGGAGGGATGGTTAAATAGTGGCCACTGGAGGGTTGAATGAACAGTAGCCCATGGATGAACAGTAGCTGGTGGAGGCAGGAGGAAGATGCGGTGGATGAACAGTGCAGTTGGAGGCTGAAGGAAGTCAACGGTGGGTGAACAGTAGCATGTGGAGTCCCATTTTGCAGTACGCCACACCCCTCCGATGAACAAGACCCCCGTTTCGATCGTAGTGCTCCAACACAAGTCCGTTTCGTCTGTTTTACGGTACTTTGCACCCCTCCCGATGAACAGGACCCCCGTTTAACCGTAGCCGGTCGAACAGAAGGCCACTTCTCAGTACTGCGGTACGCCAGACCCAATGTTGGATGTTCCGTCCAAGCCGGTTGGCTCGCGTTGAACAGGAGCATTCTGACCCAGTCTGTTGCCTCCCGATGAACAGGACACTATTTCTCCATTTCGACCCAGCCAGTTGGCTGCTCGATGAATAGGACGCCGTTGCTGCCGTCCGTTGCCTCTCCATGTAAATGAGCACTGGCCGTACATATGCACGAGTACGCGTTCAAGACCCCGCCCGTATGTACGTACGTGGCCGTATTTATTGGCATGTGGTTGTACGTACGTTACACGGTTTAGAAGGGACTCCCTGAACTGCTATGTCAGGGGCTCTACTACTACACATGTCAATGCTTGCTCGGCCACGGTTCATCGTTGCAGAGAGACCGATCGACTAGTATGTACGTACACATTCACGACAACGCTACGTACACTTCGACTAGGTGGGTCCCGGCTGTCAGGGAGGATAAGGAGGCACTTCCTTGCATGTGAAGTTATTGATGGTGGGTCCAAGATGTCAGGGGGAGGATTCATTTTTTTCGCTCCTAATATGGTGGCACTCCCTGCGTGCGAAGATGTAGCTGGTGGGTCCATCTATCAGCCTCACCGCGTACACTACTCTTCTGATGGTCGTCGTTCATTGACCACATTGACCATGCCATGCGGACATCACCCAGGCGGTGGACGATGGCGACGCCTAGAAAGGGAATGACGATGAGCCTGGGAAGACGAGGTAGGTCGATGTCCGCGCGGTGGGGAGTACGAGGGTTCACTGGTCCGGCTGCGGTCTAAGGCTGCCATCGCCGGAGAATAATAGGGGGTGTTGGTGAGTAGAGGGAAGGCCTGGCCAGTAGTAGTATGGTCGGGTGGTGAGGCTTGTGCGGCAGCACAGCCGGCCATGGGAGGCTGGAGCAGGCGGTATGACGGGCGCATGTTTGGGCGGTTGGAGCAAGAAGACCAGAGGTTGAAGACGCAGCTTGGCCATTGGATTAACATCCAACGGTCGGTGTATCTAGAATCGTTTATTGACTAAGTTAACAAAGCCATGCGTACGCGTTAACTTAGTAGGCCCACAATTCAGCCTCCAAATCTGGTGGGTCCCAGCTAGCAGGAGAATCAATTTATTTCCACGTAATAAGGTGGCACTTCCTTGCGTTCGAAGTTTTTTTTCTAGTTTTTTAATTTCTTCTTTTTCGAGTTAGAATAAAAAGGAAATAATTTAGCACCTTTAGTACAATCTATATTTCCATGAAATGGATCATAATAAAGCTGGTGGGTCCCAGCTATCAGGGAGAGGAAACTTTTTATTTTCGCATAATAAAGGAAGCACTTCCTTGTGCGCGAAGATGTAGCTGGTCGGTCAAACCTATCAGGGGGAGAAATCATTTGTTTTCCCATAATATGGGGGCACTTGCTGTTTGCGGCCATGGGTCATGTGGGTTCCTACTGTCAGCCACTCCATGTACATGCCTCTTTCGATGGCTGTCATTTGTTAACAAAGTTGACCACACCGCACCGAGAGAACCAACACAGTGGACGATGGCAATTCCTAAGAAGGGAATGACCCGGAGCCGGCGAAGACACAGTAGTGGATGCCCACACGGAGGGGATTACAAGGGTTCACTGGTTCGGCTGCCGTGTGAGTCCGTCGTTGCTGGAGAAGAACAAGAGGTGTTGGTGAGTAGAGGAATGGCCTGGACGGCATTTGGGAGTAGGGTGGGCCGGTGAAGCCTGCGCGGCAGCACAACCGACCACGGGAGGCGGTAGCAGGCGGTACTACCGGCGGTGGTTTGGGCGGCTGAAGCAAGAATATCCGAGATTGAAGAAGCACTACAGTCGTTGGATGGACAACCAACGGCCACTGCTGCTAGAATCATGTCTTGACTATAAGTTGACAAAGCCTTCCATATGCCTTAGTAGGCCCACAAGCCTTCCATACGCGTCACCAACTATAATTCTCAAAAAAATAGTAGGCCCACAAGTGAGCATCACATCTGTGGCAGAGAAACATATAGCCCATTTGCGATTTGAAATAATGCACCCATTTTTGAATTCTAATGGAATTTACTACAACCCATTTACAGTCTGTTAAAATTAAATCCCATTTTCTAGCCAGGACAACGATTAATAATTTCAACCAACCACTCAAAACAGAATTCAACCAAAAATCCCACATTTTGATGGGATCCAAAATACTTTTATCCCAAAATTTCGAGTTAGGTTAAATATAATTTCAAAATGAATTTGTATTAGGTAAAAATCAAATGAAATATTGTGCACGCAATAAGTAATGAAATTAAAATTTTCAAATTAAAAAAATAATAGTTTTGAAACTAATTACTTGTTTGGTGCGTTTTTGTATATTTACATCCCAGTTTTTATAATTATACCCCATTCATTATTTCTTAAAGCCCATTTTCTTGTTAGGCCTAATGCATCCCTCCTAGGAAATATTTACAGCCCAGTGGGGCGGAGAATAACAAGTTGACCATGGTTGGGTATTCTGCAAAAAAATAGCTAGGCTAGCCATTTTCACCTTGAAAATTAATATCTGGGTTGGATATTTGGTCGACATAAAATAATAGCCTGGGCTAGACGGGCCACAGCCTGCCCAGTTGATACCCTGCTCCTCTGAACAACAACAAAAACATCGCTCAATAAAAACCCCGCTTACACCTCAATAAACAAATACTGCTCGAGTTGTTGGGTCCCAGCTGTCGGCCCCTCCTTATGCAATTCTCTCGTTTATTGACTATATATGTTGACAATGGTGTGGGACAGTGATGTCCGAAAACTAGGAGGAAGCAAAAAAAGTTATAGTTGTATATAATAAGGAGGAACTTGCGTACGTACTGTCAACCTGTCCAAGTAAAGTCATCTACTGATTCCTCATGTTCGTTGACCATGTTGACAACGCTCGGCGCCATGGCGAGCGCAACAACTTGAAGGACGATTGAGAGGGCCTCGCGGGCCCTATGAATGGTCTGATACAGCGCCCGCTGCTCATTCAGGAAGGCAGGGTCATAGGGCACTTATGATCACCTTCGAGAAATGGAGCTGGCATGAAAAGGATGATGAGTTGGTCGGAAGATCATATGGTTTCACCTCTAAGCTACCCGAGTTATCGTATAGGCTATAAATGAAACATAAGACGATGAAATTCTTAAGCACAAAAACAACATAAGAGGATTATCTTCTTAACATGCAAATCACTCGCATTAGATCAACACGCAAAACAATATGAAGCATTATTCCCAGGAGGCATGGTGAACAGCTCGTGATGCTACATGCCATAGCATTCCAAGCTCAACTTTGTAATCGAACTCACAAGGCCTGACATTTCATAGAAAACATTCAGAACAAACTATTAAACTACCTTATATAAGTCAACATTCATGTGACTATGCATCTCAGCAGAGTAAATGCTTACTTCTGAAATGAACACAGGAATAGGAAAAAATGATCGACGCTGCTCACATCAAAGGGTGTCCCACTCCAAAATATCAAATGCATATCTTCTAGCTAACATCAATGAGCAAAATTTGACAAGGTTTTCCAATTCCAATATATTAAACTAATGTCTTGTTGCTAACATCAATTATTAAACTTTGGCAAGCTTTTGCCATTCAAATTATGTAATGCCTATGATTATTGAACGGGCAGGGTTTGCCATTAGTTTGTACATTGAAATGGCACATGGAGCCGTATTAACCAGCGTATCTTTTTGTGCAGTTCTACTGAAATCAAACAATGTATTGCGTAGCATGGTGGATTTCATATTTATATGTTGCACGGCGTTGAACACGTTGGCAGCTCCATTCAAGTAGATAGTCCGGTGGCTCAAGGTGACGACGAATGATTAGAGAACCATTCGATGTATTGTGCATGATGAAGTATTATGGAGGACATGAACCATCTGAACATTTTGTGCAGTTCCACTGAAATCAAGCTGAGCATCCCTGTCTGCATAAATACAGAAAAAGCATGATGAATATAATAGTGGTACTAGTTGACACTTACAACTATAATCATCTTCATTATCTTAACAGGAAAAGATAGCAATACAATAGCTTCAGTTAAACATTTATTCAAAACAATACAACAATATAAGTAGCACAACACAACATAGCACAATCATGTGGATGAAGGCTGATACTGACCTCGTTTGTTACATCTGCATCGGCAACTGACTTGGTCATACCTTTCCTTGTGGATCGAATTTTGCACTTCATGTGTTGTTGAGTTTCCCATGCTCTCTGCAGACTAGTCATGTCACCAGCGTCTACTAATACTCTGTAAAGCTTCTCAATCATTCCTTCTGTAATGTAGCGCAAACAGTGACTGCTTCTTTCTGCAAAGTGGAAAGACCAACTGGGCCCAATAATGCAACATTTTTCCTTAAACACATTGGCTCCTTTTGTGCAGTTCAACTAAAATCAAAGTCGAAATAGAACCGAGCAGAAGTTTTGATATCCCTGTATGCAACAATAGGTATAAAGGAAACAATTACTGAGAAATAACGGTTACCGACTTATACTCCCAGAAGAAAAAAAACATCTACCTTATCTTAATGGGAAACAAAGCAGGAGAGTAGCAATTCTCAAACAATGTGATTCATTCATATTAACTGAGACAATATCTTAACAATACCTTGTTTCAACATGTAGAAAGAACAACAAAGTAGAAAAGTACCATTCTAAAACAATACCTTGGTTAAACATGTAGAAAGAACTACAAAGCAGGATAGTACCATTTGTAAAACACAGTAACTGAAATATAATAACATTGACATTATCTCAACAATACATTTCTTAAACATGTACTCTGGCAGATCCCTAACAGAAATGGTACTCCCACCGATCCCTAACAAGTGTTGAAGTTTTGAACTAAGATTCAGTAGTTAATTCTGAGAGTGGCATTGCTTAATTTTACCAGTGGCATTAGATTAACAAAAAGCATAAATAGTTCTAGGGGAGAGTGGATGCAACAACACCATGTGCTTACTTATAAAGGGGGTGATGCAGAGTTTGTTGTAACAATGCAACAAGCATCATGTATGGGTTGGTCCCATTTTTGTTCACTTAATGGGGAAAGACAACAATTCAATAACTTCAATTCAACATTTATTTAGAACAGTACGAATACAACTAGCACATCATGCACCTTAAAGCACACTGCACAATCATGTAGAAGAAGGTCGGTACTGACCTTTCATAACGCAGTCAAGATGACCTACGAATCTACCAACATGAATAGGAAATCCAATCTCCTTCTGTGTAGTTCAACTAAATCAAGCCAAGTCGCCGATGTGACATTTAAGTTTGCTATAGCAACAAGTTGAATAGTGATACGTCCATTTTGCATCATGCTTTTATATCGATATTTATTGCAATATGGGTTGTTACTACACATTATGTCATAATACGTATGCCTTTTCTCTCTTATTTTACAAGGTTTACATGAAGAGAGAGAATGTCGGCAGCTGGAATTCTGGGCTGGAAAAGGAGCAAATATTAGAGACCTATTCTGCACAACTCCAAAAGTCCTGAAACTCCACAAAAGTTAGTCTTGGAATATATTAAAAATATTGGGCGAAGAAAGCACCAGAGGGGGGCCACCCACTGTCCAGGAGGGTGGAGGGCGCGCCCCTGCCTCGTGGGCCACCTGGATGCCTCCCGATGCTCATCTTCTGCTATATGGTGTATTTTGCCTTGAAAAAAATCATAAGAAAGCTTTCGGGACGAAGCGCCGCCATCTCGAGGCCAAACCTTGGCGGAACCAATCTAGGGCTCCGGCGGAGCTGTTCTACCGGGGAAACATCCCTCCGGGAGGGGGGAATCGTCGCCATCGTCATCACAATCGATCCTCCCATCGAGAGGGGGTCAATATTCATCAACATCTTCACCAGAACCATCTCCTCTGAAACCCTAGTTCATCTCTTGTATCCGATCTTTGTCCCCAAACCTCAGATTGGTACCTGTGTGCTGCTAGTAGTGTTGATTACTCCTTGTAGTTGATGCTAGTTGGTTTATTCAGTGGAAGATCATATGTTCAGATCCTTTATGCATATTAATACCCCTCTGATTATGAACATGAATATGATTTGTGAGTAGTTACAATTGTTCCTGAGGACATGGGAGAAGTCTTGTTATAAGTAGTCATGTGAATTTGCTATTTGTTCGATATTTTGATGAGATGTATGTTGTCTTTCCTCTAGTGATGTTATGTGAACAATGACTACATGACACTTCACCATTATTTGGGCCTAGGGGAAGGCATTAAGAAGTAATAAGTAGATGATGGGTTGCTAGAGTGACAGAAGCTTAAACCCTAGTTTATGCATTGCTTCGTAAGGGGCTGATTTGGATCCATATGTTTCATGCTATGGTTAGGTTTACCTTAATTCTTCTTTCATAGTTGTGGATGCTTGTGAGAGGGATTAATCATAAGTGGGATTCTTGTCCAAGGAAGGGCAGTACCCAAGCAACGGTCCACCCACATATCAAATTATCAAAGTAACGAACGTGAATCATATGAGCATGATGAAAACTAGCTTGACGATAATTCTCACATGTCCTCGGGAGCATTTTGCTTTATATAAGAGTTTTTCCAGGCTTGTCCTTTGCTACTAAAAGGATTGGGCCATCTTGCTGCACCTTGTTGCTTTTTTTACTTGTTACCCGTAACAAATTACCTTATCACAAAACTATCTGTTACCGATAATTTCAGTGCTTGCAAAGAATACCTTACTGAAAACTGCTTGTCATTTCCTTCTGCTCCTAGTTGGGTTCGACACTCCTACTTATAGAAATGACTATGATAGATCCCCTATACTTGTGGGTCATCATTACTCTTTTCTGGCGCCGTTGCCAGGGAGTGAAGCTCCTTTGGTAGGTGAAACTTGGTAAGGAAAAATTTATATAGTGTGCTGAAATTTACTGTCACTTGTTACTATGGAAAATAATCCTTTGAGGGGCTTGTTCGGGGTATCTTCACCCCGATCAGTAGAGCAAAGAGTTGTTCCTCAACCTACTGAACCTACTGAAAATATTTACTTTGAAATTCCTTCGGGTATGATAGAGAAACTGCTAGCTAATCCTTTTACAGGAGATGGAACATTACATCCCGATATGCACCTAATCTAAGTGGATGAAGTTTGTGGATTATTTAAGCTTGCAGGTATGCCCGAGGATGTTATCAAGAAGAAGGTCTTCCCTTTATCTTTTAAGGGAAAGGCATTTACATGGTTTAGGCTATGTGATGATATTGGATCATGGAACTACAACCGATTGAAACTGGAATTTCATCAGAAGTTTTATCCTATGCATCTGGTTCATCGTGATCGTAATTATATATACAATTTTTTGCCTCGCGAAGGATAAAGTATCTCTCAAGCTTGGGGGAGGCTTAAGTCAATGTTATATTCATGCCCCAATCATGAGCTCTTAAGAGAAATTATTATTCAAAATTTGTATGCCCGGCTTTCTCTCAGCAATCGCTCCATGCTCTATACTTCTTTAACCGTTTCTTTTATGATGAAGACTACCAAATTCAATTAAATGCAACTCTGAAGATTGGGAACTCTACGGAGGTAAAGAGTCAGGTATAACATCTAAGTTTGATTGTGTTAAAACTTTTATGGAGACTGGTGCTTTTCGTGAATTTAGCACCAAATATGGACTTGACTCTGAGATAGTAGTTTGTTTCTGTGAATCGTTTGCTACTCATGTTGATCTCCCTAAGTAGAAGTGGTTTAAATATCATCCTCCCATTAAAGTCAAAGTAGTAGAACCTATTAAAGTTCAAGAAAAGACTATCACTTATAATGTTGATCCTATTGTTCCTACCGCTTATATTGAGAAACCACCTTTCCCTGTTAGAATAAATGATCATGCTAAAGATTCAACATTGGTTCGTAAGAGTAATGCTAGAACACCTACACCACCTGAGCAAATTAAAGTTGAACCTAGTATTGCTATTTTTAAGGATCTCTTGGTCGATAATATTGATGGGCATGTTATTTACTTCTGTGATGAAGCTACTAGAATTGCTAGACCCAATACTAAAAATAAACATAGACACGTTGTTGGCATGCCCGTTGTTTCTGTTAAAATAGGAGATCATTGTTATCATGGCTTATGTAATATGGGTGCTAGTGTGAGTGCAATACCTCATTCCTTATACAAATAAATTATGCATGATATTGCACCTGCTGAAATAGAAGGTATTGATGTTACTATTAAGCTTTCCAATAGAGATACTATTTCACCAATTGGGATTGTTAGAGATGTTGAAGTCTTGTGTGGGAAAATTAAATATCCTATTGATTTTCTTTTTCTTGGTTCCCCACAAGATGACTTTTGTCCCATTATATTTGGTAGACCCTTCTTGAATACTATTAATGCTAAGATAGACTGCGAAAAGGATATTGTTACTGTTGATTTAGGGACATGTGTCATGATTTTAATTTTGCCAAATTCCGTAGACAACCCCATGAGAATTGCCTAGTAAATATGACATTATTGGTCTTGCTTCTATTGTCGTGCCTCCTAATGATCCTTTAGAACAATATTTGCTAGATCATGAAAATGATATGTTCATGAATGAAAGAAGGGAAATAGATGAAGCATTCTTTAAACAGGGACCTATATTGAAACACAACTTGCCTATTAAAATCCTAGGGGATCCTCCTCCACCCAAGGGTGATCCCATGTTTGAGCTTAAACCGTTACCTAATACTCTTAAATATGCTTATCTTGATGAAAAGAAGATATATCCTGTTATTATTAGTGTTAGCCTTTCAGAGCATGAAGAAGAGAAATTATTGAAAACTCTGAAGAAGCACTGTGCTGCTATTGGATATACTCTTGATGATCTTAAGGGCATTAGTCCCACCCTATGCGATCACAAAATAAAACTGGAGAAAGACGCTAAACCAGTTGTTGATCACCAATGATGATTAAATCCTAGATGAAAGAAGTGGTAAGAAATGAAATATAAAGCTGCTGGAGGCAGGTATAATTTATCTTGTTGCTGATAGTCAGTGGGTAAGTCCTGTCCATTATGTCCCTAAGAAGGGAGGTATTACTGTTGTTCCTAATGATAAAGATGAACTGATCCCACAAAGAATTGTTACAGGTTATAGAATGGTAATTGATTTCCGCGAATTAAATAAAGCTACTAGAAAAGATCATTACCCTCTACCTTTTATTGATCAAATGCTAGAAAGATTATCCAAGCATACACATTTTTGCTTTCTAGATGGTTATTCTGGTTTCTCTCAGATACCTGTGTCAAAACAGGATCGGGATAAGACCACTTTTACTTTCCCTTTTGGTACCTTTGCTTATAGACGTATGCCTTTTGGTTTATGTAATGCACCTGCTACCTTTCAAAGATGTATGACTACTATATTCTCTAACTTTTTTGAAAAGATTGTTGAGGTTTTCGTGGATGATTTCTCCGTGTATGGAACTTCTTTTGATGATTGCTTAAGCAACCTTGATCGAGTTTTGCAGAGATGTGAAGAAACTAATCTTGTCTTGAATTGGGAGAAGTGCCACTTTATGTTTAATGAAGGTATTGTTTTGGGGCATAAAATTTCTAAAAGAGGTATTGAAGTTGATAAAGCTAAAGTTGATGCTATTGAAAAGATGTCGTGTCCTAAGGACATCAAAGGTATAAGAAGTTTCCTTGGTCATGCCAGTTTTTATAGGAGGTTTATTAAAGGCTTCTCAAAAATTTCTAGGACTTTGACTAATCTCTTACCAAAAGATGTCCCTTTTGTCTTCGATGATGATTGCGTAGAAGCATTTGAAATACTTAAGAACGCCTTGATTTCTGCACCTATTGTTCAGCCACCTGATTGGAATTTACCCTTTGAAATCATGTGTGATGCTAGTGATTATGCTGTAGGTGTTGTTCTAGGACAAATAGTTTATAAGAAATTAAATGTTACCCAATATGCTAGTAAAACTCTAGACATTGCCCAGAGAAATTATGCTACTACTGAAAAATAATTTTCAGCAGTTGTATTTGCTTGTGATAAGTTCAGACCTTATATTGTTGATTACAAAGTAACTATTCACAATGATCATGCTGGTATTAAATATCTTATGGAAAAGAAAGATGCTAAACCTAGACTTGTTAGATGGGTTCTCTTGCTACAAGAATTTAATTTGCATATTATCGATAGAAAGGGAGCTGAGAACCCCGTTGTAGACAACTTGTCTAGGTTAGAGAATGTTCTTGATGACCCACTACCTATTGATGATAGATTTCCTGATGAACAATTAGCTATCATAAATGCTTCTCGTACTGCTCCATGGTATGCTGATTATGCTTATTACATTGTTGCTAACTTTATACCACCTAGTTTCACCTACCAGCAAAAAAAGGTTTTTCTATGATTTAAGACATTACTTTTGGGATGACCCACACCTTTAAAGAAGGAGTAGGTGGTGTTATTAGACGTGTGTGTACCTGAGCATGAACAGGAACAGATCCTATGCAAGTGTCACTCCGAGGCATATGGAGGACACCACGCGGGAGATAGAACTGCACATAAGGTATTGCAGTCTGGTTTTTATTGGCCTACTCTCTTCAAAGATGCCCGTGGGTTTGTCTTGTCTTGTGATGAATGTCAAAGAATTGGTAATATTAGTAGACGTCAAGAAATGCCTATGAACTATTCACTTGTTATTGAACCATTTGATGTTTGGGGCTTTGATTATATGGGACCTTTTCCTTCCTCTAATGGGTATACACATATTTTAGTTGCTATTGATTATGTTAGTAAGTGGGTAGAAGCTATTCCAACTAGTAGTGATGATCATAACACTTCTATTAAGATGCTTAAAGAAGTTATTTTTTCGAGGTTTGGAGTCCCTAGATACTTAATGACTGATGGTGGTTCACACTTTATTCATGGTGCTTTTCGTAAAATGCTTGCTAAATATGATGTTAATATAGAATTGCATCTCCATACCATCCACAGTCTAGCGGTCAGGCAGAATTGAGTGATAGAGAGATTAAATTAATTTTGCAAAACACTGTTAATAGATCTAGAAAGAATTGGTCCAAGAAACTTGATGATGCATTATGGGCCTATCGAACTGCATATAAAAATCCTATGGGTATGCCTCATTATAAAATGGTTTATGGAAAAGCATGTCACTTACCTCTCGAACTAGAACATTAGGCATATTGGGCTATTAAAGAGCTCAATTATGATTTCAAACTTGCTGGCGAGAAGAGGCTATTTGACATTATCTCACTTGATGAATGGAGAACCCAGGCCTATGAGAATGCCAAACTGTTTAAAGAAAAAGTTAAAAGATGGCATGACAAAAGGATACAAAACGTGAGTTTAATGTAGGTGATTATGTTTTGCAATACAACTCTCATTTAAGATTCTTTGTAGGAAAACTTCTCTCTAAAGGGGAAGTTCCTTACATTATCGAAGAGGTCTATCGTTCCAGTGCCATGAAAATCAGCAACTTCAAAGGCACGAATCTGAAGGTGGTGAACAGTCAAAGAATCAAACATTATATCTCAGGCAATCCCATAAATGTTGAAACCAATGTTATTGACACTGTAACCCCGCAGGAGTACATAAGGGACACTTTCTAGAACGTTTCAAACTCTGAAGAGGAATAGGTATGTGGTACGGTAAGTAAACCGACTCCAAAACTGTTCTAATAGCATTTTTTCTCTGTTTTGGAATATTTAAGAAAATAGTAAAATAAGAAGTAGTCCGGAAAGGACACGAGGCATCCACGAGGTTGGAGGGTGCGCCGTACCCCCCTGGGCGTGCCCCCGGCCTCGTGGGCACCTCGTGTGCCCTCCGAACTCTGTTTTCTTGCAAGATACTTCTTTTTGTCGGTAAAAATTCATTATATAATCTCCCGAAGGTTTTGACCATCGTACCACGACAAAATCCTCTGCTTTTGTTTTGAGTTGTTTTTCTGACAGATCTAGATCACCATGACGTATTCAAGCGCCCCCAAGGACAGGTTTTTAGAGAAGGTCATCAAACCCTACCTCGCGGAGGTGCTGCAACACCCTCAAATCATTGAGATGCGTGATGGGGTGCTGCACATCCACGATATTGAGGGACCAAGGAGGACCGGAAGCGTGGAGACAAGACTCGAAGAAATGGAGCAACAAGTTTTCAAGTGCCAAGGGATGGTGGAACGCGGACTCAACGCCAACCACATGATGATCGCGGAGTTCACCAACAACCACAAGCTGGATGCTAAGAACATTAGGGAGACCATCTTCAAGCTTCACGAGAAAATCGAGCACCTCCAAGCCCAGATCTATGACCTGCAAAACCAAAACTGTGAGTATGAATATAGATTCAA
This sequence comes from Triticum aestivum, assembly GCF_018294505.1. Taxonomy (NCBI): domain Eukaryota; kingdom Viridiplantae; phylum Streptophyta; class Magnoliopsida; order Poales; family Poaceae; genus Triticum; species Triticum aestivum. Next base: position 365,016,319 of record NC_057801.1, on the reverse strand, counting down.
GAGGATGAGTTTGGCTGCAAATTTGAGGATCCCGGAGACTCGATCATCTTTCTATGATGGTGAGCCTATGCCTTGGAAGATGGACGACAAGCCTACATCATCAACAACTCCATCATCACCACCTCTGAAGAAAGACATAAATACATTGGTATGGGCATTCCCCTTGGCAATTGCCAAGCTTGGGGGAGGTACCCTGGTATCGTATCACCATCACACTTCTATCTTTACCGTTTTCCTTAGTTCGATCCTTTTGGTTATATCTTGATCTAGTAGAATAAAGTTTAGTATGATCTAGCTTTGAGTTTTTGTGTTGGTCCCTATCTATGTAATCGAGTCCGTGAGCTATATATAATAATGATTAGTTTCTCGATGGCTTTGCTATCTTGTTATGATCTTGAGGGAATAAAAGAAAGAATAAAAATAAATAAAAAGATTATATTGATCTTATGGAGAGTAATGACTTCACATATAAAGAGTATGATGAATAAAAGTTGTTGAGAGTTGACAAACATAGTTTTGGTCATCGTTGCAATTAATAGGAAGTAATAAAGAAAGAGAGGTTTTCACATATAAATATACTATCTTGGACATCTTTTATGATTGTGAGCACTCATTAAAATATGACATGCTAAAAAGTTGATGTTGGACAAGGAAGACAACGTAATGGGTTATGTTTTCTTATATCCGAAATAAATTATACTGTCATAGATCATCCAACATGTTGAGCTTGCCTTTCTCCCTCATGCTAGCCAAATTCTTTGCACCAAGTAGAGATACTACTTGTGCTTCCGAACATCCTTAAACCCAGTTTTGCCATTAGAGTCCACCATATCTACCTATGGATTGAGTAATATCCTTCAAGTAAGTTGTCATCGTTGCAAGCAATAAAAATTGCTCTCTAAATATGTATGATCTATTAGTGTTGAGAAAATAAGCTTTATACGAGCTTGTGATATGGAAGAAATGAAAGCGACGGACTGCATAATAAAGGTCCCTATCACAAGTGACAATATAAAGTGACGTTCTTTTGCATTAAGATTTTGTGCATCCACCCATAAAAGCACATGACAACCTCTGCTTCCCTCTGCGAAGGGCCTATCTTTTTTTTCTACCTCATACAAGAGTCATGGTGATCTTCACCTTTCCTTTTTACACTTTATCCTTTGGCAAGCACTATGTATATATATGTGTGTGTGTGTCTATATATATATATATATATATATATATATATATATATATATCCAATTGGATGTGGGTTTTCATAAAGCATTATTGTGGACATTACCCTTGAGGTAAAAGGTTGGGAGGCAAAATTATAAGCCCCTATCTTTCTCTATGTCCGATTGAAACTTCATACCCATAAGTATCGCGTGAGTGTTAGCAATTGTGAAAGACTAAATGATAGTTGAGTATGTGGACTTGCTAAAAAGCTCTTATATTGACTCTTTCCGATGTTATGATAAATTGCAATTGCTTCAATGACTGAGATCATAGTTTGTCAGTTTTCAATGAAGTTTCTGATTCATACTTTACATTGTGAATAGGTTGTTACTTCAGCATAAGAAATCATATGACAATATATATATATATATATATATAGGGCTGGACTATTCTGTTACCGGTAATAGAATATTATTCTGTTACCCTGGCGCCCTATATAGGCCCGATCCATGATCACGAACACCAGAAGCAGCCCAAATGAAAAAACACCCCGGCCCGATCGCAGTCGTCCTCGACCTCCGCGATACCCAATCCCATGCTACACCCCCCGCCGCCGCGCCCCCAGGCCCCCGCCGACGCGCCCCCATGTCCCGACCGCCGCGCCCCTAGGCCCCCGCCGCCGCGCCCCCAGGTCCCGGTCACGGAGCGGCAAGATGGGCCGCGTCATCTACGAGTTGGCCATGAGCACAACCTCGGCCTCGGTGGCGGCGCTGGACCCGGACACGGCCGTGGCGGAGCTGGACGACCTCCCGGGCGGTGCGGACTCGTTCGAGCTCGTCGCTAGGTTCTGCTACGGCATGGCGGTGGACCTGACAGCGTCCAACATCTCCGGGCTGCGCTGCATTGCCGAGTACCTGGAGATGACGGAGGACCTGGAGGAGGGCAACCTCATCTTCAAGATGGAGGCGTTCCTCGGTGCTCTCCTCCTGGCGCGACTCCATCGTCGTCCTCAAGAGCTGCGAGGGCCTCTCGCCCTGGGCCGAGAACCTGCAGATCATGCGCCGCTACAGCGAGTCCATCGCCTGGAAGGCCTGCCCAAACCCCAGGGGCGTCCGCTGGGCCTACACCGGCGCCGGCAGCGGCAGGCCGCCCCGGAGCGGCGCCACAAGCCCACGCTGGAACAACGCCGCCGCCGCCGGCGGCGGTTCCAAGGAGTCCAGCCCCAGCCGCGGGCAGCCTGTGCCGCCGTCCGACTGGTGGTTCGAGGACGTGTCCGTTCTCCGGATCGACCACTTCGTGCGCGTCGTCACTGCCATCAAGTTCAAAGGTAACAACGGTAGATTTGATTCATATTTTTTTACTTGGGAACAGATTTATCTTTGAGTTCTAAACTATTTTCTGCCGGCGGAGCTACAGGCATGCGGTTCGACCTCATCGTCGCCGCGCCCCCATGTACTATTTTGGCCTCCTTTGCTTCCTACCTAGCAGATCATGGCGGCCCTACCCCACTTGCTGCTCATCATCATCGATCTCAACAATGAAGAGGGGCCAAAATAAACGTGAACCTCGTTGCCCTCTTCATGGTAATGATTCCTTACCGCTGCTACAATTCTATACTTATTGTTCAGTACTACTAGTACTGATCAACTATGACTTGATTGAAAAATGGAGTTGATTCCTGGACCCTGACTATCCTTCTACAAATAGTACTCAATAGACTACCACTGATCATTTTCTTGAAAAAGTGTGCCTTTTCTGCTGTATTCTCCTTGTTATTTACTTGTCAAAATTTAGTTTGAATCCACTACAATTTCCATGAGTGGATTTTTTTTAAAACAGAATTTCCATGAGTGGATTTAAAAATCAACAAATGTAAAGTTTTAAAATGCATACAATAACTACAAAATATCAATTTAGTTCAGTACAGTTTGTAATGCTGCTCCACCTTCCGGTCATTGACGAGCCCCTGGGTAGGCGCTTCCTCGTCCTCTCAGGTATGCCTCCCTCTAACACTATCAGTTCAAATTTGCTAATATCTGCAGTACTGATTGGGGAATTTTGGTAGTTCATTTTCCTAATATCTAGACGCTGCCCCTTCCTGCAGGACCCGACCCAACCTCTGCCGCCATGGCACGGCGCCTCCACCTCCCAGCGAAGGACCACCACCTTCCTGACGACGTGCCAACCCCGACGAGGCCCGCCAGCCCTGGAGTTCCTGCCGCGACGCCTCAACCTCCTGTTCAGCCATGGATTCTTGCCATCCACCACGCCATCAGGAGCATGATTGGTGAGAAACACCTTCGTGCTCCTCCTCTCCTACTCTTCAGTTCACATACTGCTATCCATGAAGGCCATTTTTCTTGTAATTCTGTGTTAGCGATCAGTACTAGTGCTCATCAGGACGGCAAGCAGCAGTACTGATCAGTATGACTTACACAAAATACTAGTACTGATTAGTAATTTCTTAATGTTAAAGATGAGCAGTAAAAGATAAAAGTTGCAGTTCCAGGGCAACCTGTCTCAGATCCTTTTCAGGTTCAGGTAATAAATGTTTGGTATTCTTATATACTTTCATCAGTTCAGACTCGCGGATACAATAAGTTGAGGGAAAACGCATACAAAAGTTCAAAGTTGACAAACATGGGTTCTTTGTTTCAATGTTCGCTAGTGTATGCAGATTGGGTTTGCATGCATTTCATAGTTGGTTGGCTACTGATCTCTATAAAACGTTGGAAGTTGTGCTTTCATTACTAGTCCAACCATACTAGGTAAAACTGAATTTACCTAGCCAGTTCAATAACATCATCTCGTTGTGCAAAAAAGTAGTTAAAAAGGTCGAACTGACATATGCTTCAGAATGTCGCAAAAAAAATATTTATCTATATTTTTCTTTTTCATGTTGAATTATTTTAAGTAAAACAAAAATAGCTCACTTTTGTGACTTTCATGATTTGAAAACCTACATGCCTCATGTTCGAACTTTCAATTTGTTTAAAACTAAACTGATGGTGCTCTTGTTTCAGTCCCGGGGGAGAAGGCAGAACCTCTGGGTGCATGATGGAAAAAATTGCAAGTTCTTGTTTAGATGTTCAGGATACCCTTCTCTCATTTCATTTATGTTCAGGATAGCAGGTCCATGATGGAAAATTGTGTATCATGTAGTTCTTGTTTAGATGTCGTGCAAGTTCAAAAATTGTCGATTTTGCCACTGGAGAGAACCCGTTGGTGCATTGTTTTTCCAGTATGACGTCCCTTGATATGTTTGGAGTATTGTTATTGTTGCTCTGCATGCGAATGAATTAGCCTGTCCTGCTAAGATGAGGATGTTTGTGCCTGAGTCTTGAATTTTAAGAGGTCAAGGGAGATGAATAATTTCTGTCATATGAAAGGATAAAAAGGTTTGAATTACAAATATTGATCAGTACGAGTTAAAAACGGTGATCAGTTCGGAACAAAAAGAAATGGTTAGTTTGAATTAAAAAAGAACACATAGAAATTCAAATTATAAAAGTCCAAACAAAAAAGGAAACCCCGCGGAAATTCAAATGGTAAATGTACAAGTCGTAAAATGAGAGAAGTCCAGAACATCATTGCAAAAGAATGTTGAGTTAAAAGAAAACATGCAAAACAATTTCTTTTTGAAAACAATAGCAATCGGTTCAACGATACAAACCATGCAAGTTCGGGGACGATAGTATAGTAAGCCGTTGAAAAGTTACGAGCAAAACTCTAATGAAAAAACATAGTAAAGAGTTAAAAGAAAACATGCAAAACAATTTCTTTTTGAAAAAAATAGCAATCAGTTCAACGATACAAACCATGCAAGTTCGGGGACGATAGTATAGTAAGCCGTTGAAAAGTTACGAGCAAAACTCTAACAAAAAAACATAGTAAAGTCAAGTCTATGAAAACGCACGTTCAACACAAACTCAATACAGAGATCAGTTCGAGTATTATGTTTCCAAAACAGAAAAATAGCACAACCGGTATAACCGTATTTAAAACTACTCTGTGAAAAATACCTCAGTACAAACATAGACATAGATCAGTACGAGTACTCTGTTTTTTAGACAGGAAAAACAACACGATGGTTTCACCTTATTCAAAATTACTTTTAAACGGTTGCGAAGTAGAGAAAACATTCAACACGACTAAGTTTCACATTTTCGATAGCTATCCAACGGTATATTATTTGCCCCATTTCGACAAACTTTTTACAAAAATCGCGTTCGAAATCAAATTTGACCGTATTTGAATTTGTTTTTAAACCGTAAGGAATCAGAGAAATATTTTTATACGAAAAAGTTGCGAATTTTCCATAGCTTTCCAACGCCATATCATTTGCATCAATCCGACAAACCGTTTGCAAAAAAACGTGAAAATACATTTCGCCCAGAATTTCACCGTTTTTCAAATTACTTTTAAATCATATAGAATTAGAAAAAACATTAGATATATGCAAGATGCGGATTTTCACCATCTTTCCAACGCCATCTTATTTGCTCAATTCTGATGAAACGTTTGAAAAGTGAGTCCAAAATACGATTCACATTTTCGGTTTTGAAAAAAACAGCTTTTTCAAAACTGCTCTTAAACCTTGATGATTTTGCAAAAACGTTCAATATACTTGAAATATAGTTGTCAAGAGCTTTCCAACGATATATTACATGCCTCATTCCGACAAAAAAATTTAAAAAAGTTTTGAACTAAAGAAAACGATCTGTTAAACAGAATTAAAAGTATCAGTTCAACCGCTCGAAAATCATTAGTACAACCGCCTGAACCCGTCAGTTCAAAAAGGGTAACAGAATAATATTCTATTACGCGTAACAGAATAGCCTAGATGTATATATATATATATGTTGTTGTTCTAAGAATGATCATGATGCCTTCATGTCCGTATTTTATTTTATCGACACCTCTATCTCTAAACATGTGGACATATTTTTCTATATCGGCTTCTGCTTGAGGACAAGCGAGGTCTAAACTTGGGGGAGTTGATACGTCCATTTTGCATCATGCTTTTATATCGATATTTATTGCTATGGGCTGTTACTACACATTATGTCACAATACTTATGCCTTTTCTTTCTTATTTTACAAGGTTTACATGAAGAGGGAGAATGCCGGCAGCTGGAATTCTGGGCTGGAAAAGGAGCATATTAGAGACCTATTCTGCACAACTACAAAAGTCCTAAAACTCCACGAAAGTCAGTTTTAAAATATATATTAAAAATATTGGACGAAGAAAGCACCAGAGGGGGTGTACATCCCAATTTTCAATTTGGATGTTATACATAGATCATCACATGCATATAATTTTTATTCTTGCATTTTGTTGTGGTCCTAGAAATCTTAAGCAACTCAAGGACCCAAGGAGAGAGTTGGAGGTTTCACAAAAAAATCATATTTGAATTTTATTTCAAATTTGAAGAAAGGATCAATTTGATTTTATTATTTGTATCTCCAATTATTTCCAATATTAAAAAAATAAATGAGAGAAGATAATATGACTTCTTCAAATTAAGAGAAATAATGGAGAAAGAATTTTAAAATCAAATTGTGATTTTATTTGCATTTTATTTGCTATTTTATTTGAATTAGAAAAATATGCATTTTTGAAAATTGCATTTTCGGCCAGAAAAATGTTCACTTTGTTTTAAATATTTTATTTAGACGCTGAAAATTGTTTTTGGCATTTTTACAATTTTCTTTATATTTTATTAGGATTTTTTGGGCGAAATTATTTAGAAAAAAAGTTCCTCCGCCCAACTGGCCCGAAGGCCCAGCCGAGCCAGGCCGGCCCGCGCCACCGCCGACATCGCCGTCGTGCCCGAGCCGGAGTCCTCTCCGACTCTGACCCAGCGCCCCCTCCCGCAAACCGAGCCATCCCCCCTCCCCCTTATAAGCTGACCCCAGGGCCCCCTTGGAGCACCAAGTCGTCGTCGCCGCCGCCCTCGCCAGCGACGCTGCCCACCTGTCCGCGCGCCGCCGCCGCTGTTGTTCGCCGACGCCAACGCCGCCGTTGACCCCGCCATTGCCGGTTTTAGGTATAAAACCTAGAACGGTTTTTATTAGGTTTTCTTTCCATTTTTTTTAGTTTAGCCGGTTCGTTTTTATTAGATCGGTTTTTTGTTCAGTTTATTTTATTTAACGGACGTTCGTCCATTCTTTCATTTTAACGGATGTTTTTCACCGGATTAGTTCAGATAGCGAATGTTCGTTCGTTAGAGTTTTTCTTTTTAGTTTAATTTCGGCCAGGGACCTATCCATGAATAGTTTTCTCGTGATTTAGCCCCTGATCTTTAAACTAGCATAACTTTTTACTCATTTATCCAAATTAGATAAAACCAGCGCCTAAATCTTCGTATCGTTCTGAGCGTTATGACCGTCAAAGGTGCTGCCAGAGAACATGGCCGAACTAGCCAGTCGCTTTAAGGATCTCGGCGAAGGTTTAAATTAAGGAAGTTCTCGTCTTGCCGAGAAGGAGCGTGCGAGGCATGGGCTATGGTAAAGACCCATTTCACCAAACTAGACCCGGAGCATATGGCCCAGGTTGGTCCAGTGGGCCCTGATGGCCGAGAGATACCTCTAAGCTTGGTGTATGATGATGTGATGCTAGCCGCTCGCTTTCTCAGAAGGATTGTGCTTTAGAGCAATTGATAGACAATGTCGATCAAGAGTAGTTTTGTCAATTCTATGCATCTATGTACAGTACATTGACCGAGCTCAATCCACGATCTTATTTTTATTTTTAAAGAATGTTGTCTTAACCGGCCATCGACTTCTACCTCCCCGATCAGTGATTGGAAGTGTTCCATACTACGTGCCTTGGGAGACAAGGCAACAATTCAGGAAGCAGGCAATCCGGCCATCTGGCTGGGACGGACGAAACATGTGCGGAGAGTTATGTTATATTACTGTTTGACATAAGAAACATCTTTCGATGAAAATAGTTCCTCCAAAGGTTCCTTTCTTCTGGTAAATTTATAGTCCGGATACGTGAGATCAAGAGAGACCAATGGCTACGAAAAAACCCTGGTGATAAGCACGAGGCTATATTCACTTCCCTTAGGCCGACTTATTGTATTCTGTAAGAATGCTAGCTTTCGGCATCACCAGTCTAAGGTATAGTCCCGGATGACCTGGTAGTAACAATCGCAGAGGTGCTCCCTTTACTCCCTAGCCGAACAATTGGGAACGTAGGGGTAAACACAAGAGCCAGGCAACCCAACTTGGCAAAGATCTTGAGTCAAATAAGTGCATATTTTGGCTTGAAAGTTATGAGAAGGCTATAATTGAAACGAATGTGATTTATATTGATTATATTACTCGGCTCCTCTAAGGGAACCCCCATGCAAAGCTAGGTGTTACATTTAATGATGTATATGGTATTAGCTTGGTATGGTTCGGTTTAGCCAAATGCCTGCCATGTCTAAAAAATAAAAAGGAAAAACAAAGAGAGGTGAGGATGTATGCGGGTGACGATGTCTAACTTAGGTGTAAAAGCGCCGCGGCCAGGCTGTGTTCCACGGGTTTGGCTCGAGGCAATCATCGGACGGGTGGTGAAGGCGACATGCTCCTCCTGCAAGTACTTCGTCAATGATTCACGGGCCCTCCCATTTGGGCGAGAGCTTATGCTTCTGCTTTTCAAAGAGCTAGAGGATGAGGTTGCCCACGTTGTATGTCTTTGCCCGGACTTCGCGGTTTTGGTAGTGCCGTGCTTGCTGCTAATAAACTGCAAATCGTGCCCGAGCTATATCCTGTTCTCATTCAAGAGCGTCAAGTCATCTTACCGATCCAACTCGGCTTCCTTTTCTTCATACATGCGCACTCTAGGCGCGTCATGGATGAGATCGCATGGGAGAATGGCTTCCATACCGTATACCATAAAAATGGTGTGTATCCGGTTGATCGGTTAGGAGTAGTGCGCAGCACCCATAATAAGAAATCGAGTTCCTCGACCCAATTGCAGTCTAATTGTTCAAGTGATCGGAGCAGGCGAGGCTTTATGCCGCACATACTGAGCCCGTCCGTTCGACCTGTCCGTTGGTCTGTGGGTGGTACACCGAAGCGTAATCAAGCTTAATGCCCATTTTTCCGCACCAGTCCTTCACTTCCTGGGCGGTGAAGTTGGTATTGTTATCGGTAATTATGTTGTGGGGGACACCATAAAGGTGTGCGACATCAGATAAGAAGTCGACGACCGGTCCAGGTTCTACCGAGTGACATGCCTTGCTTCGATCCACTTGGTGAATTTGTCGACCATGACCAATACATACTTCTTTTTCCTTGTCCCCCCTTTGAGTGGCCCGACCATGTCGAGACCCCAGACCGCAAAAGGCCATGTTATCGGTATCGTCCGAAGAGCTGTGGGGGGCATGTGACTTTGATTTGGGAACAGCTCACATCCAACACAACGTTGGACGAAAGCCCGGGCATCCTCACGGGCGGTAGGCCAAAATAATCCTTGTCGGAAAGCCTTGCTAACCAAGGCCCGAGCTGCCACGTGGTGGCCTCCCATGCCCGCGTGTATTTCTGCCAGGAGTTGATGCCCCTCTTCTTCGGAGATGCACCTTTGCAAGATTTTTGTGGTGCCTTTTTTGTAAAGCTCACCCTCATGGACCTTGTATGCTTTAGAGCGCCAGACTATACTTCGTGCCTCCATCTGGTCCTCCGGGAGTTGTTGTCAAGTGAGGTAGGCGAGCAGAGATTCTGTCCAGGGGGCAAATATGGCCATGATTTCGTGGGTAGAAGGTATTTCCTCGAGTGCGGAGCCGCCGATGATATGGTCATCGGACTCCTTTTCTGGGGAAGCATTGTGAGCGGGCTCATTCAGTAGTGCGTTGGCATCACCATCCTACCATACTACGGAGGGCTTGAAGAGCTGCTCAAGGAAAGTGTTTTTGGGAAACGGGTCGTGCTTGGCACCCATGTGGGCGAGGACGTCCGCGGGTTGGTTGCTTTCCCTAGAGACATGGTGGAATTCTAGGCCCTCAAAGTGGGTCGATATCCACAGAACCGCATTTCTGTATGCCGCCATCTTGGGTTCCTTGGCGTCGAATTCGCTATTGACTTGAGAGATCGCTAGGTTTGAATCTCCCCTTACTTCGAGGCGCTGCACTCCCATTGACGTGGCCAAACGAAGACCATGTAGTAGTGCTTCGTATTCGGCTGCGTTGTTGGAGTCCATGTACATTATTTGTAGGACATACAGAATAGTGTCGCTTGTAGGGGAGATTAGGATGACCCAGCCACCAATCTGGCTAACATTTTTGAGCCATCGAAATACATCATCAAGTGTGAATATGCACTGTACTCTCGGGGTAGTTCGGCTTCGGTCCATTCGGCTATAAAATCAGCCAGTACCTGAGATTTAATAGCTCAGCGCGGTTTGTATCATATCTCAAAGGGAAGGAGCTCAATGGCCCATATGGCGATGCGGCTCGTGGCATCCCTGTTGTTGATTATATCATTCAAGGGGACCTTTGACGCCACTATGACCGAACATTCTTGAAAGTAGTGTCACAGCTTTCGGGATGCCATAAAACCGTATAAGGTATCTCTTGATAGTGGGGATATCATGATTTGCATGGCATAAGTACCTCAGACACAGAATAGACCGACTTCTGGACTTGGAACTTGTGGCCCTCAGACTCCCGCTCCACGACGAGCACCCCGCTAACCACATGATTGGTGGCTGAAATGTATAGTAGCATGGGCTCGCCGATGCTAGGTGCGGCCAGGATAGGGTTTCCAGTGAGAAGTTGTCACACCCTGATTTTCATGCCACTACACTTAAGCTAACAATCATGATAAAATGTGGTTTGACAAAAACTTTTGAGTGTTTTGGACCTTGCCTTGATTGGTTTTTGTCTGTTGTTAGCAAGTGCTCTAAAAATAAAATAAATCCTCCAACTCTTATACTCCTTCTCCTTGATCCAAAAACCTTTCCCCATGATCATGCCATGTGTATAGTACATAAAAATAATTTCTTGCAAAAATAATTTGGCCAAATAGTATTTTCAAAAATTAGTTTTTCAAAAACCCCTGAATTGAGGTTTGCACTGCAAGTACTTAATTAAGGGCAGTAAAAATATTTCCAAAAATATATTTCACTCCTATTAGATATAGGATACCCAGAAACCACAAAAATATAATTTTAAAAGTTATTTTCCTATTTTATTTAAAAGCTTTTTCTTAAGGCCAGAAATGGTCTTTAATAGGGAAAAATTAATTTATTGTTTTAAAAATATTTGACAAAAATCAGGGAAACTCAGTGGGCATATATTTCCCATATATAAGAGTTTCAACACATGGTCATGTTCAAAATATTGGACAAAACCTCCCAAAACCATTTCTGCCCATTTCAAGGGTTTGAAATATTTCTACAGGAAATATTTTCATAAAATTCCAAGGAAAATCCAGCAAGTCGCAAATGCATATTGTGATCACCTTGCAAAGCCTCATGTCAATCAAGGTCATTTTGTTTCACCAAAATGCCCCAAAACCCTCTCTGACCAGAATCAAATTTGAACAACTTTGTACTACCAACTTTGTCTCCTAGACCCCAACTTTTGTGAGCATGTTCACATGACCAAATGAGGCCACTACACCAAGTGGTTCATCAAGGGGAAGTTATTTTCTCAACTAGATATACACAAGTTCATTTCTGCTAATTTCTAGGGTTTACAAAAGTTGCATTGGCAACTATGCCCAGATAAGCTCCAAATTGGTGGAAGGCACTAATTATATGTGTCATTTCACCCTATGGAGTCTCATGGCAGATGGAAATCATCTACTTGCCCAAACCATTATCAAACACCTTCTGACACTTTACCAAAATGCCATTTTTGACCTCTTCCACTAATCTCCATGGGCTCAACATTGTACCACAGCTTCTCCTGACCATCTCCTACCTCCAGTAACTCTCCCCTGGCCATTTCTCAATGATTAAGGGGTGAAACACCCCCATTTACCTCCCTGGACAGTAACTTCTCTCTCTCTCCCTCAACTTCCCTCCTCACTCTAGTGGCTCCCCAGGGCATCTAAGGCCATATCCCACTTCTTTACTTCCCCCTAGAGCTACCAGACACCTTTGGCCGTGGCCACATTGCATAGAAAATGGCCATGCCGGCCATTTGGGCGCTCTGGAGCGCGCTACCGTGCGCTCCCGCACTGTAGCCGCCCCCTTCCAACCACCTCCGGCCACCTCGGGCCTCCCCAGCACGCCCGATAATGCGCCTCGACGTCTGCGACACGCCACGCCCCTGTCCCCCTCCTTCTTCTCCCTCCTCTCGCCCCAGCTCGCATTCGCGCCGGCCGCCCGGGAGCTCCAATGAGCAAACTCACACGCGCGATGCTCTGGCCCTTCCCCGCTATCTCTCTTCTCTCCCCTCACCCTACCAACCCTACGAGCACCCCAGACACGCCCACGCACGCCCCCGTGGCTTGCGGCGACGGCAATAGCCTCGCCGGTGCATGAGCTCATGGTGCACCATCGCCCCACCATAAAAGGCCACCCCGAGCCCTCTCTGGCCTCGGTTCACTCCCTCTTTCCCCCAGCAACCTCCTCGAGTAGCCTGATCCTCCTCCTGCACCTTCCTTCTCCTCCTACCACCGCACGGCCACCGCTTCGGCTCACTCAAATTCGAGCAACACCGAGCTCACCTCCCTCCCTTTCATCCACACAAAGGCTCCCCGTGGTCCGGCGGACCTACCCACCTCCTCGAACCATCGCGGGGATGCTCTAACGCCGAGAGCCACGGATGGCCGACAACCTCCCCCGCCACCGTCAAAGCTGCGGTCACCTCGGCCCCCTCCAGCGGCTGTGACCTGCACCAGCGGATGTGCCACTCCGTCCTAAGCTCTCCCATAGGCAGAGCACCATGGGAGATGGCCGGAGGCGCCGGCTATCGCCGGACGAGCACCGGCGTGCGCTCTGCCTCCCCTGCTCTGCCTCGAGCGGGAGGTAGAGGACGACCGCCCCGCCAGCTGGCAGGGGGCCCGCCCGTCAGTGGCAGAGGCGACCGAGCCTGCCCACCAGTCGGGTTAAGTGGAAACGGCTTCGGTTCGATCCGCTTGCCCCGCTGGGTGGTGCCTTTCCCCAGTACGCCTTCGGCGTCACCACCTCTACCTGCGCAGCCGAGCCGCTGGGCCAGCCCATGGTCTATCTGTCGCCATGTGCGCAGGATAAGGTTAAAGCCTTTTTCCCTTTTTCTTTTTCCAGTCAACTTCAAAATTCCATAAATAATTCAAATTAACTCCAAATTTGATGATTCAAATTTCTAGTAGTTTCTAAAATCATGCCCTACCACATGGTGCTATTGTCACATTTTTTACAGAAGAATTTCCTTCACAAATATTTATCAAATCCTATTTTTCCTATTTCTATGATGAACTTCAGAAAATCACAGAGAGCTCAAAATTGATCCAAATGCCATGATTCAAATTCCTAGATGCTTCTAAGTTCATAACTTAGTTTATGAACATTTTTCTTAATACTTTCTGTACCCCACAAAATAATGAGCCATTTCTTCATATTTGTCAACATTGCCAATTCATAGGAAAATCATTTGAACTCGAAATCCAGTAAAACCAACTCCGAGAAGCTTCTAAAATCATGCTTTGTTAAATGGGTGCCTTTGCTCATTTTTCAATATAATGTTTCTCTGCACTTCTTGCAAATCCATAAACCCCTTGATTCCATCATATCGAAATGTTTAGAAATATCCATTGATCCACTTCCAATGAAATCACCTTGGTCATTCCTCATATGACCAGAGGTATCCTAGAAAAGTCCAACTCACATTTTTAGAGCACTTCTATTTTTTTGCCTTGTCGTGTTGCTTATTATGGTTGTTTTCGACGATAGTTGACGAAGTAGACGAAATGCTCGGAGTTGGACCAGAGATATTTGAGCACCTCGAAGACTTTGTTAAAACAGGCAAGCAGCCCTTTGACCATGTCTATGAAACCCTTTTTATGCATGTCATATAGCACCATATTGTTGTTGCAACGGAATCATGATGAGGTGGTAACCACTTTGATGGTTTGCCACCGTACTTCCTCATTGATACTTGCATTGTGCATGACACTGCCTTCTTATGAGGGTTATGCCGGTGGGGGTAGATAGGATGCTAAAGTAGTGCTACGCAAAAAGGGACGGGAATATGCATGGTGATGGAGACAAAGTATTTTCAAAAGACTTTTCAAAAACCCCATCGGGTGCCACCTATTCCCGGGGGAGATGATGGGTTGGGTAGCCACTTGATGACGAAGTGGTGTACCGAGGCAAGTGTGTGTTGTTTTCAAAACGGATTGGTTTAAGTTGCGACCGTTATTCCAATCTTACATGCGCAACCACTCTACCCTTGTATGGGAACATGCATTATTGATTACCTAGGTCGATACTAGCTTGGAGCCCGCATTACTAGTGACGGGGGAGAGTTGGTGCTCTCTCTCGAGACGGGGTCGTGCCAGGTAGGGCGGCCATGACTGTTTTCACAGGGCACCGGATACACCATTGTGTCCCCCCTCGGATGTTACGATCTTGAGTGAGTCTTGTATGATGTACATCGTGAGGATACGGAACAACGAGTGGACTCCTTGTTAGTGTCGTCTAGGGAAAGATAGTGATCGGGTGCTTACCCCGGGTACTTGAGGTATCGCGGGTCGTGGATGACACGGAAGTTCCCCGGATCTTGTGGGTAAAGTGTGCAACCTCTGCAGAGTGTAAAACTATTCGAATAGCCGTGTCCACGGTCAAGGACAGTTGGGTAACCGCTCTTGGGCTACGTCCACATGTTTACAAACCAGTGTGTGTGTTTGGATAAGTGGGAAGATCTACTTGGGTCAAGTCTAAGGACTTGACATGATTGAGTTGGGTTGATGCCCACTCTATTTATGTTGATATCTGTAACCTGTCCTCATGGTTACTTGAATTCTCCTGATGCATGTCTTACAAGTTGTTGAACATGTCATTGCACTCAAAACTAGCTTTCTGCAAAAATTTACCTATATCATGCATTGTTGTATCTTGAACCAAAACATGGGTTGCTTGCGAGTACATTCAAAGTACTCATTGGATTGCCACTGGTTATTTTATTGGCCAGTCATGAAAGAACAGGATATAATGAAGAGTACATTGGTGACGAACATGCGAGCTAGGACGCTTCCCAGTCAGAATGCATGTAGGGTTAAGGCAGATGGCATGGGTCCAAGTTGTTATTGAAGATTTCCGCTGCGATGATACACTCAAGACTTGACCATAATGATCCTACTTGTGTAAAACGGTATGTATGGATGTAAGACTCTTGTTATTCAGCTTCTGTGTGTTCAGTGATCACTGATCTCTGGGATCACTGTACACGTGCATTCGGTGATCTCGACTTATGAGTCGGGGTCCCCACAGAGCTAGTATCAGAGCCATCCTGACTGTAGGGAGCCTTAGTTAGCATGGTCGTTAGTTAGGGTAAAACTATTTCCAAATCTATTACAAGTTTTCAAAACTATTTATACTTCTCTTCCCTTCTCAGTTTTTCAAAAACTAAGGTATACTTTCCCCATCGATCTCTTCCCTTCAAACTATTGCAAACGGTCGCTAGCACCCTCAAGCCCTTGACCACGGGATTCCTTGTAATCCTCATGGATAGCCTAGAAGGAGTACACCTTGCCAAACACTCACCCACCTCTTTTGAAGCCAAGATTCATGACACCACAACAAGACGATGCCAACAGAAGATACGCCTTTGAAGAATGAGGACATGAAGACCAAGAGGATGGTGACACCTTTGAATTTGCCCCAGGATGATGCAACCTTGTCCTATGATGATCAGGGTGTAAGATATGCAAGACCATGATAGACATCGCTAATAGAGCAATCATGTCCTTACAGTTGTTGTATCGGCAACCACCGGTGGATGAGAACCTCGCCATTTGGCCCGCCTCACTATAGTGAGCAGGAAAACGGTTCTCTTCAAGCCCCGCTCTTGGTGTCGATGTTTTCATCAACGTAACCGACATGTTGGACCTCTACTATGCCTTGTTAATATCATTGCATAAGGGATTACCTACCTGGTACCGTCGATGGCTTAGAAGGCAAAGGGGTCGTCATGATTAAGAAGACAACAGAAGACCGAGTCAATGCCTGCTACGAGGAGCCACCTTCACCCCATCACTTCAACAGGCGAGAAGTTGTTGAAGAATCTTCAGGCTCAACCCAGAATTGTTTCATCGAACAACTACAAGAGACGTAGCAACACCTGAGGAAGACCCAAAAGACTGCATGAGGCACGAAGTAAAGCACGACTACTTAGTCCGAGAACCCCTAGGGTAGGATGAGTCGTGTACCCCCTATGCGTAGTCGAGTCTGTATGATGGTTCGAATAGAACCATGACTGTGTGTTGCTTGTTTTTATTTGTTTGTGTTTTGATATAGGTCGCACTTTTGCCCTAGGCGACAAGTATGCAACTATATCACCTTCCTTACCTTGCTTCCTTACCTTGCTTCTTCTGTTTGGCCCTTTTTGCACCTGTCTGTTTGCACTTGCACTATAGAACCCCCTTTAGGCATTCCCCTCCTCTATGCTACTTTTCCCTCTCATCTCTCTCCTCAAATGAAGACAAGCAAGACAATATGCACCAAGGATTGCACCTCGGTGACCAACAAGCACTGAAGACTTTTGCTACAACCTCCTCGACCAAGTACAACCCCGTATGTTTACACCTCAAGACTAGAACCCTATCCCTAGACCCTCCAGGACTTCACGAGATACCCCAGCTCGAAACCTTAACCATGAGCTTAACCTACAGAATCACAAGAGAACAAGTTAAGCTGCAGTAAGCCTTGCTTATCACTGGGTTCATTATGGAACTAATGGGCATAGTGAACGAGCACATTATCTTCCTAAGATAGCACCAGAACTGACGATGCCATAGGGAGGACCAATCTGAGGATATAGGAATAGAGGACAAATGACTTGATGAGTTTATATCAATGACTTGAGTAATTATATGAGACTATTTGGTGGATTATGAGGCTTCGATGTTGGTAGATGAACTTGGTGGGATCATGAGTATAGATTAGCATAGCTTTCATTACCCCTGAGTAAATTGGATTTAGTAGGATAATTGTGTTCGCAAGCTGGAATTCTTGGAAGTATTTGGATTTAACTTAGCCATGGGATATTGATAGGAGACAGTTGATATTACGTAAATGACTTGGGGGAACATGTAGGAATTCTCGTTGGACAAGAGATTTGGATTTAAGTAGGTGATTCTAGTTGAATATAGATGCTGAGTATGTCTACATGGTTCGGAGTAAATTGGATTTAGATGGATGATCTCGATCATGATACCATGTTTCTCGGTGGACGATAAACTAGGAGATTGGACTAATTGTCGGAGTTTATTTAGGCATCTTTGTGAGCTTGACCTTGGAGTATTACTAGATCACAATAACGGGAATTGGTGGACTGACTATAGTAAGGCAGCCCTTTCAAGTATTGGGGATTATAAGGACTTTAGGAGATCATGTGGAACACCAGCATAGGCGTTGGATTTGTAGAATTAATGGATTATGTAGTGATTAATGGAAGTTAACGGGTTGTTGGAGTTGATTCATAGAAAAGAAACAAGATTTTGGAGTGGCATACGACGTGTTTCCTTAGGATAGAGATGCACTAGCATGGACCTTGGAAGAATAGGATGAGCACTTGGATTGTCCTGTTTTATTCCAGCTTGGAAGCTTGTATGCTCTACCCATGGATTTTTAGGGGTAGCCACACACATGAGTTTGGGGATCGTAGACATATATGATTTTGTTAGACCTCCTCTTGGGAGTCATGAGGATATGAATAGCATGAGTGATGATTGGAGTTGACCTATACGAAATGATGCTTTCAGCAGTATAAGGTGATCTGTTTGGAGGACTAAGTAGAACAATTGGCATCTCAGGAATTGTGCTCAAGGATAAACGTTCACTCGCACCCTAGAATCCTTGAAACCCTTAAGCCCTACCAAGCTACAACATGGTCGGACCATGACCGTGGGTCTTGACTCTAGATCAAGAACACCTTGGACCATACTCAACCGTGACCACCACCAGTACCCCCATCCTACTTTATGTACCTCATGAACAAAGTCTTCATGGAGTAGTTGGACAAGTTTGTTGTCATCTTTATTTTGGTAACATACTTGTCTACCCGAAGACGGAAGAAGAATCACTGAGCTGGTCAAGGAACATCTGAAGATCACCATGTCCAGGAGGAAGAACTAAACCAACCACCATCATCAAGAAGTAAACCTCCGCATCGAAGACCATGCATATCTGCAAGCCACTTCTCTCAAAGGAACCAAGCATTTCCGTGTCAAAGGGAAGCTCACACCAAGATTTGTCGGCCCCCTTCGAGATCACTCTAAGATTTAACAACCCCCTCTGAGATCACTACGAGACGAAGAGAAGACAGTTACCAGCTGGAGTTGCCACCTGAGTTACCTGATGTGCACAACGCTTTCCATGCATCACAACCCCGGAAGTGTTTCCAACTTCCTAACTTGCCCGATCTCTACGAGGGAATTGACCACCAAGCCATCGACCCCTAGCCCAATCTAACCTACCGCGAGCTACCCATTAGCAACCTGGATCAAGAAGAGCGTCATACACGAAGCCACACCATCAAGTACTTCAAGCTCAATGGAGCACTACACGGAAGCAGAAGCAACATGAGGACTTGAAGACTACCCCAGATCCAAGTTTCTGTATCCCTTTCCGCGCCTAGTTTGGGAATCTCGGGGACGAGATTCTTGTAAGGGGGGTAGGTCTGTCACACCCTGATTTTCATGCCACTACACTTAAGCTAACAATCATGATAAAATGTGGTTTGACAAAAACTTTTGAGTGTTTTGGACCTTGCCTTGATTGGTTTTTGTCTGTTGTTTGCAAGTGCTCTAAAAATAAAATAAATCCTCCAACTCTTATACTCCTTCTCCTTGATCCAAAAACCTTTCCCAATGATCATGCCATGTGTATAGGACATAAAAATAATTTCTTGCAAAAATAATTTGGCCAAATAGTATTTTCAAAAATTAGTTTTTCAAAAACCCCTGAATTGAGGTTTGCACTACAAGTACTAAATTAAGGGCAGTAAAAATCTTTCCAAAAATATATTTGACTCCTATTAGATATAGGATACCTAGAAACCACAAAAATATAATTTTAAAAGTTATTTTCCTATTTTATTTAAAAGCTTTTTCTTAAGGCCAGAAATGGTCTTTAATAGGGAAAAATTATTTTATTGTTTTAAAAATATTTGACAAAAATCAGGGAAACTCAGTGGGCATATATTTCCATATATAAGAGTTTCAACACATGGTCATGTTCAAAATATTGGACAAAACCTCCCAAAACAATTTCTGCCCATTTCAAGGGTTTGAAACATTTCTACAGGAAATATTTTCATAAAATTCCAAGGAAAATCCAGTAAGTCACAAATGCATATTGTGATCACCTTGCAAAGCTTCATGTCAATCAAGGTCATTTTGGTTCACCAAAATGCCCCAAAACCCTCTCTGACCAGAATCAAATTTGAACAACTTTGTACTACCAACTTTGTCTCCTTGACCCCAACTTTTGTGAGCATGTTCACATGACCAAATGAGGCCACTACACCAAGTGGTTCATCAAGGGGAAGTGATTTGCTCAACTAGATATACACAAGTTCATTTCTGCTAATTTCTAGGGTTTACAAAAGTTGCATTGGCAACTTTGCCCAAATAAGCTCCAAATTAGTGGAAGGCACTAATTATATGGGTCATTTCACCCTATGGAGTCTCATGGCAGATGGAAATCATCTACTTTCCCAAACCATTATCAAACACCTTCTAACACTTTACCAAAATGCCATTTTTGACCTCTTCCACTAATCTCCCTGGGCTCAACTTTGTACCACAGCTTCTCCTGACCATCTCCTACCTCTAGTAACTCTCCCCTGGCCATTGATCAATGATTAAGGGGTGAAACACCCCCATTTACCTCCCTGGACAGCAACTTCTCTCTCTCCCTCAACTTCCCTTCTCACTCTAGTGGCTCCCCAGGGCATCTAAGGCCATATCCCACTTCTTTACTTCCCCCTAGAGCTAACAGACACCTTTGGCCGTGGCCACATTGCATAGAAAATGGCCATGCCGGCCATTTGGGCGCTCTGGAGCATGCTACCGTGCGCTCCCGCACTGTAGCCGCCCCCTTCCAACCGCCTCCGGCCACCTCGGGCCTCCCCAGCACGCCCGACGATGCACCTCGATGCCTGCGACACGCCACACCTCTGTCCCCCTCCTTCTCCCTCCTATCGCCCTAGCTCACACGCGTGCCAGCCGCCCGAGAGCTCCAATGAGCAGACTCACACGCGCGATGCTCTGGCCCTTCCCCGCTATCTCTCTTCTCTCCCCTCGCCCTGGACCAACCCCACGAGCACCCCAGACACGCCCACACGCGCCCCGGTGGCCTATAGCGACAGCAACAGCCTCACCGGTGCATGAGCTCACGGTGCACCATCGCCCCGCCATAAAAGGCCACCCCAAGCCATCTTTGGCCTCGGTTCACTCCCTCTTTCCCCCAGCAACCTCCTTGAGCAGCCTGATCCTCCTCCTGCACCTTCCTTCTCCTCCTACCACCACACGGCCACCGCTTTAGCTCGCTCAAATTCGAGCAACACCGAGCTCACCTCCCTCCCTTTCCTCCACACAAAGGCTCCCCGTGGTCCGGCGAACCTACCCACCTCCTCGAACCGTCGCGGGGATGCTCGAACGCAGAGAGCCACGGATGGCCGACGACCTCCCCCGCCACCGTCAAAGTTGCGGTCACCTCGGCCCTCTCCAGCGGCCGTGACCTGCACCAGCGGATGCGCCGCTCTGCGCTGAGCTCGCCCATAGGCAGAGCGCCGCGGGAGACGGCTGGAGGCGCCGGCTATCGCCGGACGAGTGCTGGCGTGCGCTCTGCCTCAAGCGGGAGGTAGAGGACGACCGCCCAGATAGCTGGCAGGTGGCCCGCCCGTCAGCGGCAGAGGCGACTGAGCCGGCCCACCAGTCGGGTTAAGTGGAAACGGCTTCGGTCTGATCCGCTTGCCCCACTGGGTGGCGCCTTTCCCCAGTACGCCTTTGGCGTCACCACATCTGCCCGCGCAGCCGAGCCGCTAGGCCGGCCCACGGTCTATCTGTCGCCATGTGTGCAGGATAAGGCTAAAGCCTTATTCTCTTTTTCTTTTTCTAGACAACTTCAAAAATCCATAAATAATTCAAATTAACTCCAAATTTGATGATTCAAATTTAGTAGTTTCTAAAATCATGCCCTACAACATGGTGCTATTGTCACATTTTTACGAAAGCATTTCCTTCACAAATATTTATCAAATCCTATTTTTCCTATTTCTGTGATGAACTTTAGAAAATCACAAAGAGCTCAACATTGATCCAAATGCCATGATTCAAATTCCTAGATGCTTCTAAGTTCATAACTTAGTTTATGAACATTTTTCTTAATACTTTCTGTACCCCACAAAATAATGAGCCGTTTCTTCATATTTGTCAACTTTGCCAATTCATAGGAAAATCATTTGAACTCCAAATCCAATAAAACCAACTCCAAGAGTCTTCTAAAATCATGCTTTGTTAAATGTGTTCCTTTGCTCATTTTTCAATATAATGTTTCTGTGCACTTCTTGCAAATCCATAAACCCCTTGATTCCATCATATCGAAATGTTTAGAAATATCCATTGATCCACATCCAATGAAATCACCTTGGTCATTCCTCATGTGACTAGAGGTATCCTAGAAAAGTCCAACTCACATTTTTAGAGCACTTTATTTTTTGCCTTGTCGTGTTGCTTATTATGGTTGTTTTTGACGATAGTTGATGAAGTAGACGAAATGCTCGGAGTTGGACCAAAGATATTTGAAGACCTCGAAGACTTTGTTAAAACAGGCAAGCAGCCCTTTGACCATGTCTATGAAACCCTTTTTATGCATGTCATATAGCACCATATTGTTGTTGCAACAGAATCATGATGAGGTGGTAACCACTTTGATGGTTTGCCATCGTACTTCCTTGTTGATACTTGCATTGTGCATGACCCTACCTTCTTATGAGGGTTATGCCGGTGGGGGTAAATAGGATGCTAAAGTAGTGCTACGCAAAAAGGGACGGGAATATGCATGGTGATGGAGACAAAGTATTTTCAAAAGACTTTTCAAAAACCCCATCGGGTGCCACTTATGCCCGGGGGAGATGATGGGTTGGGTAGCCACTTGATGACGAAGTGGTGTTCCGAGGCAAGTGTGTGTTCTTTTCAAAACGGATTGGTTTAAGTTGCGACCATTATTCCAACCTTACATGCGCAACCACTCTACCCTTGTATGGGAAAGGGCATTATAGATTACCTAGGCCGATACTAGCTTGGAGCCTGCATTACTAGTGACGGGGGAGAGTTGGTACTCTCTCTCGGTACGGGTCGTGCCAGGTAGGGCGGCCATGACTATTTTGACAGGGCACCGGATACACCGTTGTGTCCCCTCTCGGATGTTACGATCTGAGTGAGTCTCGTATGATGTACATCGTGAGGATACGGAACAACGAGTGGACTCCTTCTTAGTGTCGTCGAGGGAAAGATAGTGATCGGGTGCTTACCCCGGCTACTTGAGGTATCGCGGGTCGTGGATGACACGGAAGTTCCCCGGATCTTGTGGGTAAAGTGTGCAACCTCTGTAGAGTGTAAAACTATTCGAATAGTCGTGTACACGGTCAAGGACAGTTGGGTAACCACTCTTGGGCTACGTCCACATGTTTACAAACCAGTGTGTGTGTTTGGATAAGTGGGAAGATCTACTTGGGTCAAGTCAAAGGACTTGACATGATTGAGTTGGGTTGATGCCCACTCTCTTTATGTTGATATCTGTAACCTGTCCTCATGGTTACTTGAATTCTCTTGATGCATGTCTTACAAGTTGTTGAACAAGTCATTGCACTCAAAACTAGCTTTCTGCAAAAAAATTACCTATATCATGCATTGTTGTATCTTGAAGCAAAACATGGGTTGCTTGCGAGTACATTCAAAGTACTCATTGGCTTGCCACTGGTTATTTTATTAGGCAGGCATGAAAGAACAGGATATAATGAAGAGTACCTTGGTGACGAACATGCGAGCTAGGATGCTTCCCAGTCAGAATGCCTGTAGGGTTAAGGCAGATGACATGGGTACAAGTTGTTATCGAAGATTTCCGCTGCGATGATACACTCAAGACTTGACCATAATGGTCCTACTTGTGTAAAACGGTATGTATGGATGTAAGACTCTTGTTATTCAGCTTATGTGTGTTCAGTGAGCATTAATCTCTGGGATCACTGTACACATGCATTCAGTGATCTCGACTTATGAGTCGGGGTCCCCACAGAAGTATTTTAATCTCCTCGAGCGCCGCAGTTGCTTCGTCTGTCCATTGGAAGTTCTTGGTCTTTTTAAGCAGTCTGTAGAGTGGGAGCACCTTTTCTTCGAGGCAAGATATGAAGAGGCTCAAAGCTGCCACACATCTGGCCAATTTCTGGATGTGCTTGAGCTCTGTTCGTATTGCAAGCTAGGATACCACTCTAATATTGGCCGGGTTGGCCTCAATTCCTCTATCGGAGATGATGAATTCGAGCAACTTTCAGGTAGGGACCCCGAAGACACATTTTTCCAGGTTGAGTCGTATATCATAGGCTCGTAAGTTGTCGAAGGTTTGGCGGAGGTCGTCTATCAGCTGGTCGATGTTTTTAGTTTTGACAACCACATCGTCCACATACGCCTCTACCGTTGTGCATATTTGGTTTTTGAAGCATGCTTGAATCATGTGTTTGTATGTGGCTCCTGCGTTTTTCAGCCCGAGCAGCATGGTCTTGAAGCAGAAAGGCCTGTAAGGAGCGATGAATGCGGTTGCCGCCTGGTCGGACTCCTTCATCTTGATCTGATGGTATCCGGAGTACGCGTCAAGGAAGCATAGCAAGTCATGTCCGATGGTGGCATCAATGATCTGGTCTATTCTTGGCAGGGGGAAGGGTCCTTAGGGCAGGCCTTGTTAAGGTCTTTAAAACTGACACAGAGCCGCCATGATTTGGCCATTTTGGGTACCATAGCAAGATTTTCTAACCACTCGGGATGCTCGATCTCGCGAATGAATCCGGCCTCCAGCAGTTTTGCTAGTTCATCGCCCATGGCTTGCCCTTTGGGTTCGGAAAACCAGCGTAGAGTCGGCTTTACTAGCTTGAAGCCTTGTAAGATGTTTAGGTTGTGCTCTGCCAGCCTGCGTGGGATTCCGAGCATGTCTGAGGGGTGCCAGGCGAATATTTCCCTGTTTTCACATAGGAACGTTCTTAACGCCTCGTTGACTATGAGGTCCAGTTGTGCTCCTATAGATGTCATTTTATTGGGATCAATTGGGTGCACTTGAAATTTTACTATTTCATCTGCTAGCTTGAATGATGTGGATTTTTATCTTTTACTGAGGACCACATCATCCCTGTCGACTGTAGTGCATAGTGATGTCAACTCTTCGGCCGCGAGGGCTTCGTATAGTGGCTCTAGGGCAAGGGATGTCGTCTTCTTTCGGGCTCGTAAGGCTTTATTTGGGTCGCTTTTAAGTGAGATTACCCCGTTGGGCCCCGACATTTTGAGTTTCATGTACTCGTAATGCGGTATGGCGTGAAATCTTGAGAATGCCTCACGTCCTAGGAGGGCGTGGTATCTGCTATGAAAGGGCACAATGTGAAATATCAAGGGTTTGGATCTATAGTTCTTGGGTGTGCCGAACACAACGTCTAGGGTTATGCGTCCTGAGCAGTGTGCCTCCCTACCGGGTATTATACCTCGGATTGTGGTATGACTACTTTCGATGTGAGACCTATTGAACTGCATCTTATCGAGAGTATCCTCATAAATGAGGTTGAGGCCGCTGCCTCCGTCCATCAGCACTTTAGTTAGCCCCAAAAACCATCGACAATGGGGTCGAGGACCAGTGTGGCCGGTGTGTAGTTGTTACAGGGGCTTGGCTCGTCCTTCTCGTTGAAGGCGATAGGCGTGGCTACCCATGGTTGTGCGGTCGTCACTTGATATATCTGGCTGAGCTCTCGAAGAGCCTTTTTCCTTTTATTGTTTCAGGCGAACGTCTCATAGACCATAACGACATTCTGGTCCTGTGGTGAAGCTATGAACTATTTATCTAGAGGTGTAAGGCCCAAGATTGACCCCATGTTTGGCTACTTGTCTCACCACCCAACAGGCTCAAAGTTTGTGGGTTGGGTTTGCGTCTAGCAGGATCGACTGTATTGGGCATGGTTTATCCAGCAACTCGTCGAGCACTGATCTAGGCCTACTTTTATTTTCATCGGGCTCATGTTCGGGCGATCGATGTGTGTATGCTCGTTTGATGCGAGACTTCCCATGTTGCGCAGCGGGCGGTGGCCCCATGTTCATATGTTGCTCGCTCCACGTGTTCTCCATGGTGCAATACTTGTGTACCATGTCTGATAGTTCGGTGTAGCTTTGAATTCGGCGATGGCGAGGGCGTTTAAGAGGCCCTCGTCCTTGCAGTTGAACTGGAAGGCTTTAATTATCTCTTTGTCACAGCAAGGTGCCATCCTATTCTTCACCAGGAGAAAGCTAGCCCAATAATGATGGACTTTCTCGTTTGGCAACTGTTTGACATACATGAGGTCCGATATGTCCAGGTTTCCCAAATCCTGGGAGTATTCCATATGGTGGGTTGGTGGGAAAAATTCGAGGATTCCCTCTTGCGGCGGACCCGGGCTATCCTTGATGGGTGGTCGAGTTATGTACGGTTCTGATCATGCAAGACTTGGATCCGGGCTGGTGCATGGCTAGATCGGCTCGAGGCCGGATCTTGCATTGGGGCTCAAGTCCAGGCATATCTCTGGGCTGGTGTCTGACTCCGAGCTGGAGGCTCGAGTGTACACCGTTCATAGCTTGTAAGGTTGTGGCCCCTCCCGGGCCTCTTCGACGGTGGCGATGAGGTGCGTGACTAGAGGGGTGTTGATTTCTCGGTCGTTGGGTAAGCCCGATCCGATCATAGGCCATGGGCCTGATAATGGAGATTCCCATTGCACGGAATAGTCTTACTAAGTGGTCTGCCGGCTGGGCACACGGGGGTGCCGGACACTCCGGCGATTCGGCGGGGGATCTTGCGGACGGTCTGTCAGACTCAGGCTTCAAGGCCAGACCCTAGGAGGCATCCGATTTTTTTAGGTCTACTGGCCCCAGGGATGATGCCCCCGAGCCAGCAGGTCCCTCCATGGGGGCGAAGCTATCAATCTGGTCAAGGTGAGAAGTGTGATCGGTGCATAATAATACGCCACCGAACACGAAGAGATGATCCGGGGCAGGAAAACCCTCGACACAGGTGTGGTCTGTAGCGACCGGCCGACCCATCGATCCTTAGGCAATCCAACAGTGGAACTCTCAATCAAAGCACCAATGTCGGTGTCAAAACGCCAGACCTCGGGGTAGGGGGTCCCGAGCTGTGGATCTAGGATCGATGGGGAACAAGAGATGATGAACATGGTGTTTACCCTAGTGCGGGCCCTCTCGAAGAGGTAATACCCTATGTCCTGCTTGATTGTATTGGATGTATAGTATGATTTACAGAGTAAATCTACCTTGAGGTCAGCATGAGCTAAACCCTAAGGTGATGAGGTGATGAATATAGCTCTAGCCCTAAAGACTAAAACCCTCGGTTTACATAGACACCGGTAGGGTTAGAGTTACTGGAGATAGATTACAATAAGGGATAAAGAGATCATGCCTATCCTTGACTAGGAGGGTACACCATGGCTTCATAGGTCTCCCATCACTATATGGCTTCTCCAGTCCGGCCCATGTTCAATGGGCCGACGCCCCGAGGACCCCTTAGTCCATAACTCCCTCAATAAGGGTACAATGGTTCAGGTATTACAAAGGATTACATTGGCACAACAACAATACACCTGCTAAGATAGATCTATGCTAGTAGTGGAACAACTCGCAGCAACAGAATAACATCAAGCAGCGGAACAACAACGACAGTGATGAGCTCCACTCTGCAGGGACTCTAGTTGGGACACGGCCTCGATCGCAAAATCGGGATCCTTGACAAGCAATAAACCACGGCATCATCTGCAATCTGGCATGACACTCTAGGTAAGTACTTTGAATGTACTCGCAAGCTCACACCAACCAAAGCAATCAAGACAAACAACATCATGGCATTTATAGGTTAACTATTGATGACGGGCATGATACTACTAGAACAACATGAGATGAGCATGGCATGTACATGTTACTCATGATATGAACATGGTGATTCTAGTACTAGCATGAGAGGGGGTCACGTTTAAGATCTCATGGACCAACTTACTCTTCTTGAAGCTTATCTCGTAACCACCACAGATATCAATCTTTCTTATTGTCGTGACCATCACACAATCACCTCATGATTGTCGGTTTACACAAACAGGGGTATTTGTTTCCCCTGACTGGTGCACAGACTCATGAGCAAAACTGCCCTTGCTGGGCACGACAACAAACCAAGGAAAGCATTAAGGAGAGAAATATAGTTGTGGCCACCTTGGGAAGTGTCGGTGTCAAAACCGGCGGATCTCGGGTAGGGGGTCTCGATTTGTGTGTCAAGGATGATGGTAACAGGAAGCAAGGGACACAGATGTTTACCCAGGTTCGGGCCCTCTCGATGGAGGTAAAACCCTACTTCCTACTTGATTAATATTGAAGATATGGGTAGTACAAGAGTAGATCTACCACGAGATCGTAGAGGCTAAACCCTAGAAGCTAGCCTATGATGGTATGATTATAATTGTGATCGGCCTTCTAAGGACCAACCTCTCCGGTTTATATAGACACCGGAGAGGGCTAGGGTTTACATGGAGTCGGTTACGAGGAAGGAAACACAATATCCGGATCGCCAAGCTTGTCTTCCACGCAAAGGAGAGTCCCATCCGGACACGGGCCGAAGTCTTGAGTCTTGTATCTTCACGCTTCAATAGTCCGGACGATGTATATTGTCCGGTTGTTCGGACACCCCCTAATCCAGGACTCCCTCAGTAGCCCCTGAACCAGGCTTCAATGATGATGAGGCCGGCGCGCAGTATTGTCTTCGGCATTGCAAGGCGGGTTCCTTCTCCGAATACTCCAAAGTAATTATCGAACACTTTAATCGTGTCCGGATCTGCAAGATGATCTTCACATGCCATCGTAGAGAGAATGATACTTCACAAATGCAATCTGCTGACAACTTTTTAGACAACGCGACGTGTCATTACGTCGGGCCATTATTCGAACTAGCCACAGCGCATATTGCGAGGCAGTTTCCTTGACACGTCTTTGTCAAAGCAGAGATCGTGTCCCCTTATCACGGGATTCTCATCAATACAGGTATGGGTAACCCAACCGCACCATTGATCGCAGCGAGTGGGAGGCAGACGGGCTCCACCAGGCAAGTGGGGAGGCGCAAAAAACATTTACCGCTCCTATAAAGAGGTAAGGTCTCTTTCTCTTTCCCCACGCCTTCTCCTCCCGTTAGCTCATTCCCCTCTGTTCAAGCCCTAACGCCCAAGTACTCTTTTTCTCCATCGATGAGAGGTTTTCCAAAGATGTCCGGATCTGGAGCGGGAGGCAGATGGATGGCCTCGACCATCCAGGAGAAGGACATCAAGAAGCTCCGGGAGCCGGGTATCTGGCCCTGAAGATCGGCCACTGTCTCCCACCGGCGGGACAGGTTATCCCCACTCCGGAGTCTCATGAGAGAGTCGTGTTCCTTCCCCACTTCGTCCGCGGGCTCGGTTTTCCCCTCCACCCATTTGTCCGTGGAGTCATGTATTACTATGGGATTGATTTTCATGATCTTTCCCCCAACTCTTTTCTCAATATCTCGACGTTCATCGTCATGTGCGAGGCCTTTCTCCGGATCTCGCCTCACTTCGGCCTGTGGCTGAAGATTTTCAATGTGAAGCCCAAGGTGGTGAGTGGCGAACACGCCGAGTGTGGCGGCGCCATGGTGAGAAAGATGCCCAAGGCGGTTTGGCCGAAGGGCGCCTTCAACGACTCCGACAAGGAGTGGTAGCAGCAGTGGTTTTATATCACCGAACCACGCGGCAAAAAGTGGGTTGCAGTTCCCGAGTTCAGGTCCGGAGCTCCACTGCGACTGACGTCCTAGCCCAAGAAGGGCCCGAACTGGTCCTCGACGGATGATCTGTCACTGCTCCAGACACGCGTTCAGAGTGTGGTTGAAAGGGACGTCAAACTCGTCGACGTAGTCCAGGTGATGCTAGTTCGCCTGGTTCTCCCTTGTCAGCGCCGAGCCTGCACTCTGTGGGAGTTCGACCCAACCGAGCACCAAACCCTTCAAGAGCTCTATGATTCCTCCCACAAGGATATCTGCAAGGTGCTCTTCAAGTCTGGCAAATCGTGGTCGGGCCCCGCCAAGGACCGTGGGTATCAATTATCCCATTCTGCAAGCTCGGTAAGTTACAGCCACGCTCTGTCCATTCATGCTTCAGCTGGCATGTCATGAGGGAGACATCTTAATCGTGTTTCATTGTGACCTCAGGGATGGATAAAGAAGGTGGAGCGGATACATTGTCCGGCCCCGCTGCCGGAGGAACCGGCCGGACCTCTTCTGTCGAAGATGCTGGTCCCCGCGCCTTACGAGGCGCCAAAGAAGGAGGCCTCCAAGAAGGTCAAGAAGACCTGGAGTGGCCTCCGTCGCCGCGAGGCTTCGGACGAAAAATCCGAAGACTCAAGCGACGCTCCTTCTTCAGAAGGCGAAGAGGAGGAAGCAGAGGAGGACGAGCCTCACTCTGAAGGTGGGAGGAAGCGTGCAGCTTCCCCGTCCCTGGAGGCCGAATCGCCCAAGAGGGGGAAAGGTTCCCTCCCAGAGACATCCACCACGGCTGCCGACAGCAGCCCGGAGTGGGATCCCAGGGCCAAGCCCCTGGAGAAGTCGTAAGTATACGTGATCCGAACGCGCATATCCGTCCGGTG
Source organism: Triticum aestivum (assembly GCF_018294505.1). NCBI lineage: Eukaryota > Viridiplantae > Streptophyta > Magnoliopsida > Poales > Poaceae > Triticum > Triticum aestivum. The sequence continues at coordinate 364,986,085 of NC_057801.1, read as the reverse complement.
ATTAATTTTGGATATAGTAACTTTAACCGTTGCCATATTTTGCACAGCCCGGCGAGGCCTCGCACCGGACAGTCCTCATCGGAGGATTCGCTGGGATTAGACGCCTTGGCGAGCAAGACGCCTCCGCGGGCCCTTTCCTTGAAGTCCAGGCGCGACACTGAGGTGTCATCTCGACAGGACCCGGACCAAGGAGGACATATCCCTGGAGCCGGACACACGGGGGCGGATAAGGCCCCCGGGACCTCTAAGGTTCTAGAGTCGAGCGAACAGCCACCTTTGATGGTGGGAGGCCTGCCTACCCCGCCGGCATCCTCTGTTCTAGCAAAGCTGCCCGGTGGTCTATCGATAGTGTTGAAGAATGCTTCTATCGTCAATGAGCACCGGACCCTCATGGGCGCGGTGGTTGAGAAGATTCAGTCCGCCGAGAGTGGGCTAAACGAGTCCTGCTTTGGCCTTATAAAGGCCTTTGAGGTATGTTTCCTAAGAAACCTTTGAGGAATTGTCATAATATGAGTAGTAGCCCCTGATGCACTATCCGACGAAGGAGACGGAGTCGGGCAGGGGATCAAATCCTCTGCTTTCGCAGGAGCCTATGTGAATGATGTATACCCCTTTGTGTGAAAACAGGCGTCTGTAGAGAGGACGGCCGCTTATAATGCGGAAGTGTCCGAACTGAAGCAGAGCCTTGCACGGGCCGAGGAAGAACTTGGCCGTGTGAAGAAGCAATTGGAAGACAAGCAGGGTATGTTGAAAACATTTGTCTTGAAGTTGGCATGAATGAATAGTTGTGCTTAGTGAAAAGTGTTTGTATTGTATGCTCTAGGAGCGAGTGTCGAATACGAAGCACTAAAGAAGGTTGTGGCTGATACCAACGAGAAGGTTGCTGCCGAACAAGCGCTTCGTGAAAAACACGAGGCCAGGGTCATCGCCGTTGAGCGAGAGCTCCAGGAAGCTGTGAAGAAAAGCGGGGGCTTGGAGCAAAGTCTAATAGGGAAAGAATCCGAACTCGCCCAAGCTCTCGAGGCGGCGGAAGGTGCTCGGGAAGAAGCCCGAGGTGCTGCGCGGGACATTCAGGAGGCCCGGAAAGTTGCGGCTGGTAAGGCCTTCTGTATTCTTAGCCCTTTGTACATGGTAATGGGAAGAATCCTAAGCGGCAAGCTTAATTCTTATTTTCCCAGGGGCTTTTGCGGATCTTCCTCGCAGCATATCAGATGCCACCCAATTCTACCGAACCGAGGAGAAGAAGTCTGCGGAGAGGGATTTCTGGTCGCAGTTTTTGGCGCCGAACTATCCGGTGCCTTTTATCGATCAGCTGAAACAGCTGGTCGAACTGCACCAGGCGGCCGAACTAGCCATGAAGGACTTAGTTGTCTGGCTGTGGCCTGCGGAGCCAATTCCAAGCAGTTACTTCGGACTCATCAAGTGGATTGTGGGCGCCTGTCCTCGGCTTGATGTTATCAAGCGATCAGTCTGTATAGAAGGCGCGCGCATGGCGTTTGCCCATGCAAAAGTGCATTGGGGGAAGCTTGACGCGGAGAAGCTGATGACTGAGGGACCGCCGGAGGGTAAGGAGCACCGCAAGCCCGAGCTGTACTGTGAAGGTGTACTGAAAGGGGCCCGCGTTGCGGCAGATAAGTGTGCCAAAGACATTATATTTCCTTGAGGGCATTCGTTCCGCTTTTTGTAATATGGGATAATGGCATTTTTATTATATATTGCCTGTTTTGTTTGAACATATGTTCTTCCTGTGCCGCTGTTTATTGTATGTACATCCTGAGAGTTGGCCAGTCGTCGGCTTGTGCCCCCACGTAAAAAAGAATACGGCGGTGTTCGAGGTATATCTGGATGCTCTTTAACCCACAGTTGGGTCCTTTTAAGGAGGTGTTTCTCACCACGAACCAGGCAATCGGACTATAAGGCTTTATTACTCTCACTTAGCCATAGGAATTCGAGTGTGGTCGGCGCAGCCCGTAGTGTTCGGAAGGCCGAACTAGTGGCTCTATTGGCGCCTGATCGGAAGACCGATCCGTCGCACTCTGCATTTATAATGGCGTTGTGCGGAATAAATCTTTAGGGATTTTACGACCTCTCGAACAGCTGACCAGCTCTCGCTGCATCATGACAGTCGGTTTTCGGCTTTCTCTACTGAGGTGCTCGTCCGGCAGAACCGGGACACAATCGTAGTAGTTCTCCCAGCGCTACCTTAGCCGATAGAACGGAATGTAAGGTACCAAAACATGGGAGCCGGGCAAACCCAACCAATGACCCAAGACATGATTCAGAGCTGATGCATATAGTGCTATAAGTTCGGGGTGCCGAGCGACCGAAATGGTGGTCGGACTGTATTGTCGTACTGTGCAGCCCCTGGCATAACCGGGCATAACACGAAGCGTGGCTACCATTTTTGGCAAAGATGCGTCGGCGATAAACGTCGTTTGGTTATTGTTATTTAAATCTACGCATTGTAGTAGGATGATATGTCTATGCATATGAGTATGATGTATGAAAAGAGGTGTTTTTGGCGGGACCTGTGATGGCTAGACTGGAGGGGGTTGTGAGTGGATCAAGAGTGAATCTGAACTGCCTTCTACCTGCATGTTCCTGCCATTGTGTGTCCAGGCTGATTCCATGCCGCCAATCCTGTTCTGCGTCAAAGTTAGTTTGTAAAGGCAAATGCTATGAGGTAGTTGAACGTCCTCTTGTGGTTGGTCTAAGGGTTCCTGATCGGACCCTGGTAAACCCCGCCATTATACCGTGAAATAGCACGGACTCCTCAATTGGTGTCCGTATAGTTGGCTGTCATATCAAAATTTTGATAGGCATGCGCGACTCGCTACCCCGATAGCTGTGTGGTGTCCACTCTAAGTGCGGAGTCCGGCCTTGCCCGTGGGCGTGATTATATCACACGGTGTTGGCCTAATGGTTTATCACATGGAATCTTAGTCAACGTGATTCGTCCCGTTAGCATACGGTAAATTACCGTATGAGGGGAAGGTGTCGAAGGATTACTCTTTGGCATGGTATTTTTTTGGTGATTCGAAGGACAACCATTAGGGTGGTGGGCCAATGAACTTGGCCTTTGCACCTGGCATCCTTTAGGGCATGTTATTTGCGGCTTCATACACGTGTGGGCTTTATGTGTGATGGAGCCCCGGACTACTAGGTCTAGGGGTACGGCAATTGAATTGTTGTGGTTGGTGTGATCGGGGGCGATCGGCCGTACTTTTATGCTCTGGGGGGGTCTCTTGACTAGACGCCTCCCCTCATTGTTTCCGGCACACGACCATCCGCCTTGTTTTGAGGATCCGGCATTCTCTATTGGTATGCTTTGCCGTCCTTCTAGGAGTACCATGAATTTCACATGGTTGATCGAGCGCATGGCTCGGGCCGAATAGGCTTGAGCTGCTCTTTGTCCGTTGACCGGACTCGGATTTGCTGGACCTGGCACTAGTTTCCTTAACTTGACGTTTGTGGCCATTGCGCCGAGGCTTGAGGGTGTCTCTTTGCGTATCCTTCTTACTGTCTTGGACCGTAATGATGTGTGGATGTCGGGGTGTGTGCCTTGGGTTCTTCTGCTTGGGTTGAGGTAGCCAATTGTGCCGTGTGTGCCCTTTGTTGGGGCTGTCGAGTTCGTACTTTTCAGTGGCCAGTACCTTGGTCCACCTATCCACTAGCAAGTCTTGGTCAGCTTTAAGAAGCTCTTGCTTCCTTTGCAGGCTCCTTGCCATGGCGATGAGCTGTCGCTTGAAGCGAACTTGTTCCACTGGATCTTCAGGTACGCCGAATTCATCATTGCCGACGCTCACCTCGTCATTGGAGGGGGGTGTATGGTTGTCCCTCTCCAAGTATCCCATCTGGCCGGTCCAGCCTGCTTGAAGGTAGGCTGATCAGGACTGTATTCCTCTTTGGCACCCTCCGGATTGCTTTCGTCTCCGGGGGCGGTGCTGATGTGGCGGGGCTTGGAGTGGTGCCGACGACGCCCATGCTTTGCCTTTCTCCCTGAGGGGTTATCCTCCGTTGCCTCATCGCCATTGGTTTCCTTTGGATTATCCACCATGTATATATCATATGAGGATGTGGCCGTCCACCGCCCTGTGAGCGGTGGCTCCTGTAATTCTCCTGCATCGTCGCCCATAACATCGATGTCTTCGGAGTAGAAAGCAAGCGTGTCGGTTAAATCATCGACCGTGGCAATGAAGTGGGTGGCGGGTGGGCAGCGAATTCCTTCGTCGCCTGCTTCCCACTCAAGTTGGACATACCTCGGCCCAGAGCCTCCTGACAAAGATAGAGACTTTAGTGAGTTCAGCATGTCGCCAAAGGGCGAGTGCTGGAAGATGTCTGCAGCGGTACACTCCATTATCGGAGCCCAACCTGGCTCAGTTGGCTCAAGGGTGTGCGGACCAGAACCAACAACCGGGTACGAGTCCGGGGGCCCGGGGTGACAGGCCTCCACAGAGGTGAGGCCCGTATCCGACTCCAACGCCGACGAGTGTGCGGCCTGCAGGGCAAGGTCCACCCCTCCATCCTTAGGCAACGCAACTTGCTTCGGATTTAGATCTGGGGCTACTGCAGGGGTATATCCCGGGCTTTGTCTGACAACAGGTTTAAGCCATGCTCGTCGTGACTGTTCGGTGCTCCCGGCGCAGGCCCAAATCCGTCGAAGATCGAGTCTCCATGAATATCAGCTGTGTAGTTCAAATATCCAAACCTGACCTGGTGGCCGGGGCCGTAGCTATCGATCTGCTCCAGATGGCCAAGCGAATTGGCCCGCAGTGCGAAGCCGCCGTACATGAAGGTCTGTCCGGGGGGGAAAGTCTCCCCCTGGACCGTGTTGCTGATGATTCAAGGTGCCATCAAACCCAGAAGCGACGACACAGAGGAACTCTCAACGAAAGCACCAATGTCGGTGTCAAAACCGGCGGATCTCGGGTAGGGGGTCCTGATCTGTGCGTCAAGGCTGATGGTAATAGGAAGCAAGGGATACAGATGTTTACCAAGGTTCGGGCCCTCTCGATGGAGGTAAAACCATACTTCCTGCTTGATTAATATTGAAGATATGGGTAGTACAAGAGTAGATCTACCACGAGATCATAGAGGCTAAACCCTAGAAGCTAGCCTATGATGGTATGATTGTAATTGTGATCGGCCTTCTAAGGACCAACCTCTCCGGTTTATATAGACACCGGAGAGGGCTAGGGTTTACATGGAGTCGGTTACAAGGAAGGAAACACAATATCCGGATCGCCAAGCTTGTCTTCCACGCAAAGGAGAGTCCCATCCGGACACGGGCCGAAGTCTTGAGTCTTGTATCTTCATGCTTCAATAGTCCGGACGATGTATACTGTCCGGCTAGCCGGACACCCCCTAATCCAGGACTCCCTCAGGAAGGCCTCACTTGCCGGGCAGGAGAGCCTGGTAGGGTTGAGGACACTCCCAAGAACGAGTCTAGAATCACCCTGGTAGACTTGCTGGGGTCACTAAGATCAAACCCCGCCAAGCTACTTCAATAGGGAACCTTCACCCAGGCGCCACCGCTCCACCTCGCCACACCCAAGTTGCTGATCAGCATGGTGTCATGGTGTTAAGCAACCAGGTGGATCCTACCAAGCACGTGGTAGCATCAAGGAGGAGAGATTATCTTTATTGACACCAGTCTAGTAGGCGTGTCAAACTGATAAGAAGAGGCAGATAAGCGGTGCGATAGGCTTTTCGGGATTCGCCCTCGGCATGACACCTAGCAGTACATTTAATGCACTTTGTCCTAACTGCCAGAGTTAGGTATGATAGCACCGCTAGCTATCTAATCACACCCAAATGACTGTTTTGCCACTATGGTCACCCCCAACCTATAAAAGGAGGCCTGAGGCAACCTAGCAAGGGTTTGAACACTTTGACCCTCTGGTACTTGTAAGTTCATGTTGCTCTCCCCAAGGCACCCTTGCTGGGCCAGAGCGTGTCGAGCCTTCATCCACCTCCAAATCAATCCATCAAGCAGGAGTAGGGTTTTACACTGCAAAGCGGCCTGAACCTGGGTAAAATAAAGTGAGTTCATCGCCGTGCTGTCCCACACTGCTTCTGCTCTTTGTGCAACGCGGCCATCCCCATGCCGAACCACAAAGGGGCACCCCTGCCCCATAGGTGATCGTGCTTCCACGCCAAGATGTTTGGCGTGCCGGGTAGGGGGAGTCGCTTGTGCGAACCTGAAGCAGTGGCCAGCGTGTCGATCTCCATCGACTTTCATCATCCATTGCTCCCAAGAAAGGGAGATCAGAGCGGCGGCGCCATTCCCTAGTTCGTCAGCTCCTCCACCTACGGCTGCGAGCGCCGTGGACACCGTGGCCGCAGTGGGCAGGTTGGGCGCGATGGGCAGCGCAACCTTTGTAGGCAGTGCTGCTATCACTCCTGCTATGAACTCATTCATGTGGGTGGCGCAGTGGCGTCGACACGGAGACAGATGACCCAATCATTGACGAGCTGCAACTAGTGGAGCAGCCCTTCTTCCCATTGGAATGAATGTTTGGCTAGGTCGTTAGCCGCAGCAAGTCTGTCGGGGCCCTACCCCCATCCGTGTAGCAGCACTGCCCTGAAAGGAAACCGCGTCAGGGCTCGTTTTTTGTCTCACCCCAGCAAACCTCACCACGCGCGTTAGTGCCTTGCGACCGTGCTACACATGCGTAGAGCACTACCTTTTGTGTGTGGAAGGCTTCCCGAGGAAGGGGAGGACCTGCGCTGTTGCGACAATAGCAGCTACCTGATAAAAATAAAGATGAGTTGCAACACTTTTTATTCTGGTTCCAGGATTCTTTCTGTGTGTCCCTTGCAATTCCTTTGGTTTAAAACCCTAGCATTTTGTGTGAGTTATCTGTACCGCAAGAGGGACTCTTTCGTTCTCGCCTGCGTCCTCGTCTGTTTCGAGTCCGCTCACTAGACCAGGCAGCCGCTAAAAGGATCGAGATGGACCTAGAGGGGGGGTGAATAGGTACAATTACAAATCTTAATTATTACTTAGCAATTTTAGGCAATAATGTAAAATATGAGAGTGAGCCTAACAATTGCAAGTGTAGTACTAAGTGCTAAGCAAGTAACACGAGTATGTAAGGAAGCAAGCACAATATGATATAAGTAAGTGCTAAGAGACAAGTAACCACAAGTAGAGAGTTAGGGTTAGGAATAACCGCAACTCCAGGAGACGAGGATGTATGTCTATGTTCACTTCCTTGGAGGGAAGCTACGTCACCGTTAGGGAGGTGGATGTTACCACAAAGGCACACCAACACCACGAAGGCTCACCCTATTCTCCCTTTGAGACAACACCACGGAGGCGTTTCTCAACCACTAGTGGTAGACCTTGGGGTGGTCTCCAAACCCTCACAAACTTTTCCGGGGGTAATCACAAAGGTCGATTCCTCTCCGAAAGACTCTTACCGCCTAGGAGTCTCCAACCTCCAAGAGTAACAAGAACGATGGGAAAAGCTCAAGACTTGCTCAAATCATGAAATCCTTTGGTGCAAAGAAGGAGAAGGAGTGGATCTATCACTTGATTGGAAAACTTCTCTCAAATGCTCTCAAATCCCTTGGGGATCTAAGGTTTGGTGTGGAGGAGTGAGAAAGAGAGTGAAATGTGTTCTAGGGTTTGTTCAAAGTGAGTGGTCAGCCCTCTCCCATGGGGAAGAAGGGCTATATATAGTGTGAGCACAATTATGGCCATTGTAGTGTAAGTGAATGGGAAGCCCGAACATCTGGGCTAGGGGCCGGACATGCGGCCTGGCAAGGTTCGAGGAACAAAAACAGAACCAGAACAGAAAACAGAGGGACCAGACATCCTGGGGCCAAGCCCAGACATCCGGCATATCAGGAAGGCTAGGATATCCGGTAGATGGCCGGACATCTCGCGTGATCACTAACAGGTTACAAAACCTCAGCTATTCTACGGGTAGTGGAGGCCAGACATCCGGCGTATCAGGAAGGCCCGGACATCCGGGGAAACACCCCGGACATCCGTCGTGCAGCACAGCATAAAAGTGTTCTCTGGATGGCTAGGCCCGGATATCCAGCAAGAAGGCCGGATATCCGGTGTGAGGCCCGGACATCCGGCGTGAAGCCCGGACATCCGGCAGCCAAGAGACAGAAACATGAAGGTTTTAGCATGTGGATGTATGGCAATGAGGTTTGTGGCAAGAGCAAGCCTTTAACTAACCCTATCGATCCCCTCTTAATAGTGCGGGATCCTATTCTCAAGAAAACAAATATGAAATCAATTTTTATGCTTCATCCTTGGGTAAAATCACTTTGTATGCTCTTGATCCACACACTTCGATTAACCGGGGACTAACACCTGAGATTTACTTAACAACCATTGTTAGTCCCCTAAATGTATATTGTCATCAACATCAAAACATGATGTAAGGGCATGATTGCTCTTTCAATCTCCCCCTTTTTGTTTGTTGATGACAATCACACATGTAGTATTACAGTTGCAATAAATAATCTTAGCATTGACAAACATGAGAGCAAGAATACAAAGTATATTGATGTTTCTATTTGTATTTAGCTCCCCCTCATTGTGAGCATGAGATGAATATGTTAGGATGCATATGTATCTCCAGGAGATATATATGTGAGAGACATGTGCATATGAAACCACTGAGGGAGTCCTGGATTAGGGGTTCCTCGGATAGCCGGACTATATACTTTGGTCGGACTGTTGGATTATGAAGACACAAGATTGAAGACTTCGTCCCGTGTCTGGGTGGGACTCTCCTTTGCGTGGAAGGCAAGCTCGGCAATTCGGATATGTAGATCTCATCCCCTGTAACCGACTCTGTGTAACCCTAGCCCCCTCTGGTGTCTATATAAACCGGAGGGTTTAGTCCATAGGACAACAACAATCATAATCATAGGCTAGCTTCTACGGTTTAGCCTCTACGATCTCGTGGTAGATCAACTCTTGTAATACTCATATCATCAAGATCAATCAAGCAGGAAGTAGGGTATTACCACCATCGAGAGGGCTCGAACCTGGGTAAACATTGTGTCCCCCGCCTCATGTTACCATTAGCCTTAGACGCACAGTTCGGGACCTCCTACCCAAGATCCGCCAGTTTTGACACTGACATTGGTGCTTTCATTGAGAGTTCCACTATGCCGTCATGATAAGGCTTGATGGCTCCTTCAATCATCTGCAACGATGCGATCCAGGGTGAGGTTTTTCTCCCCGGACAGATCTTCATATTCGGAGGCTTTGTACCGCGGGCCAACTCGCTTGGCCATCTGGAGCAGATCGATAGCTACGCCCCTGGCCATCAGGTCAGGTTTGGAAACTTCAACTACACTGCCGACACCCGCGGAGACTTGATCTTCGACGGATTCGAGCCCATGTCAGGTGCGCCGAACAGTCACGACGAGCATGACTTGGATCTGCCATCGTCCCTTAATCTGGAGCAGATTGTGCCATCCGAGGACGGGTGGATGGACCCCGCCCCGGAGGCCGCACACTCATTGGCGATAGAGCCGAGCACAGACTTCGCCACCAAAGAGGTCTGTGTCGTCGGACCCTCGGACTCTTCTCCGATCATAGGCTCTGAACTGCGCACGTCCGTGCCCGTCGAATCCGATTGGGCACCAACCATGGATTTTACCTTCGCGGATATTTTTCAGCACTCGCCCTTGGGTGATGTGCTAAACTCATTAAAGTCTCTCTCCCTGTGAGGAGACTCTTGGCCAAACTATGTCCGGCTTGAGTGGGAAGTGGACGAAGAAGAAATTCGTTCCCCACCCACCACCTACTTAATAGCCACTATCGACAACTTAACAGACATGCTTGACTTCGACTCCGAAGACATCGACGGTATGGACGACGATACAGGAGAAGAACAGGAACCACCACCTACATGGCGCTAGACAGCCACCTCATCATATGATATATATATATATATATATATATATATATATATATATATATATATATATATATGGTGGACACGCCCAAAGAAAGCAATGGCAATGAGGCAACGGAGGATAATCCCCTTAAGAAGCAATCCAAGCACCAGCGTCACCGGCGCCTCTCTAAGCCCCGCCATAGCAAAAATAGCAATACTGGCACAAGAGATGATAGCAATCAGGATGGTGCCGAAGACGAAAACAATCCCGCCCAGTCAGGCTTTGAGCAGGCCAAACGGGAGGATGGGAAGCTAGCCCTAAGGAACAGGCAACGGACGGAGAATCAGAGGATGACAATTACATGCCCCTCTCTGAAGACGAAGTGAGCCTTGGAGATGAAGAATTCATCATGCCTAAGGATCTCGTCGAGCAGGAGCGCTTCAAGCGCCGGCTTATAGCCACTGCAAAAAGCCTGAAGATAAAGCAGCAGCAGCTTCAAGCTGATCAAGATCTGCTAACTGATAGATGGACTGACGTCCTGGCAGTCAAGGAATACGGACTCGAGCACCCAACCAAAACTTACCCAAAGCGCAGGTTGCTACCTCAACTCGAGGAGGAGGCATTAAAGCCCACACTACCAGCGCACAATGCGGCTGACCGGCCACCTCGTGGCCGAGACAAAGCGGCGTATCAGCCCGAACACCAGCCCGCACCCCGTCGCCAATCAAACAAAAACACTAAGGCATGGGGCTACACGCAGGACCTGCGGTACGTATTGGAAAACAAAGCAGGACAGCCAAGATCGATCTACGGATCATGAGGGCGCGCCCCAACGCGCGACGAGGACCGTCACGCCGGATATACTAAAAGCAAATCCGGCTGGGCCGAATACAACAGACCAGACCCATTTGAACTGCGTTGTGATGTAGCCCGGCATAGAGGCGCCGCACACCCCCTATGCTTCACTGATGAAGTAATGGATCATGAATTCCCAGAAGGGTTTAAACCCGTGAACATTGAATCATATGATGGTACAACAGACCCTGCGGTATGGATTGAAGATTTCTTTCTCCACATACAAAAGGCCCGCAGTGATGATCTACATGCCATCAAGTACCTCCCACTTAAGCTCAAAGGACCGGCTCGGCATTGGCTGAATAGCCTACCGGCAAACTCCATTGGTAGTTGGGAGAACCTGGAAGACGCATTCCTTGACAACTTCCAGGGCACTTATGTGCGACCACCGGATGCTGATGACTTAAGTCACATAACCCAACAGCCCGGAGAGTCAGCCAGGAAATTCTGGACTCGGTTCCTAACTAAAAAGAACCAAATTATCAACTGTCCGGATGCCGAATCCCTAGTGGCCTTTAAGCATAACATCCGCGACGAGTGGCTCACCCGACACATCGGCCAAGAGAAGCCGAAGTCCATGCCAGCCCTCACGACACTCATGACCCGCTTTTGTGCGGGCGAGGACAGCTGGCTGGCTCGTAGCAACAACACATCAAGAAATCCTGGCACTTCAGATGCCAAATATAGCAACGGAAACCACGACGCAACAGACACAAGCGTCGCAACAATGGAGACAACACCGAAGACACGGCAGTCAATGCCGAATTCAGTGGCTCTAAGTCTGGTCAGCGGAAAAAACCATTCAAAAGAAACAATTCGGGCTCGTCCAGTCTGGACCGCATACTCGATCGCTCATGTCAAATTCACGGCACCCCCGATAAACCAGCCAACCACACCAACAGAGAATGCTGGGTGTTCAAACAGGCTGGCAAGTTGAACATCGAAAACAAGGAAAAGGGGCTGCATAGCGATGACGACAACGAGCCCCGGTCGCCGAACATAGGAGGGCAGAAGAAATTTCCTCCCCGGGTGAAAACGGTGAACATGATATACGCAACCCATATCCCCAAGTGGGAACGAAAGCATGCGCTAAGGGATGTCTATGCGATGGAGCCAGTCGCCCCAAAATTCAACCCATGGTCTTCTTGTCCGATCACTTTCGACCACAGGGACCATCCTACCAGTATCCATCATGGCGGTTCGGCCGCATTGGTCCTCGACCCCATCATTAACGGATTCCACCTCACACGAGTCCTTATGGACGGTGGAAGCAGCCTGAACCTGCTCTATCAGGATACAGTGTGCAAAATGGGCATCAACCCCTCAAGGATCAAACCCACAAAAACCACCTTTAAAGGTGTCATACCAGGTGTAGAGGCCTGTTGCACGGGCTCAATCACACTGGAAGTAGTCTTCGGATCTCCGGACAACTTCCGAAGCGAGGAGTTAATCTTCGATATCGTCCCTTTCCGCAGTGGCTACCACACACTGCTCGGACGAACCGCATTTGCTAGATTCAATGCGGTACCGCATTATGCATACCTCAAGCTCAAAATGCCAGGACCTCGCGGGGTTATAACAGTTAATGGAAACACAGAACGCTTGCTCCATATGGAGGAGCACACTGCAGCCTTCGCAGCAGAAGTACAGAGCAGCCTTCTTAGGCAGACCTCTAATTCGGCAATAAAGCCTTCAGACACCGTCAAGCGAGTCCGGAGTACCCTGCAACAGGATCGTCCGGCACGTCTAGAGCTCGCCTAGCAATTCGGCCTCCGTCCTGATCCCAGTCAAGCGGTGAAATTTGTGCCATGCGTACATAATTACGCACTTAAAATACCATGGGCACAGGCGGAGGCATGGCCATACCGCGGTCCACAATATGGCTCAACCGCCCGAGGAACCTTCATCATTTTCTTTCTTTCAGGACCCTATTTTCTGGAAGCTCTTTTAGATAGCCTGATTATCGGACCCATCACAGGAAGGAAACACCAAGGAGGCAAGAAGCTTTGACGTATAAGGGAATACCCAGGTGGTCTTTGATAATGATCATTATACCTGTTTTACATACCCACACGCATCTTACCCTTGGCTAGGACATGTTAAATAGTCCTATTTTGCTTATCGCACTACTTGTATACATACGCTTTGACGTATTATTTAAATAAACAATGGAAAATAATGTACAGCGTCAGCTTATTATTACATTCCTTTACCTTTTCCCCTTGACTGCTTATTTATTACAAATTGCACCTGTACACTTTGGTACGTTCAGCTCGCCAGGGGCTTCAGCGTACCCCATAACACGACAAGAAAAGTCCGAACACTTTTGATAGTGCGGCACCCCGAACTTATAGCATTATATGCATCAGCTCCGAATCATGTCTTGGGTCAATAGTTGGGTTTGCCCGGCTCCCTTGTTTTGGTACCTTACGTTCCGCTATATCGGCTAAGGTAGCACAGGGAGAACTACTGCGATTGTGTCTCGGTTCTTCCGAACGAGCACCTCAGTAGAGAAAGTCGAAAATTGACTGTCATTATGCGGCAAGAGCTGGTCGCTGTTCGAGAGGTCTAAAATCCTTAAAGATTTTTTCCGCTTCAGGCGAGGAATCGGCCTTGTCCGATTTGGGTGTGTATAGCGCCCCAAGTTCGGCCTTCCGAATACTAGGGGCTTCGCCAATATTTAAAATTGTAGACTTCTATGGCTAAGTAAGAGTGATAAAGCTGTATAGTCCGATTGCCTTGTTCGCTGCGCTAAACACCTCCTTAAAGGACCAAAAAATTGGATGAAGAGTGTTTAGATTTATCCCGAACACCCCAGTACTAGTTACATGGGGGCAAAAGCCAACGACTGGCCAACTCTTAGATTTTATAAATGGCCGCACAGAAGGTAATATTTTAAATCAACAAGCATTATATAGCGCACATGAAATCGTTTTCATATTACAGGATCACATGAGTACATTCATTCAAATATTACATCCTTAGCACATTCCTCCGCCACAAGGCGGGCAACCTTCAGGACACCTCATAATACTTTTCGGGGTGGCAATGCTCATTTCCCTTCGGCGGCCCCTCTGTCACTAGCTTCTCGGCATCCATCTTCGCCCAGTGCACTTTCGCACGGGCGAAGGCCCGGCGTGCACCTTCAATGCAGACGGACCGCTTTATGACTTCGAGCCGCGGGCAGGCAGACACAAGCCGCTTCACCAAGCCGAAGTAGCTACTGGGCAGGGGCTCGGCAGGCCACATATGGGCTATGAGATCCTTCATGACCAGTTTGGCCGCCTTGTGAAGTTTGACCAGTTGCTTCAGCTGGTCGCTCAAGGTCATTGGATGTTCGGCCCCAATATAATGGGACCAGAACAACTTCTCCATGGAGCTCCCTTCTTCGGCCCGGTAGAAACTCCGCGGCATCTGATATGATGCGCGGCAGATCTGCGAACACTCCTGGAGAGTCCCGAATTCGGGTAAGTAAAAGGAAAGTCTCCTTCACTTGCTTGCTTTGCATAATGAATGCCTTACCCGCCGCTATCTTCTTGGCTGCCTGAATCTCCTGAAGGGCCTTTTGGGCTTCGGCCTTGGCATCTTGTGTGCTCTGGAGGGCCTTCGCAAGCTCGGACTCTTGCATTTTTGAGTCACGCTCCAAGGACTCATATTTCTTGACAAAATCCTAGAGCTCTTGCTGGACCTCGTCGACTCGGGCCTCTTGCTTTTCGCGCTTGATGCGCACCTTGGCCGCTTTGTCTTCAGCCTTAGACAGCGCCTTCTTCAGGGTCGCCACTTTGGTTGTGGCCCCTATTAAAGTTCATGACGATTCTATGAGCTAAAACCATTTTTCCTTTATCAATATATGGACAGGGTATCACTTACCTTTGTTCTCCTCGAGCTGCCTCTTCGTGCGGCCGAGCTCTTCCTTGGACCGCTCCAGGTCCCGCTTCAGTCCGGAGACCTCCGCAGTATGAGCGGCAGCGGCCAGCAGTGACGCCTGCTTATTCACATAGACATACTATGATTAGACTCCTGTGGACATTATTTGATCCTTTGTTCGGCCTTTCTTTCCGAACACCAAACAGAGCATCAGGGGCTACTGTCTATACTGTGATAATTTTACTACTTACCTCGAAGCCTGTTAGGAGGCTAACGCAGGCGTCGGTCAATCCGCTTTTGGCGGACCGGACCTTCTCAATCACCGCACTCATGACAGTGCGGTGCTCTTCGTCAATGGAAGCGCCATGAAGCGCTTCCAGCAGGTTGTCCGATGCCTCTGGATGGACAGAGGTCATCAGCGCAGGCGGCTCGCCCTCCTTAGTGAGGGGATGCCTACCTGAATTTGGAACCACTCGAGGTTCCGGCGTAGTATCCGGCTGGGGGCCAGACTTGCTGCGGCCCCCGTCATCAGAATCCATGGGGGTCTTTCCCCCATGTGCCTGGCGTCGGGGATTTCGCCTTGGGGCATCCCCAGAACGGTCTCCCCCTAGTCCGGTATCCTCTAAGACAACACCTCAGTGGCATCCACGGGCCGGGGGTGGTGGCCATCGGGAGTGAATCACTGTTCATCACCGACTGGCTCAAAGACCCATCCGAGGAGGATGCGCCGATGTGGGCTTTGGACGGACTGCACAATCATATTTGACATGATAAGAAGCAATAAAGTGAAACATACTGGAAGTATTGTGGTGTCCGGATACTTACGACTTCGCCAGGGGCTTGTCCCTAGGCAACCACTCCTTGTCGTTGTAGGTGGCTGTTGTTGAGTGGTCCGGAGGGAGGGTCCTTCCCTTCTTAGACCCTTCAGCCTCCCCAGATGGGGCGGCCTTCCTTTTCTCCCCCCCCCCGGTTGGGGGGGAGGACTTTCCTCTTCCTCCTCCTCGGTTTTGTTGGAGGAGCGTGCCTCGGTGTCTTCGGATGATGAGTCCGACACAACCTTGCACCGAAGACCTTTTCTGGTCCCCGCGGCCTTCTTCTTGGCCTTCTTCTCCTGCACCTCATAGGGCGCCGGAAACAGCATCTCCGTTAAGAGAGCCGTTGCTGGATCTTCAGGCAGTGGAGCTGGACAGTCGACCCGCTCCGCTGTCGCTACCCAGTCCTGTTGAATTGGTGTGGGGGCTTAGATCCCTCCCACAAATATACTGGAAAAGGAGCATCTTGTAAAATACAAATAGCTTACTGGATTGGCGCGGTGCTTTGCGCTGAGTCTGTGATCCTCGGTAATGGGAGGAGGTACCTCGGCGGCCTTCAACAACACCTTCCATACATCTTTGTGCATCGTCTCGAAGAGCTCTTGCAGCGTCTGGTGTTCAACCAGGTCGAACTCGCACATATTGAATACCCATCTTTGACACGGAATGATCCGGTGGAAGAGCATGACCTGGACCATGTTGACAATCTTGATTTTCTTGCTTATCATATTTTTGACACAGTTCTGGAGTCCGGTTAGCTCCGCCGGCTCATCCCAGGCTAAGCCCTTCTTTTTCCAGGAGGTGAGCCGCATGGGGATGCCAGATCGAAATTCGGGGGCCGTCGCCCAGTTGGAGTCATGCGACTCGGTGATATAGAACCACCCCAATTGCCACCCCTTCACGGTCTCCACATAGGAGCATTTGAGCCAAGTGACGTTGGGCATCTTGCCCACCATGGCGCCTCCGCACTCCGCTTGCTGGATGACCACCACCTTCGGCTTCACGTTTAAGGTCTTCAGCCATAGGCCGAAGTGGGGCTTGATGCGGAGGAAGGCCTCGCACATGACGATAAACACCGAGATGTTGAGGATGAAATTGGGGGCCAGATCATGGAAATCCAGCCCGTAGTAGAACATGAGCCCGCGGACAAATGGGTGGAGGGGGAATCCCAGTCTGTGGACGAAGTGTGCAAGGAAAACAACCCTCTCGTGGGGTTCCGGAGAACGGACGATCTGCCCGGCATCCGGGAGCCGGTGCGTGATGTCTGCGGCGAGGTATCCGGCCTCCCGAAGCTTCGTGATGTCCTCCTCCGTAACAGAGGAGACCATCCACTTGCCTCCCGCTTCGGACATGTTTGGAATGGCTTTACGGAGAAGGTGAGAACTGGGGCACTGGAGCTCGAGAGTGCGAGAATGGATGAGCGGGGGAAGAAGAAGGCATGGGTGAGAAAGAGGAATCCCTATCTCTTTATAAAGGCGGTAGAAACTGTGCGCCTCCCCACTTGCCCGGTAAAAGCGCTTATTTCCCAAGCGCCACGATTGATGGCGCGGTTGGGTTACCCACACCCGTATTGATGAGAATCCCGTGATAAGGGGACACGATCTCTGCTTCGACAAGATGTGCCAAGGAAATCGCCTCGCAATATGTGTAGTAGCGGGTTGAGAAAAACGGTTCGAATAATGACCGGGCCGTGGCGTGATGTCACGCTATGAAAAGTTGTCAGCAGATTAGATTTGTTAAATATTGTGCTCTCTACGGTGGTATGTGGAAATTATTTTGCAGAGCCGGACACGATCCTCATATTCAAAATCTTCTATGGAGTATTCGGAGAAGGAACCCGCCCTGCAATGTCGAAGACAATCTGTGCGCCGGACTCATCGTCATTGAAGCCTGGTTCAGGGGCTACTGAGGGAGTCCTGGATTAGGGGGTCCTCGGATAGCCGGACTATATACTTTGGCCGGACTGTTGGACTATGAAGATACAAGATTGAAGACTTTGTCCCATGTCTGGGTGGGACTCTCCTTTGCGTGGAAGGCAAGCTTGGCAATTCGGATATGTAGATCTCGTCCCCTATAACTAACTCTGTGTAACCCTAGCCCCCTCTGGTGTCTATATAAACCGGAGGGTTTAGTCCATAGGACAACAACAATCATAATCATAGGCTAGCTTCTAGGGTTTAGCCTCTACGATCTCGTGGTAGATCAACTCTTGTAATACTCATATCATCAAGATCAATCAAGGAGGAAGTAGGGTATTACCTCCATCAAGAGGGCCCGAACCTGGGTAAACATTGTGTCCCCCGCCTCATGTTACCATTAGCCTTAGACACACAGTTCGGGACCCCCTACCCGAGATCCGCCAGTTTTGACACCGACAACCACCATAACACATTTACTAAAAACATTTCATAGCCACAGGTAACAACATAGTCTCACATGATCAAGATAATAACATAGGTAGAAACATAACAAGTTTGAATAATAGTAGAGCTAACACAAATAGCCAACACATCATAGCATGACCATAATAAGATACTACTTTCCCCTTTGACAGCAACAAGTAAAAAGGGGCGAAGAACTAAACGGACTCGGTCACTCCTGGCAGATGTCATCATTATCAACAAAGAACTTGGGATACTCTTCATGAGATGGGAAACCGAGAGTAGAAGTGGACGGAGTCGCGGGAATAGGATCATAATCACACACGGGACTCCCACGATCACGGAGGCGCTGCTTGAGCTGATTCTTGGAGATGATGAGGTGCTTCTGAACATCATGATTCTGCTGATAGCTGAAAGTGATTGCCCTCATGATAGAAAATTGAGCCTTGCCAAAGAACGAGGCAAGGCATCCACGAGGAGCCAACAAGGAAGATGGAATAGAGGAACCAGTGGGCTGAGTCCCACCAGCAGACCTCCTAGGCTGAGTAGGAGCAGCAGTCTGAGCAGTAGCCACCACGCGCATATGAGGAGGAGGCTTCCAAATGGAATGAACAACAGTCTTAGCCACCTCAAAGGGAGTAGTGTGATCAATCAGAGCCTGAATGAATGGAGCATGAGGAAACTGGCGCGTCTGAATGAAACTGCAAAGACGGATCTCATGCCAAATGAAATGGGTTGTGTCCAGAGGCTCAGTGGGTTTGTCATGCATACGAACCATCAAGTCAATGCAATAGTTGTAAGCCCTCGAGAGATCTCCCTTCTTAGGATAGAGAGTGCGAAGCACACACTGATAGAGGATGTAGTAAGGAGCACGGAAGATGGGTACCTCATTGAGTGAATATGCAAGTTCTTCTTTAGTGAGCTGAGAGGTAGGTTTTACAAGTGGCAAGAAAGCGTCAATCCCTTTGGGCTTGTACTCTGGATCCATACTATGGATGCAATGGCCAACACCGGAGAGACGCAAAATCTGAACAAACCTGTCATAGGTGATGCTCAGAGTAGTGTTATCGGTCATCCAGGTGAGAGTGTTGTTCGGACCAAAGAAACATGTGGCATAGAACTGTAGAATGGCAGCTTCATTCCAATCACACCTGAAGGTCATTGCGGGACCAAGAGTCATATCATCAATGATCTTGACCGGATTGTTAGGAAACATGGTAGGATGATCACGCAGGAAGTTGAGATCCAAGTATGAGTGAGGAGCAAGTCCACGCCCATGGACGAAACTGGAATAGAGATCCTGCTGCATACAAGCTGGAACCGAGGATCCTCGGCATCAGCCACCATCTCATATTGATTGATATCCCGATGAAACACAATATATTGACCCGCCCCCATAGTTTTGAAGTTGTGAGTGGGGCGATCCCCGCTGTCAGGAAGCTCCATGGAGATGCAACGACCATGGACAACGGGCATTGCAGAACCACGAACTTGAGGCACCGGCGCCCTCCTAGTACTAGGCTTGGACTGTCCAAGGGAGTGTCTTGGTGCACTGTCATCCTCTTCCTCCCCAACATAGTCCGCATCATTTGGATCCGAGGCCGACGGACTAGTGGATGGTGCCCGCCTCTTCTTCTTGGTGGTGGTCTTCTTCTTCTTAGGCCGAGCATGCTCATCGGAGTCGGTTGAGCCTTGCCGGCGAACAACTGGAATGGATAATGATAGATCCCGATGAGAAGGATCCAACAAGTATGGAAACGGATAAAACAAACTAAATAATGGGATGAACATTTTTTAGCATGACCATAGAATAAGTCCAGTGGTAGATCAAAAATTGTGACATGTCCATGATTTAAATTGATTAGCCGAGTACATAGAAGGATTTTTAGGCTTAGGCAAGAGACACCAAAACTCTAGAGAGATATGGACGCCAAAATATGTATGAGAGAGTGAAGCCCTAAGATTTTTCGGTCACCATAAAAGTAGAATGGAGGAGAGATAGCATCCATACCCTGGTAAGAAGGCTCGGGGCGATTGGGGCCGCAGTTCTTGGTACGCGCCATGAGGAACTCTGGTGATGAATCCGGTCCCCCCCCTGAGGGATTCACACCACAACCCAATAAATGGATTGGATAGAATCGTAGATCGGGAGGAGGAGAATCTGTGAGCAGGAGATTGGGGCCGGAGGTCGGAGGAGAGGGTCGGGGCAGCGCCGGAGTGATGGCCGGTCGGCGGCGGCTATGTGTGGCGAGATGGGGATATGAACGAGAGTGAGTGAGGAACTGGCCCCCAAATCCCACGCCCCTCCCAGTTATATGTGGTTGCGGGCAACGGGCCGGACATCCAGGGTTAGGCATGGATATCCGGCAAGCAGAGGTCGGGGAGCAGAAGAATCAATGCCAACGGGCCGGACATCCAGGTATAAGCCCGGATATCCGGCGTGTGGGGGTCAAGGAGCAAAATGTTCAGGGCCCGGATGTCCGGCAAGAGCCCAGATGTCCGGCCAC
Source organism: Triticum aestivum (assembly GCF_018294505.1). Lineage (NCBI taxonomy): Eukaryota > Viridiplantae > Streptophyta > Magnoliopsida > Poales > Poaceae > Triticum > Triticum aestivum. The sequence continues at coordinate 364,965,784 of NC_057801.1, read as the reverse complement.
TGAAAGTGCATGATTGTAGTTTGAGCTCAGAAGGATTTTGCTCCAGGGCCCGGATGTCCGGCTGAGGAGCCGGATGTCCGGTCACTAGATAACAAGACCAGTTAGGGGAGAGATGTGGAAGGGACCAACAAATATGATTTGATATAGACTCCGCCAAGGAGTTTTGTTGAGAATTATGGGGAAAAGAAAACTTGAGTAATCTAAGGCCATACTAAGATGTAATAACAACCCAACCAAAATAAGTAATGAAAAGGTCCACACAAGCAATGCACAAGCGGTGACCGAGGTCACCATGTTTGAGCATATGGAATATATTGCCGCAAAGATGTAGACTTTGGGCAATAGTCATGACTCCATCATGTTAAAGTACCATAGTTTGAGAACCATGACAACTTTGAGAGTGTTTGTTCTATTTATGCATTATGTAGGGTGAGAATACTCATGAATCGAATGTCTCCCCCTAATTATATGCCTACATCAAGACAAGGCATTAAGTTCATGCATGAAAAGGTACTAGATTTCACATAATGTTGTCAAGCTCCAAGATACCAAGTTCACGCCTAAGTTGACAAAACCTTGCTTCATCCAATGGCTTGGTGAAAATGTCAGGAAGTTACATATCGGTGCCAACATGGTCAATAGCAACGTCACCATTTTCCACATGTCAAGAAGTGATACCTAATATCAATGTGCTTGGTGCGAGTATGATCTTTGGGGTTCTCAGCAATATTGATGGCACTTTCATTATCACAGAGAAGAGGCACATGTCTGTAGATGATACCATAATCCTTTAAAGTTTGCCTCATCCATAGTAATTGAGTTGCACAACTAGCAGTTGCAATGTATTCAGCTTCGGCGGTGGAGAGAGCGACACAATTTTGTTTCTTCGATGACCACCTTACCAAAGAGTGACCAAGAAATTGACATGCACCGGAGGTGGACTTACGATCCACTTTATCTCCAGCTCAATCCGCATCCGTGTACCCAATGAGATCAAACTTAGCATCCTTGGGGTACCATAGACCCAACTTTGGGGTGTGAACAAGGTATCTAAGAATATGCTTAACCGCCTTATGATGACATTCCCTAGGTGAAGCATGAAATCTAGCACACATGCATACACTGAACATGATGTTTGGTGTAGATGCACAAAGATAAAGCAATGAGCCAATCATAGAGCGGTATTTAGATGGGTCGAAAGGGATACCATTGGTGTCTTTAGTGAGTACAATTTTGGTTGGCATTGGTGTCTTACATGGACTAGCATCAGTCATGCCGAACTTCTCTAGGATATCCTTGAGGTATTTTGCTTGACACAAGAAAATTCCTTCTTGAAATTGTTGAATTTGAAATCCAAGAAAGAACTTCAAATCCGTGTTGAGTGACATTTCAAAATTCTTGGTCATGGAATCCGCAAACTTCTTACACAAATGAATGTTAGGAGAACCAAAAATGATATCATCTGCATAGATTTGGCACAAGATCAAATCACGCTTGTCCCTATTAGTAAAAAGAGTGGGATCGATCACCCCTCTCACAAAGCCATCATCAAGTAAAAAGTTCTTAAGATGATCATACCAAGCACGAGGTGCTTGTTTGAGGCCATATAGAGCCTTATGGAGTTTATACACATAGTCTTTGTGATCGGGATCAACGAACCCAAGTGGTTGTGACACATATACTTCTTCTTGTAGAGGATCGTTAAGGAAAGCACTCTTTACATCCATTTGATGTAATGTAAACCCATTGAAAGCAGCATAAGCAAGTAAGATGCGAATGGATTCAAGACGGGCAACGGGGGCAAAGGTCTCACCAAAGTCCAAACCTTCAACTTATGAGTACCATTGTGCCACTAACCTTGCCTTGTTGCGGATGATTATACCATTCTCATCTTGCTTGTTCTTGAAAATCCATTTTATTCCAATGACATTGTGTTCCGTGGTTGGCCTCTTGACTAATGACCACACTTGGTTGCGTTCAAAACTGTTCAACTCTTCTTACATAGCGACGAGCCAATCGTTGTCCACCAATGCATCTTGTACCTTGAGAGGTTCAACACAAGACACAAACGAGAAGTGAGCACACAAGTTTGTCAACTGTTTACGAGTGACTCTACCTTCCGATATGCCGGTGAGAATTTTGTCAACATCAACACGACCGGCCACTCGAGGCATGATGGAGGTTAGAGTTTCTCGAGGTTCAACTTCATGTCCATCATCCATGTCCTCAACATATGGATCATTAATGTGTGGTCGAAGATCTTCTTGTTCATATTGCATTTGTTGAGGTTCATCATCAATGATTGGACTTTCTTGTTCTTGCCCTTGATGATGATCTTGTTCTTGAAGATTAACATGAAGAGGAACTTGATCATCTTCTTCTACTTGGGCTAAGGGCATCGATTGAGCAATAGGAGCTTGTGGTGGTATGGGTGTTGAAGTAGTTTGATGATGTGTGAAGCTTCCATCTTCTTCATCATCATGAGGTTCTTGTTCCATTGGAAGAAGTGCACCAACACCCATGGTCAAAATATCTTGAGAAGAATCTTCTTCACCTACATCACTTAGATCAACTTGCTCCCCATGGAAGCCATTAAATTCATCAAACACCATGTCACAAGTTTCTACAACACATCCATTGGATTTTTTGTAGACTCTATAGGCGTGAGAGTCTGATCCATGGCCAACTAATATGCCCTCAATTGTTTTGGATTGAAATTTTCCTAACCGTTATTTTTTGTTGAGGATGAAACATTTGTACCCAAATACACGAAAGTACTTGACATTTGGCTTGTTCCCAGTTAGGAGCTCATATGGAGTCTTTTCCAATATAGTGCGGAGGAAGAGCCGGTTTGATGCATGGCATGCAGTTTTGACAACTTCGGCCCAAAAACTATGTGGTGACTTGTATTCATCCAACATGGACCTTGCCATCTCTACAAGTGTACGGTTCTTCCTTTCGGCTACACCATTTTGCTGAGCAGTGTATGGAGCTGAATATTGATGCTCAATCCCTTCATCACTAAGGAATTCTTCCAAGGTATAGTTCTTGAACTCAGAGCCATTGTCACTTCTTATTGCCAAGATTTCTTTGTCAAACTTGCGTTGTGCTTGCTTGGCAAAATCAAGGTGATCTTCGTCTCATCCTTGGACTTGAGGAAAAACACCCATGTATATCTTGAGTAACCATCAACAATGACAAGTCCATACTTTTTCCCAACAAGACTATCCCATGAAGGAGGCCCAAAAAGATCCACATGAAGGAGCTCCAGGGGCCTTGAAGTAGATACAATGTTCTTGGGTGGGTGCTTTGGTTGATGTTGCTTCCCGGCTATGCATGCACTACACACACGATCTTTCTCAACAGAGACATTGGTTAGTCCAAGGATGTGATTCCCCTTTAAGAGATCTTGAAGATTTCTCATGCCGACATGGGCTAGCCGGCGATGCCATAGCCACCCCTTGTCGGCCTTGGCCATTAGACAAGTTGCATGGAATGTGCTCTCTTTCGAGAAATCAACCGTGTAAAGGTTGCCATCCAACTCTCCAACAAAGGCCACTTCGAGAGTATCTCTCTTAAAGACTTTCACATCCGTTAGTCCAAAGAGTGTATCATAACCAAAGAAGCCAACTGGCAAACAGAAAGAAAATGGTATTTAAGGGATTGGACAAGCATGACATTTGCAAGAGACATGTCATTTGTGATAGCCACCTTGCCCAACCCGAGTACCTGTCCTTTTGAACCTCCACGAAACATAATGCTCATGAATGGTTGAATAGCTTCCATGAAATCGTAGAGCAATTTGCTATCTCCGGTCATATGATTGGTACATCCACTATCAATCACCCATTTTACTCCACCGGAGAAGGCAACCTACACACAATTATGACTTGGTTAGAGGCACCCATTTTGCAATGGGACCTCTCAAGTTAGTCACAAGGGTCTTAGGGACCCAAATAGCATAGAATCGGAATGCATTTCGAGGACCAACAAATTTTGCATAAACTTCTCCATCCTTAGTCTTATGAAGTACATAGGATGGAGGCATGAACTCTTTTGGCTTGTTGAGAGTGGGCATGCCCCTTGTGGCCTTCCCACTAACAACCTTACCTTTCTCCTTGTGCCCTTCTCGTACAAATGTTTCCTTTAGAGGGGTTGTGCACTTTTGAGAGGACGTCTTCTTCTTGCTTGTGCTTGGGTCAAACCCGAGTCCCTCTTTGGCAAACACCTCATTGTGTTGGCTCAATACCTCATTAAGGTTCTTTTGCCCTTGAGCACATGTCATGAGACCTTTCTCGATTTGAGCCTTGAGAAAGCGATTTTCCTCAAGAATAGATGCTAGATCACTACTAGAGTTAGTAGTACAAGCATCAACATTGATAATAGGAGAAGAGTAAGCCTTGGCTAGAGTTTCAAGATAAGTAAGTTTGAGCGTCTCAAAACTCTTTGTAAGAAGGGTGAGCTCTTCTTCCTTAGTCTTGAGGGACACGGATAGAAGCTCACAATCCTTAGAGAGAGAAGCATGAGACTTCACAAGCTTACTTTTATCATTCATCAACTCTTCGCAAGAGTCAATAGCCTTTTTCAAGGAGGCAAGATCTTTAGTATGAACATCAATGTTTGCACCAATTTTTAAGCATAGTTCATCATTTCGTGCTTCCTCATATTGGACTTTCCGCTCAAGGATTTCACATTTTTCCTTTTCCTCGGTGACGAGGGTTTCGAGTTCCTTAATGGTGATGGTGTGCTTACTCACCATCTCCATAAGCATACGAAACATAGTGAGCTTCTTTCCTTTGAGGGAGCACATGAACTTATTAAGTTTAGCAAGCATAGGATCATCTAGATCATCATCCTCATAACTATCCTCCGCATCAAGATACTCATCACTAGGAGTAGAAGGAGTGAAAAAAGGAGGATTTGATCGTGGGGTTACCTTGACCTTGTCAGGAGAGCTTTGGTCCTCTCCATCTTCTACCACGGCCTTTGCCATTAGGCACTTGTGAGTGTTGCCCTTGTAGTCTTTCTTGTAGTTGTAGGTGACCACATCACCACTCTTGTTCACTAACCTCAAAGTGTTTTGAGAGTCTTGAGCAACTCCGGCAACACCACTAACATCATCCGGATCGGATTCTTCTTGAGCAACCATTGCTTTCCCATCTCTCTTCTTGAGCTTGGAGTTCAAAGGATTTGGCAACTTCTTCTTGGGAAAGGTCTTGGGAAACCTTGGTTTATCCTCTCTCTTCTCATAAGGGCACTCATTGGAGAAGTGGTTGGTTTCTTCACAGTTGTATCATTTTCTTACTTTCTTCTTTTGAAATCTTCCCTTGAATTTTCCCGCGCTAAAATTCTTGACAAAGAGAGCCATGTCTTCATATGAAGGGCCCTCATCGGATTCAATCTCATCACCATCTTCATCATCATCATCATCTTCTTCTTCTTCACTTTGCTCATCTTCACATACATGCTTGGCCTTCAATGCAAGATTGATCTTTGATGTTGGAGTACCATGCATGGCAAGATGTTTTCTGGCATTTTCCTTTGACTCTTCAAATGGTTGGAAGGTGGATATGATGTCATCTGTAGTCATTTCCTTGAAGGCATGGTGTTGTCTTATGTCCCACACCATTTGATGGTGATATGGGGCAAGAGCATGAAGCAACTTATCCACAAGGAATCGCTTAGTCATGTTGAATCCATCTTGTGTCTTGTCACACTCACACGACTCAATGTCAGCGGTGAGAGTCATGAGACGCTCAAGGAGTTGATTGGGAGTTTCACCTTTCTCCATACAAAAGTTTTGCAATTGCCCCTTGGCAATTTCATATTGAGCGGAGGGTGGAGGTACCGGTCTTGGATGTTATAATACTTTCCCATAGTTCCTTGGAACTTGTGATGTGTATGAATGGTCTCCTTTGCTTTTCAACCATACCTCTCCTTATACACATGGTTGCAGTGTCATTGAGATTCTTGTCATAAATTTCTCTTGGTGTAGGATTCTTTGGATCAACCACATGGTAACCATACTCCAAGATCTCCAGCATCTCATCGTTTCCATATCGAAGATGATCCTGCATAGCAACTCTCCACAAGGCAAAATCGAAAGTGGCATCAAGTAAAGGAGGTTTGCCTTGAGGATTAGATTTCGGTTTCTCAACATGGGGTCTTGCATAAAGCCAAGGAACACTGGAGTGATCATTACTGGGAGGTTGTTGACCAAGTGACGGAGCAAGCACAGTTGGCCTCGAAGCCCCACCACCAGAAAGTGGTGCAAGCACCATGGACAACGTGGCAATTCTCATTTGGACCAAGGCCTCAAGAGAAGCATCATGCTCCTCTTTTTGCTTAGCAAGAGCCTGTTCCAGTTCCTCAGAAGTAAAGGACTTGACTTCAGAAGAAGCCTCGCCTTTATCCTACGGATCTGCAACAAGGGGAATCCCATCGGGGTTCATCTCGCTCTAGGGCGGTTAAGCCACAATAATAGAGCACGAGGCTATGATACCAATTGAAAGGATCGAGATGGACCTAGAGGGGGGTGAATAGGTACAATTACAAATTTTAATTATTACTTAGCAATTTTAGGCAATAATGCGGAATATGAGAGTGAGCCTAACAATTGCAAGTGTAGTACTAAGTGCTAAGCGAGTAACATGAGTATGTAAGGAAGCAAGCACAATATGATATAAGTAAGTGCTAAGAGACAAGTAACCACAAGTAGAGAGTTAGGGTTAGGAATAAACACAACTCCGGGAGACGAGGATGTATGCCGATGTTCACTTCCTTAGAGGTAAGCTACGTCACCGTTAGAGAGGTGGATGTTACCACGAAGGCACACCAACGCCACGAGGGCTCACCCTATTCTCCCTTTGAGACAACACCACAGAGGCGTTTCTCAACCACTAGTGGTAGACCTTGGGGTGGTCTCCAAACCCTCACAACTTTTTCGGGGGTAATCACAAAGGTCGATTCCTCTCTGAAAGACTCCTACCGCCTAGGAGTCTCCAACCTCCAAGAGTAACAAGAATGATGGGGAAAAGCTCAAGACTTGCTCAAATCACAAATTTCTTTCGTGCAAATAAGGAGAAGGAGTGGATCTATCACTTGATTGGACAACTTCTCTGAAATGCTCTCAAATCCCTTGGGGGTCTAAGATTTGGTGTGGAGGAGTGAGAGAGATAGTGAAATGTGTTCTAGGGTTTGTTCAAAGTGAGTGGTCAGCCATCTCCCATGGGGAAGAAGGGCTATATATAGTGTGAGCAAAATTATGGCCGTTGTAGTGTAAGTGAATGGGCAGTCCGGACATCTGGGCTAGGGGGCGGACATCCGGTCTGGCAAGGTTCGAGGAACAAAAACAAAACCAGAAAAGAAAACAGAGGGGCCAGACATTCGGGGGCCAGGCTTGGACATCTGGCATATCAGGAAGGCCAGGATATCTGGCAGATGGCCGGACATCCGGCGTGATCACTAACAGGTTACAGAACCTCAGCTGTTCTACGGGTAGTGGAGGCCGGACATCCGGGATAGGGCCTGGACATCCGGCGTATTAGGAAGGCCCGGACATCCGGGGAAACACCCGGACATCCGTCGTGCAGCACAGCACAAAAGTGTTCTCTGGATGGCTAGGCCCGGATATCCGGCAAGAAGGCCGAATATCCGGCGTGAGGCCCGGACATCCGGCTTAAAGCCCGGACATCCGGCAGCCAAGAGACAGAAACATGAAGGTTTTAGCATGTGCATGTATGGCAATGAGGTTTGTGGCAAGAGCAAGCCTTTAACTAACCCTATTGATCCCCTCTTAATAGTGCGGGATCCTATACTCAAGAAAACAAATATGAAATCAATTTTTATGCTTCATCCTCGAGTAAAATCACTTTGTATGCTCTTGATCCACACACTTCGATGAACCGGGGACTAACACCTAAGATTTACTTAACAACCATTGTTAGTCCCCTACATGTATATTGCCATCAACATCAAAACATGATGTAAGGGCATGATTTGTGTTTCAGCCGCACCGAGGATGTCAAAGGGTAACTTGCCGGTGGTGCCTACGCTTGCAGAATGCTAAGGGCCCGCTCCCAACAGCAGCACAACTAGTGTTTGCCCCGGCAAGCTCCCGGCATGCACATAATTCACACTCACACAAAAACGATGGGCAAGATAAACTTAAAAGGAAAACATTAGGTTCATACAACTACTTAATAGTACTATTACACATCATGAGGTAGCAAAGCCTGACACAAGGCTGAATTATGTATTTTTGTTTGGTAGCAACAGAATAAACGAAGCAGGGGAAGTCAATCTCGGCGGCCTCCTTGTACCCGGGGCACTCGAAGAACTTTGTCGGCCAGAGGCCCGACAACATGGCAGCAAAAGAAGTATTTATCCTGACAGTCAACCTTTTGAAAGCATCAACGTCAGGATGGGGATGCACGTAATTGACGAGAAGAGTGAAGATGGCGTCCCGGGCGAATTTTCAGGACTCATTGGTGAAGCAGACAACTCTGTCGTCCTCATATGTCTTCATCCCGTTGATGAGGCCCTCGAAAAAGTGCGTCAGCATGACACTGGGGCTTCATGCTCACTGGCAGTGAAGGCCCAGCCCTTCATGTTCATCTTGGCAATCTAGGAGGAGATACGCTCGGCTATGTCAACCATGTTCTGCAACCAGATGCCATACAGCTTAGCCTGGTCCTTGAACTTGGCCTCTGCATCCTTCCGGAAGCTCAAGCGGTGTTGGCCTCCTTCGTCAAGGCCCTTTCTTGGTTCTTGTCCTGCTCAAGATCCTTCTCAAGGGTGTCCAGCTTGGCGTTCATGTCCTCGATAGTGTCAGAGGCAGTATTCATTTCCTCATCCTTGGATGAGAGCTGAGACTGCAGCTCCCCCAGTGTAGAGCATGATTTCCGCGCTTCCTCCCGGAGGGCCTCGATCTCCTTCTTGTTCCAAGCAACCTCTTCCTCCTGTTTCCCCATGCGGGTCTCCAGCTTTGTTTTGGCACTGGAAGCTATGACAACGTTATCAGCCACCTCCTTGAGTTTTGCTGCCATGTCCAGGGCTTGTGAGTCAATGGCTTTCTTATGGCTATCCTCTAGGTCCTTGACCTGTTGTTGAACAAGACCTTCTTGCTCATCGTCCTTACTGTGCAGAGTGTTGGACATAACCTGTTCACGATCGGCAAGATCCCTGGCCTTGGCATTGAGCTCCACTTCACGCTCCGACAACCTGATATCACGAGCTCTTGCCTTTTCTGTGGCAGCAACCATCCTCTCTTCTTGGTCCCAGAGCTCGCGGGGTCTGCTATTGTACCAGGAGCGCCGTTCTTCTACCTTCTCCTTCAGCTGCTGGGTGGCAGAGTCACGGGCTTTGTGATCATCCTGGATCGCTTGCCACTTCTGCTCGTACCTCTCCTGTACCTCCTTGAGCCCAGCAGCCACTGTTTCTAGGAATGCCAAGTCTTCTGAGCTGTCACTAGGATCGCTTGCTTCCTTGGTCCTCTGGGTCAGGGGGCCAGTATGCGGCAGATTTTTTCATCAAAATCCACCCCAACAATGACTGATGAGCCGGGCGCTGTTGGTGTTGGGTGGGCTACAACCATTGCCAAGTTGCTTGCCGGTGTAGCCGCCCTCAAGTGGGAGGCGTCGCTCTGAAGGGGCGCCTTCTCATCAATTTCCATGACACGGATGGTCGTGTCTCCAGGAATTCCCTCTTCCCCCATCAATGCTCCTTGGACGTCCTTGGAGGCCTCGGAACGGCCTTCATAGTTCGGCTTCATCTGTCAAGTACTCTCTAGGTAGTTCGGCTTCGGTCCATTCGGCTACGAAATCGGCCAGCACCTGAGATTTAATGGCTTGGCGTGGCTTGTATGTTATCTCGAAGGGGAGAAGCTCGATGACCCATTTGGCGATGCAGCCTATAGCATCCCTGTTATTGATTATATTATTCAAGGGGACTTTTGATGCTACTGTGATCGAACATTCTTGAAAGTAATGACGTAGTTTTCAAGATTCCATGAAGACCTTGTAGGCTATTTTTTGATAGTGTGAGTATCATGATTTGCATGGCGTAAGCACCTCGGACACATAGTAGACCGGCTTTTGGATTTGGAACTTGTGTCCCTCGGTCTCCCATTCTACGACGAGTATCGCGTTGACCACCTGATTGGTGGCTGAAATCTATAGTAGCATGGGCTCGCCAATGCCGGGCGCGGCCAGGATAGAATTGCCGATGATGAGTGTCTTAATATCCTCGAGTGCCATGGTTGCTTCATCTGTCCATTGGAAGTTCTTGGTATTTTTAAGTAGTTTGTAGAGTGGCAATGCCTTTTCTCCGAGGCCGGATATGAAGCGGCTCAAAGCGTCCATGCATCATGCTATCTTCTGGACATGCTTAAGCTCCGTCACTATTGCGAGCTGAGATAGCGCTCTAATTTTGGCCGGATTGGCTTCGATTCCTCTATGGGAAACTATGAAACCGAGTAGCTTTCCAGCAGGGACTCCGAAGAGACATTTCTCCGGATTGAGCCGTATGTCGTAGGCCCGCAAGTTGTCAAAGGTTTGACATAGGTCATCTATCAGTTGGTCAATGTTTTTGGTTTTGACAACTACTACGTCTTGAGCTTGCGTTGGTTTTCCTTGAAGAGGAGAGGGTGATGCAGCAATAGTAGCGTAAGTATTTCTCTCAATTTTTGAGAACCAAGGTATCAATCCAGTAGGAGGCTCCTCAAAAGTCCCATGCACCTACACAAACAAACAAAGAACTCACAACCAACGCAATAAAGGGGTTGTCAATCCCTTCACGGCCACTTGCGAAAGTGAGATCTAATAAAGATAGTAAGATAAGATAAATATATTTTTGGTATTTTATAATATAGATGCAAAAGGTAAAGATGCAAATAAAAGTAGATTGGAAGCAAATATGATAAGAGATAGACCCGGGGGCCATAGGTTTCACTAGTGGCTTCTCTCAATATAGCATAAGTATTACAGTGGGTGAACAAATTACTGTCGAGCAATTGATAGAAAAGCGAATAATTATGAGATTATCTAGGCATGATCATGTATATAGGCATCACGTCCGTAACAAGTAGACCGACTCCTGCCTGCATCTACTACTATTACTCCACACATCGACCGACTACTGCCTGCATCTAGAGTATTAAGTTCATAAGAACAGAGTAACGCATTAAGCAAGATGACATGATGTAGAGGGATAAACTCAAGCAATATGATATAAACCCCATCTTGTTATCCTCGATGGCAACAATACAATACGTGCCTTGCAACCCTTTCTGTCACTGGGTAAGGACACCGCAAGATTGAACCCAAAGCTAAGCACTTCTCCCATGGCAAGAAAGATCAATCTAGTAGGCCAAACCAAACTGATAATTCGAAGAGACTTGCAAAGATAACTCAATCATACATAAAAGAATTCAGAGAAGATTCAAATATTATTCATAGATAAACTTGATCATAAACCCACAATTCATCGGATCTCGACAAACACACCACAAAAAGAGTTTACATCGAATAGATCTCCACAAGAGAGGGGGAGAACATTGTATTGAGATCCAAAAAGAGATCTAGCTAATAACTATAAACCAGTAGGCCTGTGGTAAACTACTCACAACTCATCGAAGGGGCAATGATGTTGATGTAGAAGCCCTCCATGGTCGATTCCCCCTCCGGCAGAGTGTCGGCGAAGGCTCCAAGATGAGATCTCGCGGATACAGAAGGTTACGGTGGTGGAAATTGTGTTTCGTTGCCCCCTGGATGTTTTGGGGTACGTAGGCTTATATAGGAGGAAGAAGTACGTCGGTGGACGCCCGAGGGGCCCACGAAACAGGGGGCGCGCCCTATAGGGGGGCGCCCCCTCCTATCTCGTGGAAGCCTCGGCTGCTTCTTGACTTGCACTCCAAGTCCTCTGGATCACGTTCGTTCCAAAAATCACGCTCCCAAAGGTTTCATTCCGTTTGGACTCCGTTTGATATTCCTTTTCTTCGAAATACTAAAATAGGCAAAAAAAACAGCAATATGGGCTGGGCCTCCGGTTAGTAGGTTAGTCCCAAAAATGATATAAATGTGTAAAATAAAGCCCATAAACATCCAAAAGGGGTAATATAATAGCATGGAACAATAAAAAATTATAGATACGTTGGAGACGTATCAAGCATCCCCAAGCTTAATTCCTGCTCGTCCTCGAGTAGGTAAATGATAAAAAAGAAATTTTTGATGTGGAATGCTACCTAGCATAATTCTCAATGTAATTTTCTTTATTGTGGCATGAATGTTCAGATCCAAATGATTCAAAATAAAAGTTCATATTGATAAAAGAAATAGTAACACTTCAAGCATACTAATCAAAGTAATCATGTCTTCTCAAAATAACATGGCAAAAGAAAGTTCATCCCTACAAAATCATATAGTTAGGCTATGCTTCATTTTCGTCACACAAAGATGTTCCCAACTTCTATACCCCCGATGACAAGCCAAGCAATTGTTTCATACTTAAATAATCTCAAACTTTTTCAACCTTCACGCAATACATGAGCGTGAGCCATGGATATAGCACTATGGGTGGAATAGAATATGATGATGGGGATTGTGTGGAGAAGACAAAAAAGGAGAAAGTCTCACATTGACGAGGATAATCAACGGGCTATGGAGATGCCCATCAATTGATGTCAACATGAGGAGTAGGGATTGCCATGCAACGGATGCACTAGAGCTATAAATGAATGTTCAACAAAAGAAAACTAGTGGGTGTGCATCCAACTTGCTTGCTCACGAAGACCTAGGGCATTTGAGGAAGCCCATCGTAGGAATATACAAGCCAAGTTCTATAATGAAAAATTCCCACTAGTATGAAAAAGACAACTTATGAGACTCACTATATGAAAAAAATGGTGCTACTTTGAAGCACAAAAATATGAGACTCCTACATGAAGAACAAGGTGCTACTTTGAAGCACAAGTGTGGAAAAGAGATAGTAACATTGCCCCCTTTTTATTTATTTTCTTTTATTTTCTTTTATTTCCTTTTTCTTTTTCTTTTTATTCTTCTTTTTTTGGGCCTTCCTTTTTTTCTTTTGGCCTTTCTTCCTTTTTTTTCTTTTTGGGCAATTCTCTAATAATGATGTCATCACACTTCTATTGATTACAACATATGAATTACAACTCGAAACTAGAACAAGATATGACTCGATATGAATGCCTCCGGCGGTGTACCGGGATGGTGCAATGAATCAAGAGTGACATGTATGAAAAATAATGCATGGTGGCTTTGCCACAAATACGATGTCAACTACATGATCATGCAATGGCAATATGACAGAAGTAAAGTATGTCATGATGATGATAACGGAACGGTGGAAAGTTGCATGGCAATATATCTCGGAATGGCTATGGAAATGCCATAATAGGTAGGTATGGTGGCTGTTTTGAGGAAGATATAAGGAGGTTTATGTGTGATAGAGCGTATCGTATCACGGGGTTTGGATGCACTGGCGAAGTTTGCACCAACTCTCAAGGTGAGAAAGGGCAATGCACGGTACCGAAGAGGCTAGCAATGGCGGAAAGGTAAAAGTGCGTATAATCCATGGACTCAACATTAGTCAAAAGAACTCATATACTTATTGCAAAAATTTAGAAGTCATCAAAAATCAAGTACTACGCGCATGCTCCTAGGGGGATAGATTGGTAGGAAAAGACCATCGCTCGTCCCCGACCGCCACTCATAAGGATGCACAAGCCAGGTACACTTCATGTTTCAAATTTGTTACACAACTTTAACCATACGTGCATGCTACGGGACTTGCTAACTTCAACACAAGCATTCTTTAAATTCATAATCACCCAACTAGCATGACTTTAATATCACTACCTCCATATCTCAAAACAATTATCAAGTATCAAATTGATCATAGCATCCAATTCACTTCCTATGATAGTTTTTATTATACCCAACTTGGATGCCTAACATTCTAGGACCAATTTTGTAACCATAGCAAATACCATGCTGTTCTAAAAGACTCTCAAAAAGATATAAGTGAAGCATGAGAGACTAGAAATTTCTTCAAAATTAAGTCACCACCGTGCTCTAAAAGATATAAGTGAAGCACTAGAGCAAAAACTATCAAGCTCAAAAGATATAAGTGAAGCACATAGAGTATTCTAGCAAATTCTAATCAAATAGGCTTCTCCCAAAAGGTGTGTACAGCAAGGATGATTGTGGTAAACTAAAAAGCAAAGACTAATATAATACACGACGCTCCAAGCAAAACACATATCATGTGGCGAATAAACATATAGCTCCAAGTAAAGTTACCAATGAACGAAGACGAAAGAGGGGATGCCTTCCCGGGGCATCCCCAAGCTTAGGATTTTGGCTATCCTTGAATATCTTGGGGTGCCTTGGGCATCCCCAAGCTTAGGCTCTTGCCACCCTTTATTCCATAGTCCATAAAAGCTTTACCCAAAACTTGAAAACTTCACAACACAAAACTCAAGAGGAAATCTTATAAGCTCCGTTAGTGAAAGAAAACAAAACCACCACATAAGGTACTGTAATGAACTCATTCTTTATTTATTTTGGTGTTAAAACTACTGTAATCCAACTTCTCTATGGTTTATAAACTACTTTACTAGCCATAGATGCATCGAAATAAGCAAACAACATACGAAAAACAGAATCTGTCAAAAACAGAATAGTCTGTAGCAATCTGTAACTAACACAAACTTCTGGAACTCTAAAAATCCTACCAAAATAGGAAGTCCTGGAAAAAATATTATTGATCAGGAGCAAAAATAATCAACACAAAAGCACGTTCCTGTGATTTAACAATATTATATTCGTGCGTGCAAAGTTTCTGTTTTTCAGCAGAATCAAATCAACTATCATCATAGGTTATCCTATAGGTTCTACTTGGCACAAACACTAATTAAAAGATAAAAACACATTTAAATAGAAGGTATATGCAAGATTTATTACTAAACAGGAGCAAAAACAAAAAACATAAAAAAGTTGGGTTGCCTCCCAACTAGCGCTATCGTTTAACGCCCCTAGCTAGGCATAAAAGCAAAGATAGATCTAACGGGTGCCATCTTTGGCACTAAATTCATAAGTAGCCCGCATGATAGATTCATAAGGTAATTTGACTTTCTTTCTTGGAAAGTGCTCCATGCCTTTCTTTAATGGAAATTGGAATCTAATATTCCCTTCCTTCATATCAATAATCGCGCCAATCGTTCTAAGGAAAGGTCTACCAAGAATAATAGGGCAAGAAAGATTGCAATCTATATCAAGAACGATAAAATCCACGGGCACCAAATTTCTATTTGCAACAATGAGAACATCATTGATCCTTCCCATTGGCTTTTTAATGGTGGAATCCGCAAGGTGCAAATTTAAAGAGCAATCATCAAGATCATGGAAACCTAGAATATCACATAAAGTTTTCGGAATCGTGGAAACACTAGCACCCAAATCACACAAAGCAAAACACTCATGATCTTTAATTCTAATCTTTATAGTAGGTTCCCACTCATCATTAAGTTTTCTAGGTATAGAAACTTCCAAATTAAGTTTTTCATCATAAGATTGCATCAAGGCATCAACAATATGTTTGGTAAAAGCTTTATTTTGACTATAAGCATGAGGAGAATTAACAACGGATTGCAACAAGGAAATACAACCTTCTAAAGAACAATTATCATAATCAAATTCCTTGAAATCCGAGATAGTGGGTTCAATGCTATTTAAAGTTGTGACCTCTCCAATCCCACTTTTACCAAATTTAGCATCAAGATCTAAAAACTCCGAATTCTTGGGACGCCTTCTAGGTAAAGTTGACTCATCATCAGTCCCATAATTATCAAAATTCATATTGCAAAACATAGATCTAATAGGAGACGCATCAATAACTTTAAGATCCTCATCATTATTTTCATGGAAACTAGAAGAACACGCTTTTATAAAGCTATCTTTTTAGCACGCAATCTAGCGGTTCTTTCCTTGCACTCGTCAATGGAAATTCTCATTACTTTGAGAGACTCATTGATATCATGCTTAGGAGGAGAAGATCTAAGTTTAAGAGAATCAACATCAAGCGAAAGTCTATCAACGTTCCTAGCCAAATCATCAACTTTGAGCAATTTTTCTTCAAGCAAAGCATTAAAATTCTTTTGAGAAATCATAAATTCTTTCACACTATTCTCAAAATCAGAGGGCATCTTATTAAAATTACCATAAGAATTATTGTAGGAATTTCCATAATTATTAGAGGATTACTAGGGAACGGTCTAGCATTAAAGTTTCCTCTATAAGCATTGTTTCCAAAACTATTCCTACCAACAAAATTCACATCCATAGATTCATTATTATTCTCAATCAAAGAAGACAAAGGCATATCATTGGGATCAAGAGGAGTATTTTTAGTAGCAAACAATTTCATAAGTTCATCCATCTTTCCACTCAAAACATTGATTTCTTCTATAGCATGCACTTTTTTACTAGAAGATCTTTCGGTGTGCCATTGAGAATAATTAGCCATAATATTATCAAGAAGTTTTGTAGCATCTCCTAACGTGATTTCCATAAACGTGCCTCCCGCGGCCGAATCTAAGAGATTTCTAGAAGCAAAGTTCAAACCGGCATAAAATTTTGTATGATCATCCATAAATTCAAACCATGAGTAGGGCAATTGCGAAGCATCAATTTCATTCTTTCCCAAGATTGGGCAACATGCTCATGATCAAGTTGTTTAAAATTCATAATATCGTTCCTAAGAGTGATAATCTTAGCGGGAGGAAAATACTTAGAGATAAAAGCATCTTTGCACTTGTTCCAAGAATCAATACTATTTTTAGGCAAAGACGAAAACCAAACTTTAGCACGATCTCTAAGTGAAAACGGAAATAACTTCAATTTGACAATATTGTTATCCGTATCTTTCTTCTTTTGCATATCACACAAATCAACAAAGTTGTTTAGATGAGTAGCGGCATCTTCACTAGGAAGGCCGGCGAATTGATCTTTCATAACAAGATTCAGCAAAGCAGTATTGATTTCACAAGACTCAACATCATTAAGAGGAGCAATCGGAGTACTAAGGAAATCATTATTATTGGTATTCGAGAAATCACACAATTTGGTATTATCTTGCGCCATGGCAACAAGTAATCCAACACACAAGCAAACAGAAAAAGGCAAGCGAAAAAGAGAGGAGGAGATTGGGAAAGAGAGGGCGAATAAAACGGCAAGGGTGAAGTGGGGGAGAGGAAAACGAGAGGCAAATGGCAAATAATGTAAATGCGAGGGAGATGGGTTTGTGATGGGTACTTGGTATGTCTTGACTTGAGCGAAGACCTCCCCGGCAACGGCGCCAGAAATCCTTCTTGCTACGTCTTGAGCTTGCGTTGGTTTTCCTCGAAGAGGAGAGGGTGATGCAGCAATAGTAGCGTAAGTATTTCCCTCAGTTTTTGAGAACCAAGGTATCAATCCAGTAGGAGGCTCCTCAAAAGTCCCACGCACCTACACAAACAAACAAGAACTCGCAACCAACGCAATAAAGGGGTTGTCAATCCCTTCACGGCCACTTGCGAAAGTGAGATCTAATAAAGATAGTATGATAAGATAAATATATTTTTGGTATTTTATAATATAGATGCAAAAAGTAAAGATGCAAATAAAAGTAGATTGGAAGCAAATATGATAAGAGATAGACCCGGGGGCCATAGGTTTCACTAGTGGCTTCTCTCAAGATAGCATAAGTATTACGGTGGGTGAACAAATTACTGTCGAGCAATTGATAGAAAAGCGAATAATTATGAGATTATCTAGGCATGATCATGTATATAGGCATCACGTCCATAACAAGTAGACCGACTCCTGCCTGCATCTACTACTATTACTCCACACATCGACCGACTCCTGCCTGCATCTAGAGTATTAAGTTCATAAGAACAGAGTAACGCATTAAGCAAGATGACATGATGTAGAGGGATAAACTCAAGCAATATGATATAAACCCCATCTTGTTATCCTCGATGGCAACAATACAATACGTGCCTTGCAACCCTTTCTGTCACTGGGTAAGGACACCGCAAGATTGAACCCAAAGCTAAGCACTTCTCCCATGGCAAGAAAGATCAATCTAGTAGGCCAAACCAAACTGATAATTCGAAGAGACTTGCAAAGATAACTCAATCATACATAAAAGAATTCAGAGAAGATTCAAATATTATTCATAGATAAACTTGATCATAAACCCACAATTCATCGGATCTCGACAAACACACCGCAAAAAGAGTTTACATCGAATAGATCTCCACAAGAGAGGGGGAGAACATTGTATTGAGATCCAAAAGAGAGAAGAAGCCATCTAGCTAATAACTATGGACCCGTAGGTCTGTGGTAAACTACTCACAACTCATCGGAGGGGCAAGGATGTTGATGTAGAAGCCCTCCATGGTCGATTCCCCCTCCGACAGAGTGCCGGCGAAGGCTCCAAGATGAGATCTCGCGGATACATAAGGTTACGGTGTTGGAAATTGTGTTTCGTATGCCCCCTGGATGTTTTCGGGGTACGTAGGCTTATATAGGAGGAAGAAGTATGTCGGTGGACGCCTGAGGGGCCCACGAGACAGGGGGGCGTGCCCTATGGGGGGGCGCGCCCTCCTATCTCGTGGGAGCCTCGGCAGCTTCTTGACTTGCACTCCAAGTCCTCTGGATCACGTTTGTTCCAAAAATCAGACTCCTAAAGGTTTCATTCCATTTGGACTCCGTTTGATATTCCTTTTCTTCGAAATACTGAAATAGGCAAAAAAACAATATGGGCTGGGCCTCCGGTTAGTAGGTTAGTCCCAAAAATGATATAAATTTGTAAAATAAAGCCCATAAACATCCAAAAGGGGTAATATAATAGCATGGAACAATCAAAAATTATAGATACGTTGGAGACGTATCAACAACCACATCGTCCATGTATGCTTCGACTGTTTTGCCGATTTGTTTTTGAGGCGTGTTTGAATCATGCGCTGGTATGTGGCTCCTGCGTTTTTTAGTCCGAACGGCATGGTGTTGAAGCAAAAGAGGCCATGTGGGGTGATGAATGCGATTGCTGCCTTGTCGGACACCTTCATCTTGATCTGATGGTATCTGGAGTATGCGTCAAGGAAGCATAACGAGTCGTGTCTGGCGGTGGCATCGATGATCTGGTCTATCCTTGGTAGAGGGAATGGATCCTTGGGGCAAGCTTTGTTGAGGTCTTTGAAGTCGACGCAGATCCACCTGGACTTATCCTTCTTGGGTACCATAACCAGATTTGCTAACCACTCAGGGTGCTTGATCTCACGGATGAATCCGGCCTCCAGCAGTTTTGCAAGCTCTTCGCCCATGGCCTACCGTTTGGGTTCGGAGAATCGGCGCAGGGTTTGTTTCACTAGCTTGAAACCTTTCAAAATGTTGAGGTTGTGCTCCGCTAGTCTTCGCGGTATTCCTGGCATATTTGATGGGTGTAGGCAAATATTTCCCAATTTTCATGCAGGAATGTCCTTAGCACCTCGTTGACTGTGGGTCTAGCTGTGCTCCTATGGATGCCGTTTTATTGGGATCTGTTGGGTGCACTTGGAATTTGACCATTTTGTCTGTTGGCTTGAATGATGTGGCACTACTGCGGATGTTGCTAACGCGACACTACGATCAGAGACCCTTCGACGAAACTGTGTGCAATGCAATAATTGCAACCGGTGGTGTAAAAAATAGTCAAAAAGGTGCAAAATGTTTGCGATGACGGATGCATCAAACACGGTTCAGATTTTGGTTGCGTGTGCGATGCAGGCCATATGGTTCAGTTCAATTAACTGTTTGCGATAAGGAGTAACAATAGAAATGGGTGCCATATGAAGGCAGGTGCGATGAAGAGCATACGATGCACTCGGATGAACTGTTTGTGATGAGGCGAAACAATAGAAACAGGCAGCCAGATGAAGGTGTGTGCAATATACAACATACAGTTCACTCGAATGAACTGTTTGCGTTCAGCCAAGAGAACAAAAATGGTTCAACTTAACAAGATGTGTGTGATACGCGGCAAACAGGTCTATAATTGGAAATGTGTGGGAACACTGATAAGAGCATAGATGATTACTGTTAACAAGTCGTGTGTGTTATGAGCAAACGATTGTTGGTATACAATTGACAGTGACTGATGAAATTATCATAGACGGGGTCCATTGTTTAGTCCATGTGTGATGTGATTTGCTCTGTCTACAGATCATCAACATATATACTTCAAAAGACAGCATTGCATAACCAAATGAAGCATATAATTACACAAGTGACTACACACATAACATTTTCACACACCAAAGTAAGTGATTACATGCATACTAAACTAGGAGAAACGAGGATCTAATCATCTACTTCTTGTTGCGAAAACGCTTGCCATTGCTCTACTTCCGGTTGGATCCCTAGCCATTTTGGGGAAGGAGGCACTTCCTCATGTCAATGATCCGCCTATACATGTCGTAGCTCGTGTATGCCTCCTTGGCCGCGTACACGACATAAGCTTTGTCGAGTTTCTACATCCAGGCTGAGTGTCAGGCACGCTTGTCCTTGTTGCAGAAATCCTTCATGTCTCTGTAGTAGGGGTCGGTGATGGCCTCGGCGAGGTGAACCAGTGAGTCCTTCTCATGCTCCTTGCTGCCCCAGATCTTGTATTGGCCCTAGATGTCGATAAGATTCTGGCAGGCGATGCCCGAATTCTTGAGCACCTTGGCATCATTGGTGATGTCCATCATAGCGAACATGTAGTGGGGGCTGTTGATAAACCTGGCAAAACGCTCGCAAGGCCTTGTGGCCAGGCAGTAGTGGTAGACGAGGACGTGGTTGCACACGCACATCTGGGCGACGGCGACCTCGGGACGAGATCCGGCGTGGGCGCGGGTGTATTCGAGGTCGAACCCGACCACCTTGTACTTCTCCTCGGCAAGCAACAACTCCATGATGTGGATTGAGTGCTCCACCCAGACCAGGTTGTTGGTGTACACCACCGAGAGCTCCATGAACCTTTGGTGGGTGTCCACCATGGCATGCATGGTGATCTGCTGCTCATCGTCGGCAGCCGCTTGGAGCGCCATTGGAGCCGCGCAGGATACCCTCTAAGAATTTGTCCTGGTGGGTGTGCTTCTTGCAATGGTGGGGCACGATCGATAGGTTGAATAGACACAAGGGTTAAATGGCCGTTGTAACAAATGGGTGCCAGCCGGCCTGTAATCGTCATGTATTGTCATGGCATTCATAGAAGAGGATTTCAGTGCATGCTTGACAACACCGCACCGCATCCGTTTCAGTTGGCCACGCGTCGGCTAGAAGAGGGACAAATCGTGGGTGTTTATTGGCAAAAAGCTTTGTAAAAACAAAGTGTGTGGAATGACTTCGATCATAAGTTTACCCGTGGGTGATGAGGTCAAAGTTACACAGAAGGGTGATGATGGAAACTCGAGTGCGATAATATTCTGCACTCTACAAGGCACACAGTGGAAGAAACCAACTGTGTGCAATAATGTCGAAGATTGCAGTCAAGTTAGCTATACAGATCATGTGCTGTGAGATCGACAAGGTAAACAGATTCGAGAATGGTTAATAAAATCTAAGACCATTGCATATTAAGGTCAAAATAGTGCTACAAATGTACGAGTCTCATACGATGCCATTTCAACGATTGTACTACAAAAGCTCGAAATATTACAAGGTTCAAATTCCAGAGTTATATGGCTCAAATTTGAAGATTACAAGGTTCAAACTGATATTAGAAATAAAATTCAGCTCATCAGCTGCAAACACTCACGCTAATCCGCTGAACATGGATATCATAGAGGTTCAAACTAATATTACCACTTGTAAGTCTGGTTTCGAAACCTCACAATTTTTGCAAAGGGGTCACCACTGAGAAGTCATGTATGGGGTTGACACGATGACTTCCAATTACTCTGTCATCTGAAGTTCCAAAATGAAATTCAGCATTTTTCGAGCCTATTCCATTCTGCCGCAGGCGCCGGCGCTGATCAACAAACCATTCATTTTTGCGAAATAAAATGTAGGGCAAACCTAATTACCTTCAGCACCCTTGCTCTGACAAGAAAGAACCTGGCAAATATAATCTCCCGTAAGGTCCCTCGGTAGGAGTTCAAAGTAATTTCTGAGAGATGTAGATCTAGGCATTCGACGTGATTATTATATTGTATCACATTATCCACCACCGGGCCTAATCTTATCTACAAAGAAGAAAACATGTTAGTGCCTACATGCAGTTTTGGACACTACTACAGGCCTATTTGGTTTGCAGGATTTGTAAAATGCACTAACATGCCATCTTTGATCTGACATGATTAACATGGGCATTAACATGCCATCTTCGATCTTCACAAGAGGTTGGAGTGGATGAAAAGTTCCCTAAGAAAACTAGTACAGATGAATCCAAAGGAGAAATGCGTATGGATTGTAACCATATGGATCAAGCAACCAATATGGGGGGAACATATATGTACTAAAATCCCCCAAAAGAATCCTTCAGAAATCGTAGTACATTGTCACTGTAAACTTGGAAAAAGGTGCCAAAAATTGAACTCCCTTATGGTTAATATTTAACAGGAAAGGAACATCACCTCGATATATAGCTTCTCCAGGCACGGAAAGCACCTCAGGAAACTAACAACTTGCTCTAGGTTGGGGCCGATAGATTCTAGTGCCAACACCTTCACTGTGCACAGTTTCGGGGTCAAGCTTGTCGGAATCATTTTATGAATGAGAGACAAACAAACATCTTCAAAATTAGAAATAATGTTAATTTGTAAAAGGAGAGGTAGAAGGTGGCTGTTGTACCTGAATGGGTGTGGATCCAATAACAAGTTCGGACTATTTCCCAGACAAGTAGCCCACCACTGTCAATGTCGGTGCAAAAATGACATCGATTCTCGTTGGACCTACTTGATCAAGTACAAGTAAACTCTCAAGTGCAGGTGTGTCCTCAATGACCATACTGTGGTACACATCTTGTGATGTCTTCCTGCCGAACCAGCAACACACATAAATAGTCCGGAGAGTCATGGAGGTGATGTGGAATGTACTCAACCCATTGATCGCCTGAAGACGAAGATACTCGAGTGCAGTACAGCCACGGAGCTGGCGCTCCATGTCACCGTTTGAGAGGCAGACAGCGACACGCTCAAGGTGCTTCAGTCGTGGTAGAATAAGAGCGGGCGCGTCATTAAGGGGGGGTGGCAATTCCTGAACTTGGCGACGCGCAGCGTGGGCGCGAGGCAGAGCGTGGACGTTGGCAGCGAGAGCATATGCCCATCATCAAAAGTGAGATCCTCGAGCTGATCTAGGGCGGGGTGAGGGAGTCCTGGATTAGGGGGTATCCGGACAGACGGATTGTGTACAACATCCGGACTATTGAAGCGTGAAGATACAAGACTCAAGACTTTGGCCCGTGTCTGGGTGGGACTCTCTTTTGCGTGGAAGGCAAGATTGGCGATCCAGATATTGTGTTTCCTTCCTTGTAACCGACTCCATGTAAACCCTAGCCCTCTCCGGTGTCTATATAAACCGGAGAGGTTGGTCCTTAGAAGGCTGATCACAATTACAATCATACCATCATAGGCTAGCTCTTAGGCTACGATCTCATGGTAGATATACTCTTGTACTACCCATATCTTCAATATTAATCAAGCAGGAAGTAGGGTTTTACCTCCATGGAGAGGGCCCGAACCTGGGTAAACATTTGTGTCCCTTGCTTCCTGTTACCATCAGCCTTGACGCACAGATCGGGACCCCCTACCCGAGATCCGCCAGTTTTGACACCGACATTGGTGCTTTCATTGAGAGTTCCTCTTTGTCGTCGCTGCGGGGCTCGATGGCGCCTTCAATCATCAACAACACGGTCCAGGGGGGAGACTTTTCTCCCCGGACAGATCTTCGTGTTCGGCGGCTTCGCACTGCGGGCCAATTCACTTGGCCATCTCGAGCGGATCAATGGCTACGCCCCCGGCCACCAGATTAGGTTTGGAAACTTGAACTACACAGCTGATATTCACGGAGAATTGATCTTCGACGGATTTGGGCCTGCGCCAGGGGCACCGAATAGTCACGACGAGCACAGCTTAAACCTGCTGCCGGACAAAGCTCGGGATTTAAACCCGGAGCGAGTTGCGTTGCCTAAGGACGGGGGGGTGGACCTCGCCCTGCAGGCCGCACACTCATCGCTGATGGAGCCGAACACGAGTCTCACCTCTTAGGTGGCCTGTGATTTCGGACCCCCGGATTCGCATGCGGATGTTGGTTCCTGTCGGCGCGCTCCCGAGCCCGCTGAGCCTGGTTGGGCTCCGGTAATGGAATTCACCGCTGCGGATATCTTCCAGCACTCGCCCTTTGGCGACATGCTGAATTCGTTAAGAACTCTCTCTTTGACAAAAAATTCCAGGCCGAACTATGTCCGGCTCGAGTGGGAAGGAGGCGAAGAAGAAATTCGTTACCCACCACCACCCACTTCATAGCCACGGTTGATGATTTAACCGACGTGCTTGACTTCGACTCCGAAGGCATCGACGATATGGACGAGATGCAGGAGAAGATTCATAATCTATGGGGTACCGGACTTCCGCCTCGTCACATGACATATACATGGTGGATACGCCCAAGGAGGACGACGGTGACAATCTGGAAGATAAAACCCCCGGGCAAAAGCCAAAGCGACGGCACAGACGCCGTCCCAAGTCCAGCAACAGTAAACATATCAGCAAGAGCGCCAGAAGGATCGATACTCCGATCAACCCCAAAGGCAACAACGACCATATGGAACCAGCGATGGAGTAGGACGAACCAGGTCACGCCGAACACAGTTCGGAGCAGACGCTCGAGGACAATGATCCAGAGGGACGAGTTCAGCAAACCGGCCCAGGACAAGAAGACTATCCGGACGATGATGCATTCATCATTCCGGAAGAACGTGTGGAACGAGATAACCTCCACAGAAAGCTTATGGCCACAGCGAGAAGTCTGAAGAAACAGAAGCAACGGCTCAAAGCCGCACAAGAAACGCTCAACCGCAGATGGAACAAAGTGTTAGACACTGAAGAAAGATATGGCGACGATCACCATACAAAGAGCTATCCAAAACGCAAGCTACTGCCAGAATTCAACGATGAGGCCGTTCCACCAAAGACTAATACGACCGAGAGGCCCAAGGTACCGCTCCACAACCGCAACAAAGCGGCTACCGACGCCGCGTATGATCTACATGAGCACCTGGATAAAAAAGCTGGTGCAGCTAGGTCCATCTACGGGTCTAAAGGACACACCTCGGCAAGGGACTATGGTCATCAAAACGATTATGCCAATCAAATACCATTTCGGAATAAACACCGGACACAACAACAGCCGACGGCATGCCACAGCACGTCCAGATACAGAGGGGCTGCTCACCCCCTGTGCTTTACCGAAGAGGTACTAGACCATGAATTTCCACAATGCTTTAAACCTGCAAACATAGAGGCATACGACAGAACGACAGACACAGGGGTCTGGATCGAGGACTTTATCCTGCATATACACATGGCTCGTGGGGATGACCTCCACGCCATCAAATACCTTCCCCTCAAACTGAAGGGACCAGCTCGACACTGGTTGAAAAGCCTCCCCGAAAATTCAATTGGGAGTTGGGAGGAACTCGAGGATGCTTTCAGGGCCAATTTTCAAGGGACTTATGTCCGTCCTCCGGATGCTGACGATTTAAGTCACATAATCCAACAACCCGGAGAGTCCGCCCGCAAGTTTGGAACAGATTTCTCACTAAGAAGAATCAAATTGTTGATTGTTCGGATGCCGAAGCCTTAGTGGCATTCAAACACAGCATCCGCGATGAGTGGCTCGCCAGACACCTCGTCCAAGAAAAGCCAAGGACAATGGCAGCCCTAGCAAGCCTTATGACCCGCTTTTGTGCGGGTGAAGATAGTTGGCTAGCCCATAAAGGCACCAGCGACCCCAGCACATCCGAAATAAGGGATGACAACGGGAAGCCACGGCGCAATAAAAATAAATGCCAAAACAAGAAAGAGAGCACGAACAACACAAGGTTAATGCCGGATTCAGGGGCTCTCGACCTGATCAGCAAAAGAAGCCATCTAAAGGAAGCAAAGAGGGATCGTCCGGTCTGAACAGAGTCCTGGACAGACTGTGCCAAATTCATGGCACCCCTGACAAGCCTGCAAACCACACGCACAGAGAGTGCTGGGTCTTCAAACAGGTCGGCAAATTAAATGCCGAACACAAGGGAAGGGAAACACCAAGTGAGGACGAGGATGAACCTCACCAGCCGAACACTGGGGATAGAAAAAATTCCCACCAGTGAACATGATCCATGCGACTTGTACATCCATGAGAAGGCACGAACGTGCGCATAGAGATGCGCGTGATATAGAGCCCATCGCACCTACACTTAACTACTGGATGTCTTATCCGATCACCTTCGACCGCTCGGATGGCCGAACTAGTATTCGGCGCGAAGGATCAGAGGCCTTGGTGCTCGACCCAATAACCGACGGATACCATCTCACCCACGTCCTCATGGACGGCGGCAGCAGTCTCAATTTAATATGTGAGGACACTGTCCGCAAGATGGGGATAGACCCATCAAGAATTAGTCAAAGCTACACCACCGTTGAAGGGGTGATACCAGGCGTTGAAGCCTACAGTAGGGGCTCCGTCATATTGGAGGTAACATTCGGCTCTCCAAGCAACTCCAGAAGCAAAGAACTACTCTTCATCATTGCACCCTTCCAAAGCAACTATCACGCATTGCTTGGAAGAACGGCATTCGCCCGCTTCAACGCATTGCCGCACTATGGCTACCTTAGACTCAATATGCCCGGTCCACATGGCGTCATCACCATTAGCGGAATAATAGAGCGCTCTTCACGCGCAAAGGAACACGCGACGGCCCTAGCGGCCAAACTATAAGCGGCCTCCAATATCAAAAAAAACCATGACTGGGGTACAATCATATTTTCAGGCAAATAGTATAAATATAGCCTTATAATCAAAATAAACATTGTTTTTACAATGATTCGATTCATCACTCGAACTAGACATTCTTCGAGCACTGCGCCTCTATTAGGCGGGCACCCTCTATGACCTGCGCCAAATAGTGCTCAGCCGGATATTGGCCCCCCACCGGATCCTGGACCGCTATAATGGTGGCATCCATATCCGTCCAATAGGCTTTAACGCGGGCAAGAGCCATCCGTGCACCCTCCATACACGCCGACCTCCTCATGGCATCGATCCAAGGCACGGCCCCAAGGAATTGTTGCACCGAACCAAAGTAACTATCTGGCTTAGGCCCCTTCGGCCAAAGATGGTCTATTACAGACCGCATTGCAAGCTCGGATAGCCTGTGAAGCTCCGCTACAGCAGCCATCTTGTCACTTAACGGCAGCGGGCGAGTGGGAGCATTGAATTGCGACAAGAAAAGCTTCTCCACTTCCTTATCACCCTGATCATCGAAGAACTTGGCAGCGTCAGCTGTACTCTTCGCCAAATCCCCATACGCGTCCACAGGACTCCAGCGCCCATCCAAGGGAGCGTACTTCGGATCGAAAAACTTCGTCCGCAGCAAGTAGGAGCCCCCAGCCGCAATTTTACCGGCCTGTTGAAGCTCCTCACGCACACCCCTAAGCTCAGTCCGTATTTCCTTGTTAGCATTCAGTGCCTTGTCCAGATCGGCCGAACTATCCTTATGCTCCTTTTTAAGGAGCTCATACCGGTCAGTGGTATTTTTTAATTCCAAAGCCATTTAGGCTATCTTTTGCTCGCTTCGGCGATAAGCAGCCTGTTCGGCTCTCAATTCCTCGGCCGCCTTTAGGGCAGCCGCATCGCTAGCCCGAGCTTGCTCCTTGGCCTGGGCAAGTTCCACCCTTAGGGCTTCCACGGCAGCGACACCATCTGCAGTCCAAACATATTACATTAATATCATGCCGCCTTCATATTTTCTATATAAAGGAAGGCAGAGCACATACCTTGTAATTTGTCCAGCTGCTCATTCACCAGCGTGATATCGGCATCGATCGATCCAATCTGCCTCGTTAGTTCGGCAACTTCAATGGACTGGCCGGCGGCCGGACCCACAGGTACCTGCACATATTTACAGCATAATCATTGGTTTATGATCCCCCGTTTGCCGCCTAGGGCGGGCAACCAGAGTCTTAGGGGCTACTATCTATATGGAGCACACCTAGTGCGTGCCTCACAGCCAAAGAAATAGTGTATTCTTCATTACATACCTCAAAGCCTCTGAGCAGGCTTGTGAATGCTTCATTCAAACCGCTTGTAGCGGATGAAATCTTCTTGAGCACCGCGCTCATTAATGAGCGGTGCTCCTCCAAGAGCGCAACTCGCTCCAGTAGGCCTGTCAGTGCGTCCGGCCGGACATTAAACTGTGTCGGACCCTCCCCATCACCCCTCGTGGGAGCCAAACGCTCCGAGCTTAGGGCGGCTGACGCATTGGCTTTCGGCTTTGGCAGATCCGGACTCCTCCGTGACGACACCTTGGTGTCACCCGCTTCATGAGTCGGAGAGGTGGGTGGGGTCTCGCTCTCCATCATATCCGGAGGAAGATCCCCCGAAGACGAACTTTGTCGAGAAGAGCTGCTAGCCGGACTGCACAAGGCGAATCCTGGTTACTGATCTAGGAGAAGCACAATACCTTCGAATTAACGATTGACTTACAGCTCGGTGGAGGGCTGGCCTGTTGGTGGGCATAACACGGTGAGGATGCCCGTCGCGGCAGAGCCCCTTGGTGATATCTTCTTCCCTTGCTCGGGCATCTACGTCTCCAGGTCTTCGGAGGCGGCCCTCTTCTTCCCGCGCGGGGAGGAGGCCTTAGCCTCCCCTTCCCGACTATCCTCCCTTGGGGAGGTAACAATTCCCCCGGTTTGGGTGCGTAGCGTGTGGAGTGTGGTTTCTTCGTTCCTCCCCTTTTCCTTCCCTGAGGGCATTCTGTTGAGTACCCGGTCAAGCATCTTGTCCATGGTGGGACCAGGCGAACCTTCGGAAAGTGGTGCTGGACACCTGATTCTCTCTGCCTTGCTGAGCCATTCCTGGCCACGGATGATTTTCAAAATAAACAATTATGACAAATTCAAAACAAGGTGTCCGGTATCAAGGCTACTTACTTGGGTATCTAGGCGATTGCAGCTTAGGCCCGCATCCTCGGTGGTGTCCGGACACTCTACTTTCTGTCCGAAGAATAATTTGCATATCCCTTCAAGCTTCAAGCCGAAGAAGTGCTTGACAGTCCGCAGACCCTCCGGATTGAACTCCCACATCCGGAGAGGCCGGCGTTGGCACGGCAACATCCGTCGGATTAACATCACTTGCATTATGCTGACGAGGTTAATGTCCCTCTCAAAAAGCTCCCGAATGCGATTCTGCAGTACTGGTACATCACCAGCGGGCCCCAAATTCCATCCTACGTCGGTCCAAGACACTAGTTGTGATGGAGGGCGCGAGCGGAACTCGGGAGCAGCCACCCACTTTGCGCCTCTAGGAGCCGTGACATAGAACCACCTCCGTTGCCATACATCGAATACTTTTGGAAAGAACCCTCTGGCCATGGGGCATCGGCGTTCCTGCTTATTACGGCACATCCGCACTCCACATGTCGCCCCTCGATCATCTTCGGCTTCACATTGAAGGTCTTGAGCCATAAGCCGAAGTGCGGGGTGACGTGGAGAAAAGCCTTGCACATGATAATGAACGGCGAGATATGGAGGATAGCAAATAGAGCCAGATCATGAAAATCCAACCCATAGTAGAACATCAGCCCCCTCACAAAGGGATCGAGGGTGAAGCCCAAGCCGCGGAGGAAGTGAGGGACAAACACGATGCATTCATTGGGCTCCGGTGTGGGGATGACCTGCCCTGGAGCAGGAAGCCTGTGCTGGATATCGGCGGTCAGGTATCCGACCTCCCTAAGCTTCGCAATGTCTTCCTTTTGAATCGAGGAGGCCACCCACCGGCCTTGAGGGTTAGATTCGGACATATTGGAGGATCTGGGGGGTTGGAGCTTAGGTTTCGGGTGTTAGAACTCGAGGTGTGAGAAGGCGCGAGGAAGGTGGAAAAGAGGCGTAGGCCTCGACCCCCTTTATAAAGAGGGTGAATATCAAGAGTCCTCGGTGTGACCATTTGAGGCTTATATAAAAACACACGGAGTTATACCAACGGCCGTCGTGGGGTCACGCACGCCCATATTAATGAAAAATACCGTAATAAGAGGAACACGATCTCTGCCTCAACGGGACGTGCCAATAAAACCGCCTCGTAACACGAGTCGTGGAAGGGTAAGAAATGCAGGTTCGCGTTGGACCAGGCCATGATGCAGGGGCACGACGCACGAAGATTGCCAGCGGATCAGATTTATGCTATGTGAAGATCATCTTGCAGATCCGGACACGGTCTACGTGTTCGATAACCACTTAGGAGTATTCGGAGAAGGAACCCGCCTTGCAATGCCGAAGACAATACAGCGTGCCGGACTCATCGTCATTGAAGCCTGGTTCAGGGGCTACTAAGGGAGTCCTGGATTAGGGGGTATCCGGACAGGCGGACTGTGTACAACGTCCAAACTATTGAAGCGTGAAGATACAAGACTCAAGACTTCGGCCCGTGTCCGGGTAGGACTCTCCTTTGCGTGGAAGGCAAGCTTGGCGATTTGGATATTGTGTTTCCTTCCTTGTAACTGACTCCATGTAAACCCTAGCCCTCTCCGGTGTCTATATAAACCGGAGAGGTTGGTCCTTAGAAGGCCGATCACAATTACAATCATACCATCATAGGCTAGATCTTAGGGTTTAGCCTCTACAATCTCGTGGTAGATCTAGTCTTGTACTACCCATATCTTCAATATTAATCGAGCAGGAAGTAGGGTTTTACCTCCATCGAGAGGGCCCGAACCTGGGTAAACATCTGTGTCCCTTGCTTCCTGTTACCATTAGCCTTGACGCACAGATCGGGACCCCTACCCGAGATCCGCCAGTTTTGACACCGACACGGGGATAAGAACTAGTCATCAAGCTTGGCTCGGTCCTTGCTGTTGCCAACAGAACTTGCCCATTCTAGGGCCTCTGGTTGGGACAAGGTGACTACCAAGGATCTTGGAGAATTCATCCAAGCTTTTGCGATAGCCATGGAAGAGCTCGTGGGTGTCGATGAGGTCGAGAGGGGTGGAATTCCATAGGGGGCGCCACCGCCAGCGAAAGGACGGTTGTTCGTGCCCCATATTTGATTGGGAGGAGGGAGATGATGATTGTCAACATATCATCGGGGAGGCTGCTGATGAAGTCTAGGCCTGCTGGAGTCGCTTGCGATTCTAGCTGGCCCCACCTTCGCTTGTTGGCAGCCCTGTTCTCCACCTCCTGGGTCTTCTTGTCAGCGGCGCTTTCTGATGGAAATGGGAGTACAGGGAATATTTAGTTAAAACGTGGCAATAGAAAAGTGTACTGGTAACTAGAAGTTATTAGGTAGGAATATAGTAAGAAAAGGGGAATAACAATTGGTTGCTTAAATACTACACAATTCACTTGACATTGTTGGGTAAGTCAACATGCAGATAGTTGAAAAGAAAACTTACTTCGAACAAAGTCTAGACGGATGATTTTGTGAGGGAAGTTAGCATATATCTCATGACCAGGCCCTTTTATGTGCAGTGCAATTTTAGTCCCAGCTTTCAGTACATAAAACTTAGAAATTTATGTCCAAAAGGCAGTGCCAAAATAGGAGTCACCACGTTCATCAAGTCTTACAGTAGCAACGATTGTAAATCCATGGTTTGTGTGTAGTATGACATCCCTACAGTCTTGATTTATGTAAAGGGAAAGATTGTGCACTACATATTCTATTGCATAGCAAGGGATGCGCTGCAGAAAATGGTAGGGTTGTTAAAGAAAATATGGCAACATGCAAATATGAGCCCAAATTGAAAGAACTATACAACAGTTGAAATCGAAGGACAAAAATCTCTAATTAAATAGATAGGGTAAACATGATGTCATGGAAATATGAGAGTAATCGAAAGAACAATACATCATTAATTTTCCTAATACAGAAAGAAGAGGGGGAAAATCCCCTTTGACGTATATGGTGCATGTCGCACCTTTTATCCAAATGTAGCAATATTTAGAATATGTTCAGGAAAGTAGGCCATGCCAACCGATTTAGGGTGAGATTGAACATACCGCGTGCATCCTCAAGTCATCTGGTACGGTGAGATGGAATCTCTGGTGGAGGCCGCAAAGTCCTGCTGTGTCGGCGCACTGTACACCCTATGAATGAAAGAAAATCCTCATATCAGCTCGAATAAAAATGAATTCACGGCGATTTCCGCCGGGTGATTAGAGGAGGCAGAGGAACTGGGATAAGAGATGAGATAATATCTCATTAAATTAGTTAGTTACCATGTAGTCCATGAGAAGAACCCTCAGTACGGCAGATACCCCAACCTAGCGGAGCTGGGTCGACCGCGAGAAGCGTCAACAAAGTTAGTGGCGATAGGCGGCAGCAAGCGAAAGTGGCGAAATGCGGTGGGGTTTGCCAGCAGCCTGGCAGTGGCGGCAGGCGTCAAGCTAAGTGGTTACCGTTGTCGGTGTCAAAACCGGCGGATCTCGGGTAGGGGGTCCCGAACTGTGCGTCTAAGGCTAATGGTAACAGGAGGCGGGGGGACACAATGTTTACCCAGGTTCGGGCCCTCTTGATGGAGGTAATACCCTACTTCCTGCTTGATTGATCTTGATGATATGAGTATTACAAGAGTTGATCTACCACGAGATCGTAGAGGCTAAACCAAAAAGCTAGCCCATGATTATGATTGTTGTTGTCCTACGGACTAAACCCTCTGGTTTATATAAACACCGGAGGGGGCTAGGGTTACAAAGAGTCGGTTACAGAGAAGGAGATCTACATATCCGAATTTCCAAGCTTGCCTTCCACGCAAAGGAGAGTCCCACCCGGACATGGGACAAAGTCTTCAATCTTGTATCTTCATAGTCCAACAGTTCGACCAAAGTATATAGTCCGGCTGTCCGAGGACCCCCTAATCCAGGACTCCCTCAGTAGCCCCTGAACTAGGCTTCAATGACGCTGAGTCCGGCGTGCAGATTGTCTTCGGCATTGCAAGGTGGATTCCTTCTCCGAATACTCCATAGAAGATTTTGAACACGAGGATCGTGTGTAGCTCTGCAAAACAAATTCCACATACCACCGTAGAGAGCACAATATTCCAAAAATCTAATCTGCTGACAACTTTTCATAGCGTGACATCACGCCATGGCCCTGTCATTATTCGAACCGTTTTTCTCAACCAGCTACTGCGCATATTGCGAGGCAATTTTATTGGCACGTCTTGTCGAAGTAGAGATCGTGTCCCCTTATCACGGGATTCTCATCAATACGGGTATGGGTAACCCAACCGCGCCATCAACGTGGCGCTTGAGGAATAAGCGAGTTTACCGGGAAGGTGGGGAGGCGCAGGATCCCTGCTGCCTTTATAAGGAGATAAGGACTCCCTTTTTTTCACCCACGCCTTCTTCTTCCTCTGCTCATCAATTCCCCCTGCTCGAGCCCTAGCGCCCAAGCATTCATCTTCTCCTCCCAAAAAGGTTTTCCAAAACTGTCCGGATCCAGAGCAGGAGGCAAGTGGATGGCCTCTACCGTCTGGGAGAAGGATATAAAAAAGCTTTGGGAGGCTGGGTATCTGGCCAAGAAAATCGGCTAGCGTCTTCTGACGGCGGGACAGATCGTCCCTACTCCGGAACCCCACGAGAGGGTTGTATTCCTTCCTCATTTTGTCTGCGGGCTAGGGTTTCCCCTCCACCCATTCTTTCGCGGCATCATGTATTATTATGGGATCGATTTTCATGATCTATCCCCCAATTTCTTCCTCAACATCTCGACATTCATCATCGTGTGCGAGGCCTTTCTCCGCATCCCGCCACACTTCGGCTTATGGCTGAAAGTTTTCAATGTGAAGCCCAAGGTAGTGAGCGGCGAGCACGCCAAGTGCAGAGGCGCCATGGTGAAAAAGATGCCCAATGTCACATGGCCAACAAGTACTTTCAATGATTCCGTCAAGGAGTGGCAGCAGCAGTGGTTTTACATCACCGAGCCGCGCGGCAAGGAATAGGCCGCTGCTCCCGAATTCCGATCTGGAGCCCCCCTGCGGCTTACGTCCTGGCCCAAGAAGGGCTTGAACTGGTCTTCGTCCGACGAACTATCGGTGCTCCAGACGCGTGTCAAGGATATGGAAGATAAGAATATTAAACTTGTCAATGTGGTCCAGGTGATGTTAGTTCGCCGGATCCTTCCTTGTCAGCACCGAGCTTGCAATTTATGGGAATTCGACCCGGCCAAGCACAAGACCCTGCGAGAGCTCTTTGGCTCCTCGCACAAAGACATCTGGAAGGTGCTTTTCAAGTCCGGCAAATCATGGCCGGACTTAACCGAGGACTGCGGGTACCAGTTGTCCTGCCCTGCAAGTTCGATAAGTTATTATAAGTTTTATTCGCATAACCCAAGGGAAATGCTTAATGTTTTTTCCACAACTCTCCTAGGGCTGGACGAAAAAGGCGGGGCGGATCTACTGTCCGGCCGCACTGCCTGAAGAACCGGCCGGCACACTTCTAACGAAGATGCTGGTCCCGGCGCCTTACAAGGCACCAAAGAAGAAGGCCGAGAAGGAGGCCCAAAAGACCAGGGGCGGCCTCCGTCGTCGTGGCGCCTCGGACGCAATATTCAAAGATTCCAATGCCCGTTCTGCCTCTGAAGAGGATGAGGAGGAGGAGGATGACGAATCCCTAGTAAGGGGAAGAAGGAAGAGGACGGCCTCCACGTCCTTGGAGGCTGAGTCTCCTAAGAGGGGGAAAACTCCTCTTCCAGACGAGTCCACTGCCACCGCCGACAGCAGCCCAGAGTGGGATCCTAGGGCCCAGCCCCTGGTAAACTCGTTAGTATATAAAATCCGAACACGCTTACGCGTCCAGGCTCATCATGGCATGATATCTTAATTTGAGCCGTACTTTTTGTAGTCCGGCGAGGTTCCACACCAAACAATCCTCGTCGGAGGATTTGTTGGGCTCGGATGCTATGGAGAGCGGGACACCCCCGAAGGCCCCCTCCCCCAAACATGTGAATGACACCGAGGTTTCTTCCCAGAAGGACCTAGGCCATGGAGGGGGGGGGGAATATCGCAAAGGCGGCGCCAGGAGGTCAGACTTCAGGGTCCGGACATATGGGAGAGAAGGCTCCCATGGACGTTGACGGTGAGGCCCATCTTGAATCCGGCTGTCACGCCCTATATGCGATACTATCCTAAAGAGACTCGAAGGTCCCACCAAGGATAGAACCGCATATGGATACGCTTTTGCAAGGTGGATATCATTACATCAACATTACATAATAGATGGGGATACATACAAGGCAAACAAATGCCGCAAGGGGTACAACAATACATCATACATGAGATCAACATCCGACTACGGATGAAACACAAACAGAAGCTCAAACAACATCCACCCTGCGAGCCCAGGCTGCCGACCTGGAACCTATCCCCTGATCGAAGAAGAAGCAGAAGAAGAACTCCAAAACAAGCAAACATCGCTCTCGCCTCATGATCATCGCATAACCTGTACCTGCAACTATTGTTGTAGTAATCTGTCAGCCATGAGGACTCGGCAATCCCATTACCATGGGTATCAAGACTAGCAAAGCTTAATGGGAAAGGAAGTAAAGTGGTGAGGTTGCAGCAGCGACTAAGCAAAGTATGGTGGCTAACTTACGCAAATAAGAGCGAGAAGAGAAGCAAACGAAACAGTCGTGAAGCCAGCAATGATCAAGAAGTGATCTTGAACTCCTACTTACGTCAAACATAACCCAAAATCGTGTTCACTTCCCGGACTCCGCCGAAAAGAGACCATCACGGCTACACACGCGGTTGATGCATTTTAATTAAGTCAAGTATCAAGTTATCCACAACCGGACATTAACAAATTCCCATCTGCCACATAACCGCGGGCACGGCTCTCGAAAGTTTATACCCTGCAGGGGTGTCCCAACTTAGCCCATCACAAGCTCTCACGGTCAATGAAGGATATTCCTTCTCCCAGGAAGACCCGATCAGTCTCGGAATCCCGGTTACAAGACATTTCGACAATGGTAAAACAAGACCAGCAAAGCCGCCCGATGTGCCGACAAATCCCGATAGGATCTGCACATATCTCGTTCTCAGGGCACACCAGATGAGACATCCTACGAGTAAAACCAGACCTCAAGTTTCCCCGAGGTGGCCCCGCGGTCAACTCGGTTCGGACCAACACTCGAAGGAGCACTGGACCGGGGGGTTAAACAAAGATGACCATCGGGCTCCGGACACCCAAGGGAAAAAGGCTTAGGTAGGAAAATGGTAAAACCAAGGTTGGGCCTTGCTGGAGGAGTTTTATTCAAAGCGAACTGTCAAGGGGGTCCCATAAATCACCCAACCGCGTAAGGAACGCAGAATCAAGGAACATAACACCGGTATGATGGAAACTAGGGTGGCAAGAGTGGAATAAAACACCAAGCATAAGGCTGAGCCTTCCACCCTTTACCAAGTATATAGATGCATTAATTAAATAAGAGATATTGTGATATCCCAACATAATCCTGTCCATCATGGAGCAATCTTCGACTTCACCTGCAACTAACAACGCTATAAGAGGGGCTGAGCAAAGCGGTAACATAGCCAAGCAACGGTTTGCTAGGAAGGGTGAAAAGATTAGAGGCTGACATGGCAGTTTGGGAGGCTTGAAGAACAAGTGATAGGTAGCGCAGCATAGCGATAGAACGAAGAAACTAGCATAGCAATGATAGTAGTGAGATCCAAGGAGACAGTCATCTTGCCTGAAATCTCGCTAGGAAGAAGAACGAGTCAATGAAGAAGATGAAGCCACGAAGACGAACCAAGCGTAGACGAATGAATCCTCACGATCGCAACGAAACAGGAACTAACGAGAAGGAGCACAACCGGAAAGAAGCAAACAACAAGGTAAACACACAACACGTAAACATGACATGATTCATAACCAATCATGAAGTATGAAAAAGGCTACATGAAGCTACTCATGGCAAGAGGTGATGCATACAAGGGCAACATATCAAAGCAAGTTTAAATGAGGCCGGAAACAACATATAACAAATCCGGTAAGTCCTCATATGCAAATTTTGAAATTGGGTCAGATCTGAATAAATCTTATGTTCAAGTTGTTAAACAGCAAGTTAAGATGCACCAAGAGGATCTACATGAAATTCTAGTAAAGTTACATATAAAGTTCATTTAGTTCGGAGCTACGGCCTAGAAGATATGAGCGAAACAAGCTAAACATGGCATTGATGCAAAATGCATTCAAACATCAAGAAACACTCACAAAACATTGATGCAACAAGGTAACATGAAACTACATGCAAAACTAAGCAAGTTCCATATAGAGCACACTCAAAACAGAGCAACGGTTCAACACATACCCATGAAACAAGTTTAAAGGACAAGCTGTCCAAAAGAGCAACTAGGCATCTAGCAAGCATCAAAACAATATGCTACATCAACTCAACATGGAAACAAAAGGCATGGACATGATTTACATATGAAGCATAACAAAACATGAACACTGAACTATCTCTATAAACCACTAGAACATGCTCAAAAGGGCATGGCAAGATTGCAAATAATAACAGTTTCACAGACAGCAGAAATAACCGAGCATGATAGAAATAACATCAGGTTGCAATGTTTAGAGCTATCAAACAACATGTTATAGCAACATATCATGGCAAAAAAAGGCATTTCATGCTAATACTAAAGATAAAGAACAAAACTCCCTTACTGAACTAATTCCAAAGATCAACATAAAAGATGGTAGCATCCATGCAAACATGGCAAGTGATATGACAGATTCAGAATAACAGTACATGGCAGGAACAACGATAAGTAGGCACGTTGGTGAGCTTGTACCACTCTCCACAGATCGTTTCATGGCATGTGAAGTCAACCAAAAGTAATATGACATAATTATGAAGCTACACATGGCAAGAGCAAGTTCATAGGGGGCATGGATCAGTAGCAAAACACATGGCAAAACTAGACTTAATGTTAACAGGCTGACAGCAACATTACTTAGCAAATTTGGATCATGATATGAACAATCTATAGCAAGCTATAAATGCAACCAAGGGCATGGTTGCATAGATCATGACATGTAGAATAAAACATCCTTAGTTAACATCTCCAGATTATGCATAGAATGACTTGTAGAAGCAGGTTTACCTAGCATCATGATATAACAAATTCAGCCTAGCAAAACAGTAACAGCAAGTACCCTACTTCACGAGCTTGATGCACTTACTACAAGGCACACAAAAATACATGGATTGCACCAATGTAAAGATGGCATGACAATGCTCCTAAAACATGTAGACATCATGCTCGAAGGACGCACACACAAAATGCAACGAAAATGACAAAACAGCAAGTTATAACAGTTTCAGTAGGTTAACATCATATAGCACTCTTGCAACAATGATTAGGGCACCAAGGTGGATTCAAACAAGCATGGCACAATGGAATGAAATGAAGAACATCTCCTAGTGAACATTTAGATATATATTGCATGCACAAAATGGAGCAGCACACAAGAAGTTATGGCATAATGAACAAGGCAACATAATATGCAAATCTGAGGACTTAGCAGAAATTATACCCCCGAAAACTGGACGGGGTCGACCCGGGACGGAGGGGCGTTTGGATGGATGGATGGCGTCGTCCTGGGTTAGCATCATGCAGATCTGGCATCCGACGGCGGATCCGGGCCGGATCTCACCGGATCCGGCCGGATCCCGAGGTGGGGTGGCGCGGGGAGGCGCGGGGAGGCGGTGACGGCGACCTCCGGTGGCACGGGAGCTGCGGGGCGGCGGGCGAGGCGCGAGACGGCTGGCCGGGCGGCGCCGGATCCTGGGCGGCCGGCGGCGGGGTTCGCCGAACGAGGCGGCGGGCGGAGAGGCGAGGGCGCGCGACGGCGCACCGACGGCGGGTGACAGTGAATGGGAGGAGCTCCTCTCCTCCCTGGATCGGGACTCGGAGGCGGCGCAGACAGGCCGGGCGGGCCCTGCCTGGGCCGAGCGGGCCGGCGGCGGAGGGAGGGCATGGGGGAGCCAGGTGGCGGGCGCCGGTTGGTTGAGGGCGGTGGCGACGCTGAGCTGGCAGCCCGTGACTGGCCGGAGTGAGGTGGCTGGCCGCGGTAGACGCGTCCGGCGGCGGGCGGACATGTCTGGTAGGCGAGAGGGAGGTTTGATCTAGGGTTTGGACGCAAATTTCAGGGGAAGGGACTAATTTATAGGTAGAGGGAGCTAGCAGTGTCCAAATGGGGTGCGGTTTTCGCCCATACGATCACGATCCAACGACTGAGAGAATAGAGGGGGTTAGGATGGTCTCATGGGCTGTGGTATAGGGGTCTTGGGCTGCAAAAAGATAAGGGTTTCAGGCTACACGGTTAACGGTTGGGGCATCAAACGACCTCCAAATGGAACAAAATTTGACGGGCGGTCTATCGGTGATATACCAAGGCCACTCGGCAAATCTCGGCCCGTTTCGAGAACGTTTTTATCCCGCTCATGAAACAAGGTCTGAGAGGTGCGACGGGCGCGTGCGAGTGTGTCTGTGCTCAGAACAGACAACGGAGAGAACCGACGGAACCCGAACGGATGCAAGTTTTGGAAAACATGCAGATGAAATGCAGATGATGACATGGCAAAATGCAACACGTAAGCAAATGACATGGCAACAACGACGAATAGCTGGAAGACACCTGGCGCATCGGACTCGAGGTGTTACAACTCTCCTCCACTAACAAGAGATTTCGTCCTGAGATCTTAGGAATGAGGCGGAAGAGAAAGAGGATGAGGTGAACTTAGAATGCAAGAGAGAAAATGAACTAAGTCGAGAGCACTCGGTTAGAAAAGATGAACGGCGAATATGACGAAAATCAAATGCTCATGGAAACAAGATAGACTCTGAAAGTACTCTAGTTAGAACAAGATGGAAAAGGAATGAATAAAAGAATTTGGGAAGCACTCTGACTGAAAATGGAAGGAATGGCGACCTGAACTTCACCCAGTGGGATGATACTTGACGAGATGAACAACGCAATGCCTCCGGAAGAATTGAAATAGTGGAATGAAAAGAACTTAGAAGGAAGGATTGAACGAAGTTGTTGAAAAAACCAACAACGAAAGAATAAGCTTGTTGTGGACTTATCAAAAACAACTCAAAACTTGAGGTGAAATTATACCACAACCAATGTCTGAATAGCTGAGAAGAACGAAGAAATGCAAAACTCCACTTCAAAAGAAAACGGAGAATTAATTGCACTTCGAGATGCAAGAAGAAAAGATATTTGAGCTTCGCCTACAAGAATCTTGATGAACACTTGAAAAATGAATTAAATACTGATGAACCACCGTGAAGAACTCCGGTAACAAATGGATGATGAGATAGAATTGAAGGATGAAAGGAATGAGATTAAAGCTTGCGGTGATTTAGATGGAGGTTCCGACGAAATGGCCGAGGAAATTTGAACTCTGGACAAGAAAAGATGAAAACACTTGGAACTATAATTTATTCCTCACGTACAAACTCCGAAGGAAGGGATTAATCACTTGGATGAAATAAGAATAAGATTTATTGTATACTTATCCTTCATCAAATTTTAATTGATGATAAACAAATTTTGCATACTACTTATTCTTGTTGAAAAGGATTAAGGGGGGTATAGCACAAAACTTGAAAAATTCTTCATGAACCACCTGTAGGATTGGAAAAAACGAATGAACTAATATGATAATCAAAGAAAAGAATCTGAAGGAACCACCGTAAGAATTTGAAAATGACTGATGAGAGAGAATGAATCACCGGGGAGAATTAGAAGACCAAATATGCTTGAGGGGATTTAGATACAAGAGAACGGGAAGAACTCAGTCTGATTAAAGAACATTTGAACGAAGCGCCGAGATAAATAGAGAACGATAACTGGAATGATGGCCTCTGGTGAAAAGAAACGGGAAAACAACTTCTGACATACTCCGATGGGTAAGAAAACAATATCTGACAAATGGAATAATTTGAGAGGGTAGCATGAAACTAGAACCGCGAATCTTTGAGAGAACAGACAAGATATAGAGGAAAAACTCTTCTTCTATCTTGAAATGACGACGAGGAACGCCACCAAAATTACTGAGGTACTCCGGTAGAATGAAAAGCGAAGAGGTTGAGCCAACAATGAAAAGAATTTGAAAGAGATCTTGGAGAAGGCATGTGACTGGTGAAATTCATTCTTGCGTCACACTTGAAAAGAATTTGAGAATAACTCTGGGATAATTAGGAGAGTCAGGTAAGATCCTGGGAAAAAACATGTGGGTTAGGGCCCACTAAAAGAAAAACACCGTTGGAAAGGATTGTTGAACAGATAGATGATGCACCGGAACAATTGAAATATTTGAATGAGGTGACAACCTGGAATTAATTGGAACACAGACGAATCTCCTGAGATGTCTTGAGCACTCCAGAAGGATAAACTGGCAAGAGGCGAACGAGCAGGGAAAACACTTGAGCCGAGGGAAAGAATATAATCACTGCCGAAAATTGGAATTGAATCAACCGGAGAATAAAAGAGATGAAGAATGTCCACCGAGACGAGAATTCACTGGTTGAAATGATTGAGGGAAGACTAAAGAGGATCCGCACAAATGAAATTGATGGTCGAAAGAGACTCAGACTCCGGGAAGAAGAGGGTGGGAGGGCGGGGAAACAAAGGCAACTGGAAGGGAGAACCAACGAATATCTTGAAGAGAAAACACCGGTTGAAAGAAAGCAAAGGCTTCGCACGAGTAGGATGGATACTCGATTACGGACTCCGGCTCCGAGAAGATGAAGGGTGGGCGGGTGGGAAAAAGAAAACAA
Organism: Triticum aestivum; assembly: GCF_018294505.1. Taxonomy (NCBI): domain Eukaryota; kingdom Viridiplantae; phylum Streptophyta; class Magnoliopsida; order Poales; family Poaceae; genus Triticum; species Triticum aestivum. Next base: position 364,923,700 of record NC_057801.1, on the reverse strand, counting down.
CTAAGGATTGAACTTGGCATCGGTGAAGAGGCTTGAGTCAACTTGACGAGAAATGCACCGGATGAAAATAGATGAGAACCAACGATCGGAAAACCAACTGCGTGTCCTAAAGAAAGTTTGAAGGGGAAGAGGAGTAACTCAAAACACCTACGTCAAGATTCCTCACCAAAGCAACGAAGGAGCTGAGGAGTAAAAAGAATTCCTACTCTCCGATATAACTAGACTCCGAAAACAATTTTCTTCTAGACTCGACAACGGCCAAACTACACGATCATTCAAGGGGGCTCCTATGGTCGGTCGAGGCTATGATACCAACTTGTCACGCCTAATATGCGATACTATCCTAAAGAGACTCGAAGGTCCCACCAAGGATAGAACCGCATGTGGATACGCTTTTGCAAGGTGGATATCATTACATCAACATTACATAATAGATGGGGATACATACAAGGCAAACAAATGCCGCAAGGGGTACAACAATACATCATACATAAGATCAACATCCGACTATGGATGAAGCACAAACAAAAGCTCAAACGACATCCACCCTGCTAGCCTAGGATGCTGACCTGGAACATATCCCCTGATCGAAGAAGAAGCAGAAGAAGAACTCCAAAACAAGCAAACATCGCTCTTGCGTCATGATCATCACATAACATGTACCTGCAATTGTTGCTGTAGTAATCTGTGAGCCACGAGGACTCAGCAAGCCCATTACCATGGGTATCAAGACTAGCAAAGCTTAATGGGAAAGGAAGATGTAAAGTGGTGAGGTTGCAGCAGCGACTAAGCAAAGTATGGTGGCTAACTTACGCAAATAAGAGCAAGAAGAGAAGCAAACGGAATGGTCGTGAAGCCAGCAATGATCAAGAAGTGATCCTGAACTCCTACTTACGTCAAACATAACCCAAAACCGTTTTCACTTCCCGGACTCCTCCGAAAAGAGAACATCACGGCTACACACGCGGTTGATGCATTTTAATTAAGTCAAGTGTCAAGTTATCTAAAACCGGACATTAACAAATTCCCATCTGCCACATAACCGCGGGCACGGCTCTTGAAATTTTATACCCTGCAGGGGTGTCCCAACTTAGCCCATCACAAGCTCTCACGGTCAATGAAGGATATTCCTTCTCCCAGGAAGACCCGATCAGTCTCAGAATCCGGGTTACAAGACATTTCGACAATGGTAAAACAAGACCAGCAAAGCCGCCCGATGTGCTGACAAATCCTGATAGGAGCTGCACATATCTCATTCTCAGGGCACACCGGATGAGACATCCTACGAGTAAAACCAGACCTCAAGTTTCCCCGAGGTGGCCCCACAGTCTACTCGGTTCGGACCAACACTCAAAGGAGCATTGGCCCGGGGGGGTTAAGTAAAGATGACCATCGGGCTCCGGAAACCCAAGGGAAAAAGGCTTAGGTAGGAAAATGGTAAAACCAAGGTTGGGCCTTGCTGGAGGAGTTTTATTCAAAGCGAACTATCAAGGGGGTCCCATAAATCGCCCAACCGCGTAAGGAACACAAAATCAAGGAACATAACACCGGTGTGACGGAAACTAGGGCGGCAAGAGTGGAACAAAACACCAGGCATAAGGCTGAGCCTTCCACCCTTTACCAAATACATAGATGCATTAATTAAATAAGAGATATTGTGATATCCCAACATAATCCTGTCCATCATGGAGCAATCTCGACTTCACCTGCAACTAACAATGCTATAAGAGGGGTTGAGCAAAGCGGTAACATAGCCAAGCAACGGTTTGCTAGGAAGGGTGAAAAGGTTAGAGGCTGACATGGTATTTTGGGAGGCTTGAAGAACAACTGATAGGTAGCGCAGCATTGCGATAGAACGAAGCAACTAGCATAGCAATGATAGTAGTGAGATCCAAGGAGACAGTCATCTTGCCTGAAATCCCGTTAGGAAGAAGAACGAGTCCATGAAGAAGATGAAGCCACGAAGACGAACCAAGCGTAGATGAACGAATCCTCACGATCGCAACGAAACAGGAACTAACAAGAAGGAGCACAACTGGAAAGAAGCAAACAACAAGGTAAACACACAACATGTAAACATGACATGATGCACAACCAATCATGAAGTATGACAAAGGCTACATGAAGCTACTCATGGCAAGAGATGATGGATACAAGGGCAACATATCAAAGCAAGTTTAAATGAGGCCGGAAATAACATATAACAAATCTGGTAAGTCCTCATATGCAAATTTCAAAATTGGGCCAGATCTGAATAAATATTATGTTCAAGTTGTTAAATAGCAAGTTAAGATGCACCAAGAGGATCTACATGAAATTCTAGTCAAGTTACATATAAAGTTCATTTAGTTCGGAGGTACGGCCTAGAAGATATGAGCAAAACAAGTTAAACATGGCATTGATGCAAAATGCATTCGAACATCAAGAAACACTCACAAAACATGGATACAACAAGGTAACATGAAACTACATGCAAAACTAAGCAAGTTCCATATAGAGCACACTCAAAACGGAGCAACGGTTCAACACATACCCATGAAACAAGTTTAAAGGACAAGCTGTCCAAAAGAGCAACTAGGCATCTAGCAAGCATCAAAACAATATGCTACAGCAACTCAACATGAAAACAAAGGGCATGGACATGATTTACAGATGAAGCATAACAAAACATGAACACTGAATTGTCTCTATAAACCACTAGAACATGCTCAAAAGGGCATGGCAAGATTGCAAATAATAACAGTTTCACAGACTTGGCGGAAATCACTGAGCATGACAGAAATAACATCAGGTTGCAATGTTTAGAGCTATCAAACAACATGGTAATTGTCATGGCAAACAAAGGCATGGCATGCTAATACTAAAGACAAAGAACAAAACTCCCTTTCTAAACTAATTCCAAAGATCAACAGAAACGATGGTAGCATCCATGCAAACATGGCAAGTGATATGACAGATTAAGAATAACAGTACATGGCAGGAACAATGATAGGTTGGCATGTTGGTGAGCTTGTACCACTCTCCACAAAGCATTTCATGGCATGTGAAGTAAACCAACAGTAATATGACATAATTATGAAGCTACACATAGCAAGAGCAAGTTCATAGGGGGCATGGATCAGTAGCAAAACACATGGCAAAACTGGACTTAATGTTAACAGGCTGACAGCAATATTATTTAGCAACTTTGGAGCATGATATGAACAATATCCAGCAAGCTATAAATGCAACCAAGGGCATGGATGCATAGAGCGTGACAGGTAGAATACAACATCCTTAGTGAACATCTCCAGATTATGCATAGAATGACTTGTAGCAGCAGGTTTACATAGCATCATGATATAACAAATTCAGCCTAGCAAAACAGTAACAAGTACCCTACTTCACGAGCTTTATGCACTGACTACAAGGAACACAAAAATACATTGATTGTACCACTATAAAGATGGCATGAAAATGCTCCTAAAACATGTAGACATCATGCTCGAAGGACGCACACACAAAATGCAACGAAAATGACAAAACAGCAAGTTATAATAGTTTCAGTAGGTTAACATCATATAGCACTCTTGCAACGATTATTAGGGCACCAAGGTTGATTCGAACAAGCATGGCATAATGGAATGAAGTTAAGACCATCTCCTAATGAATGTTTTGATATATTACACGCACAAAATGGTGCAGCACACAAGAAGTTATGGCATGATGAACAAGGCAACATAATATGCAAATCTCAGGACAGCAGAAATTATACCCCCGAAAACTGGACGGGATCGACCCGGGACGGAGTGGCTCTGGGACGGAGGGGCGTTTGGATGGACGGATGGCGTTGTCCTGGGTCAGCATCATGTAGATCTAGCGTCCGACGGCGGCTCGCCGGAGATGGCCGAAGACGGCGGATCCGGGCCGGATCTCGCCGGATCTGGCCGGATCCCGACGTGGGGTGGCGCGGGGAGGCGCGTGGAGGCGGTGATGGCGACCTTCGGTGGCGCGGGAGCTGCGGGGCGGCGGGCGAGGCGCGGGACGGCAGGCCGGGCGGCGCCGGATCCGGGGCAGCCGGCGGCGAGGTTCGTAGAATGAGGCGGCGGGCGAAGAGGCGAGGGCGCGTGGCGGCGCACCGGTGGCGGGCGGCAGCGAGCGGGAGGAGCTCCTCTCCTCTGTGGATCGGGACGAGGCACGGGGCGCGGGCGCCTCGGGCGCGCGGCGGCGACGCGGACGGGCCGGGCGGGCCACGCCTGGGCCGAGCGGGCCGGCAGCGGAGGGAGGGCGCGGGGTAGCCAGGTGGCGGGCGCTGTTTGGAGGAGGGCGGCGGCGACGCTGAGGTGGCGGCCCATGACTGGCCAGAGTGAGGTGGCAGGCGGCGGTGGACGCGTCCGATGGCGGGCGGACATGTCCAGCAGGCGAGAGGGAGGTTTGATCTAGGGTTTGGACGCAAATTTCGGGGGAGGGGACTAATTTATAGGTAGAGGGAGCTAGGAGTGTCCAAATGGGGTGCGGTTTTCGCTCACACGATCACGATCCAACGACCGAGAGCATGGAGGGGGTTAGGATGGGCTCATGGGCTGTGCTGGAGGGGTGTTGGGCTGCAAAAAGAGAGGGGTTTTGGGCTACACGGTTAACGGTTGGGGCATCAAACGACCTCGAAATGGAACAAAATTTGACGGGCGGTCTACCGGTGATATACCAAGGACACTCAGCCAATCTCGGCCCATTCCAAGAACGTTTTTATCCTGCTCACGAAACAAGGTTGGAGAGGTGCGACGGGCGCGTGCGAGTGTGTCTGTGCTCAAAACGGACAACGGAGAGAACTGGCGGAACCCGAACGAATGCAAGTTTTGAAAAACATGCAGATGAAATGCAGATGATGACATCGCAAAATGCAACAGCCAAGCAAATGACATGGCCACAACGATGAATAGTTGGAAGACACCTGGCGCATTGGATTCGGGGCGTTACACCGCCCCCCAGCCAGACGTGATTCCGGAGGCCAATACGGCTCCAGAATCCGGCATGCGGCCTCCCTCGACTGGAGGGGGTGTGCCTGTTCCACCGGCAACCTCTATCCAACACGAGGTGTCGGATACTTTATCGACGGCGCTGAAAAGCGCCTCCATCGTCGATGAACAACGCGCCCTTATGGGTGCGGTGATGGAGAAGATTCAGTCCGCTGAGAGTGGACTGAATGAATCCTGTATCAGCCTTATAAGAGGCTTTGAAGTATGTATTATGAGGTTTTGGAAGTGTCATAGTATAGATAGTAGCCCCTGATACACTGTTCGGTGAAAAAAAAGAACTGGACAGAGGATCAAATTTATGTTCGTAGGAGACTCACTTGATGACATCTATCTCTTTTAATAAGCATGCGTTTGTAGCGACTGTCGCCTCTCATACTTCGGAAGTATCCGGACTGAAGCATAGTCTAGAGCAGGCCGAAGGAGAACTTAGCCCAGTGAAGAAGCAGGTGGAGGATAACCAAGGTATGCAGAAACTTTGTTCATTTAGCACAAATGAATAAGTGTGGATGATGAAAATATTTTTATGGTGTGATCTAGGGGCGACAACCGAAATTGAGGCTCTTAAGAAGGTTGTGGCCGAAGCCGAGAAGACGGCAGCCGCAGAGCAGGCTCTTCGCAAAAAGCACGAGGCCAGGGTTATTGAAGCTGAGCGAGAGCTTTAGGAGGCCGTGAAGAAATGCGAGACCTTGGAGCAGAGTTTATCAGGGAAAGAATCTGAACTCTCCCAAGCTCGCCAAGCCGCAAGTGATGCCCGGGGGGAGCCCAAGGTGCCCTAAAGGAAATCCAGGAGGCGAGGAAGATTGCGGCTGGTAAGGCTTTTTCTATACAAAGCGGGTAGTTGAAAGGAGAAAATTAAGTTGATAATTTGAATTCTGATTTCTCTAGGGGTATTTGCGGAGCTGCCACGCAGCATATCTGATGCCACCCAATTCTACCGAGTCAAAGAAAGGAACACTGCGGATAAGCTCTTCTGGATGCAGTATCTGGCACCGAATTATCTGGTGCCTTTTGCCGATTAACTGAAGCAGCTGATCGAACTTCATAAGGCGGCCGAGCTAGCCATGAAGGATTTAATTATCCGGTTATGGCCCACTGAGCCGATTCCAAGCAGTTACTCCGGGCTCGTGAAGCGGCTTGTGAGTGCCTGCCCTCGAGTCAAAGTCATCAAGCAGTCGGTCTATATGGAGGGTGCGCAAATGGCCTTCGCCCGTGCAAAGGTGCACTGGTGGAAGATGGATGCAGAAAAGCTGATGAGTGAGGGACCGCCGAAGGGGAAGGAGCACTGCTAGCCCGAATTATATTATATGATAGTGTCCTGAAAGGAGCCCGCCTTGCGGCGGGGCAATGCACCAAGGACATTATATTTCCATGAATATAGTCATGTTGTCCTTTGTAATGTTGAACGAAGTCATTTTTATTATTTATTGCTTGTTATTTGAAAGTTTTTCCTCCTGTGTGGCCGTTTTATATATTAATCCTGAGAGTTGGCCAGTCGTCGGCTTCTGCCCCCACGTAGTAAGTACGATCGTGTTCGGGATAAACCTAAGCACTCTTTATCCCAGTTTTGGGTCCTTGAAGGAGGTGTTCAGCACAGCGAACCAGGCAATCGGACTATAGGGCTTTATCACACTCACTTAGCCATAGGAGTTTGACAAAAGGAAGGTAGGCGCAGCCCCTGGTGTTCGGAAGATCGCACGAGGGGCTCTATAAGCACCTGATTGGAAGAAAAGCCGATCCATCACACGCTGCATTGGTTATGGCATTATGCGGAAGAAATCCTTAAAGATTTTACAACCTCTCGAACAGCTGACCAGCTCTCACTGTATCATGACAGTCAGTTTTCGGCTTTCTCTACTGAGGTGCTCGTCCAGAAGAACCGGGACACAATCGCAGTAGTTCTCCATGTGCTACCTTAGTCGATATAGCGGAACGTAAGGTACCAAAACATGGGAGCCGGGCAAACCCAACTATTGACCCAAGACATGATTAGGAGCTGATGCATATAATGTTATAAGTTCGAGGTACTGAACTGCCGTGAAGGTGTTCGGACTTTATTGCCGTATTATGGGTATAATGAAGCCCGTGGCATATTAAGGCATATCGCGATGTGCAGCTGCCTTTTGACAAAAGAGTTTCAATAAGAAATAACAGCAGATAAGCATCATATAAATCCACATGTTGTATTTGAATAATACGTCGATGCGTATGAGTACAGGTAATGTGATAAAAAGAAATATGACTGTGGAACCTGTTGAGACCAGGCGGGAGGAAGTTGTATGCGTATCCGGAGTGTAGTCGGATGGTCATCGAGGGGAATATCTAAAGATTCCCTTACGCGTTCCAACTGTTTCCATGCCATCAGTCCTGGCCTACGTAGAGGTGAACCTGCAAAGAAAATGTAAGAAATGTTTGAGTGCCACAGAGCGGTTGAGCCGCAGTATGTGGCATGTCTTAACTTTTGCCGGAATGTTTAATTGAGCTCCGGATGAGCCGGGCTATCCTATCGCGCAGTAGTTCAGACTCCTTTGGCGGTGTCTGGGAGCTTGGCCGTCGACTCGAGGTTCGATTGAAAAGGTGCCACTCATTGCTCCTGCTGTTAAGGCGGCGGTAGACTCTTCGGCAGTGAGGGGAAGTTCGGCCCTGCCATTAACCGTGATGCCGCCGCCCGGACCGGGCATCTTGAGTTCACAGTAGGCATAATCTGGCACCGCGTTGAATCGAGCGAACGCGGTTCGTCCGAGTAGTGCCTGATAGTCACTGCGAAAAGGGACGATGTCGAAGACTAACTCTTCGGTACGGTAATTGTTTGTTGATCTGAAGACTACCTCCAGAGTGATGGAGCCTGTGCAAATGGCCTCCACACCTAGTATAACACCTTTAAAGGTGGTTTTAGTGGGCTTGATCATCGAATGATCGATACCCATCTTGCGCACTGTGTCCTGATACAGCAGGTTTAGACTGTTGCCTCCGTCCATAAGGACTCGTGTGAGGTGGAATCCATCAAATATTGGGTCAAGGACGAGTGCGGCCGGATTGCCCTGATTGGTATTGGCCCGGCGATCTATGCGATCGAAGGTGATCGGCCATAGGTTATATTGTGGGGCGACTGGCTCCGTTAAGTCGACATCCCTAATAGTGCACGTCCGTTCCAGCTTGGGAATGTAGGTGGCGTTTATCATGTTCACCGTTTTGATTTGTGGGGGAAATTTCCTTTGCCCTCCCGTGTTCGGTGATCGGGGCTCCTCGTCGTCATCGTTGCTTTGACACCCCTTCCCCTTGTTATCGGCACCTGACCTGCCGACTTGTCTGAAGACCCAGCATTCTCTTTTGGTATGATTGGCTGGTGTTCCTGGGGTGCCATGAATTTGGCATGGATGGTCGAGTATGCGGTCCAAACTGGACGGGCCCGAATTGTTATTTTTAAATGGCTTTTTCCACTGACCGGACTTAGAGCCACTAAATCCGGCATTGGCTGTCATGTCTTCGGTGCTATCACCATTTTTACGACGCTTGTGTTTGTTGCGTCGTGGTTTGTCGTTGCTATCTCTGGCTTTTGATGTGCCAGGATTGCTTGCTGTGTTGTTGCTACGAGCCAACCAGCTATCCTCACCCGCACAAAAGCGGGTCATGAGTGTCGTGAGGGCTGCCATGGACTTTGGCTCTTCTTGGCCGAGATGTCGGGCGAGCCACTCATCATGGATGTTATGCTTAAAGGCCGCTAGGGCTTCGGCATCCGGACAGTCGACAATTTGGTTCTTTTTGGTTAGGAACCGAGTCCAAAATTTCCTGGCTGACTCTCCGGGCTGTTGGGTTATGTGACTTAGATCATCAGCATCCGGTGGTCGCACATAAGTGCCCTGGAAGTTGTTCAGGAATGCATCTGCCAGGTTCTTCCAACTCCCGATGCAGTTTGCCGGCAAGCTATTCAGCCAATGTCGAGCTGGTCCCTTGAGTTTTAGTGGGAGGTACTTGATGGCGTGTAGATCATCTCCGCGGGCCATGTGAATGTGGAGGAAGAAATCTTCTATCCATACCGCAGGGTCTGTAGTACCATCATATGATTCAATGTTTACGGGTTTAAACCCTTCTGGGAATTCATGATCCATTACTTCATTAGTGAAGCATAGGGGGTGTGCGGCGCCTTTATGCCGGGCTACATCATGACGCAATTCAAATGGGTCTGGTCTGTTGTATTCGGCCCGGCCGGATTTGTTTTTAGTATATCTGGTGTGACGATCATCATCACACATTGGGGCGCGCCCCCGTGATCCGTAGATTGATCTTGGTTGTCCTGCTTTTTTTAGTTTTTCTTGCAGGTCATGCGTAGAGCCCCGGGCCTTCGTATTTTTGCTTGTTTGGCGTCAGGGTGCGGGCTGGACTTCGGGCTGAAACGCCGCTTTGTCTTGGCCCCGAGGTGGCCAGTCAGCCGCATCATGCGCTGGTAGTGTAGGCTTTGATGCCTCCTCCTCTAGTTGAGGTAGCAACCTGCGCTTTGGGTAACTTTTGGTAGGGCGCTCGAGTCCGTATTCCTCGGCTGCCAGGACCTCAGTCCATCTATCATTAGCAAATCTTGATCAGCTTGAAGCTACTGCTATTTTTCATTCAGGCTTTTTGCAGTGGCTATAAGCCGGCGCTTGAAGCGCTCCTGCTCGACGGGATCCTCAGGCACGATGAATTCTTTGGCACCGAGGCTCTCTTCGTCTTCGGAGAGGGGAATGTAATTGTCATCCTCTGATTCTCCATCCATTGCATGTTCCTTAGGGCTAGCTTGCCCATCCTCCCATTCGGCCTGCTTGAAGCCTGGCTGGGCGGGATTGTTTTCATCTTCGGCACCATCCGGATTGCTATTTGTGCCGGTATCACTATTTTTGCTCTGACAGGGCTTAGAGCGGCGCCTATGACACCGGTGCTTAGATTGCTTCTCAGGGGGAATATCCTCCATTGCCTCATTGCCATCGCTTTCTTTGGGCGTGTCCACCATATATATATATCATATGATGAGGTGGCTATCCAGCGCCCTATGGGCGGTGGTTCCTGTTCTTCTTCTACATTGTCGTCCATACCGTTGATGTCTTTGGAGTTGAAGTCAAGCACGTCGGTTAAGTCATCGACCATGGCTATTAAGTGGGTGGTGGGTGGGGAACGAATTTCTTTGTCGTCCGCTTCCCACTCCAGCCGGACATAGTTCGGCCAGGAGTCTCCTGACAAAGAGAGAGACCTCAATGAATTCAGCACGTCGCCCAAAGGCGAGTGCTGAAAGATATCCGCGGAGGTAAACTTCATGATCGGTGCCCAATCAGATTTGATAGGCATGGTCGTACGCGGTTCGGAGCCAGTGGCCGGAGACGAGTCCGAGGGTCCGATGACACAGATTTCTTTGGATGTGAAGTCTGTGTTTGGCTCTAGCATCGATGAGTGTGCGGCCTCCATGTCGGGGTCCATCCACCCGTCCTCGGATGGCATGATCTGCTCCGGATTGACGGCCGGGGCAGCCGCAGGCGTGATCTCTCAAACACTGTTCGATGGCAGATCTAAGTTATGCTCATCATGACTGTTCGGCGCACCTGACATGGGCTCGAATCCGTCGAAGATCAAGTCTCCATGGATGTCAGCAGTATAGTACAAGCTTCCAAACCTGGCCTGAGGGCCAGGGGCGTAGCTATCGATCTGCTCTAGATGGCCAAGCGAGTTGGCCCGCAGTATGAAGCCGCCGAATATGAAGATCTGTCCCGAGAGAAAAGCCTAACCCCGGTTTACATCGTTGAAGATGATTGAAGGAGCCATCAAGCCTTATCGTGACGACACAGTGGAACTCTCAATGAAAGCACCAATGTCGGTGTCAAAACCGGCGGATCTCGGGTAGGGAGTCCCGAACTGTGCGTCTAAGGCTAATGGTAACAGGAGGCGGGGGACACGATGTTTACCCAGGTTTGGGCCCTCTCGATGGAGGTAATACCCTACTTCCTGCTTGATTGATCTTGATGATATGAGTATTACAAGAGTTGATCTACCACGAGATCGTAGAGGCTAAACCCTAAAAGCTAGCCCATGATTATGATTGTTGTTGTCCTACGGACTAAACCCTCCAGTTTATATAGACACCGGAGGGGGCTAGGGTTACACAGAGTCGGTTACAGAGAAGGAGATCTACATATCCAAATTGCCAAGCTTGCCTTCCATGCAAAGGAGAGTCCCATCCGGACACGGGACGAAGTCTTCAATCTTGTATCTTCATAGTCCAACAGTCCGACCAAAGTATATAGTCCGGCTGTCCGAGGACCCCCTAATCCAGGACCCACTCAACCACCGCGATAGGCGGTGCCATACATAGACGTGGAGGAGCTTGGGCAGGTGTGAATGAGGACCGAAGGGGGTGGCGGGCGGGGGTGAGGGTTTTTGTGATGTGGGGATGGCAAGGGTTTTCTTTTTTCTTTTTTGAATTGGGTGGTGAGGGTTTCCTGTCCCATAAAGAATTTTGGGGGCAACGGTTTGCTAGAGCTAACCGTGTGTGGTTGACGCAACAGGCAAAACAAAAGTCATTGAACACGGTTCCAATTTTGGGAACCGTGTGTGATTGAAGCAACAGGCAATATGAAATTCATTGCACACGGTTCCAATTCTGTAGCAAATTTCTTTGTAATTTGTAGAAAATTTAGACCAAATATTTAACTAAGAAATGTTTATGCATGTCCCCAAAAATTATATCATTGAACACTATTAAATACGCATCCAACGATATAATTTTTGTTGACCTGCACTAACATTTTGTTGGTTAAATCTTTGGTCAACATTTGACAGAAATTACAAAGGGGACCAATAAACGAGGACGGAGGTAGATTCCATCAACCGAACTGATTGCATCCATATCCCACAGTTAGACATAAGTAAACATAGATTAAACATACTCAGACATAGATAATAAGCATACACGTACACAAGCATAGTTCAACCGTCATTAAGCAAGCTCAAGCGTACATAGTTCGATCCCACATCTCATCTCACATGCCGGCACAATCCTGAAGCTTCTCTAGGTACTCGGCGTATGCGCCGTGCGCCGCCCTGCGAGAATACTTCTGCTTGAAGGAGTCAACGGCCCATCCTCTTGCATGTGCCAAAACACTTTGATATGCGTCATGAAGCTTGTGGATGCAGAATGGGCATCCATAGCCGTCGTTCCAGGTCCTAATACACCTGTTATGCCAGCCCTCATAAAGCTCCCTCAGGATTTCCCTCTTGTACCTCCTCTGGACATCTTCATCCTCGCTGTCCACATCGTCAGACAGCACCTATACAAATAGTAAAAACAATGTGGCGTCAAATTAATGGTTAGAAACTAATCTTTAGCGAACATTTGGCAGTTGCCAAAAATTGGCATCAAATCAACGATTGCATGCTATGAAGTAGGATTAGGAATTTATGGCTATTTATTTATACATATCCAGAGATTATGGTTTGATTTTTAAGCATATTTATCTATGTACAGACCAATCTTGATGAAAATAACGGCACAATCATATGTAGGTCATTCAAAATCAATTGTAAAGTCCTGGCTAGGAATTATTAGCATGAACACTAACCCTAGTCGGATTACTAGCAGAAATCATTTCCATAGATGAAACAACTAATCACGTATCACGTGTACCATTCAAACAATCAATACACTACACGAATCTAACGAATCTTACTCATATTTCATGGATTGGGAGAACATAATCATAGGATTTCTATTCCAAAAAGCGGGAGGCAGGAGTAACCAGAGAAACCCTAGGATATATTTGACACATAAATGGGTATAGATGACTAACCAGTTGTTCTTCGTCATCGGAGTCGTCGCTGGAGTGGTCGTCGGAGTCGTCACCGGGGTCGTCACCCAAGTCGTCACCAGAGTCGGTGTGGAACTCCGCCTCCGGCTATGGAAGCTCGACACTGTCGATGATGTCAGGGTGCAATGATAACTTGTCGGCGGTGACGGCCACCTCTGTCTCCATCTCCATGCTGTGCTCCGGTGCTTTAGCAGCCCCAGCGTCGCCACTCCCTCTGATGGGGCGCTTTAGCGGCATCCTCATACAATAACGGCTTTGAGGACTGAGAGCGGCATCGAGGATGCAAGCGGTGAGAGAGGATTGTGTGTGTAGCGAGGATGGGGGGTGCGGCTGCTCGGGCACACCACTAATATGGAGTAGTGGGAGAGAGGCGGGCGGCGGTCAAACCGCTGGCATGCCTACCGTCGTTTCACACAGCTACTCGCACGCCTCCTGATGACACTATGCAGCAAGCACGCCTCCGCCAATTCACACACCTGCACGCACGCCTCCCGGTCCGCTTTCACGACAGACTGCTCGCATGCGTCCCATCACCTCACGCCTGCTCGTACGACACACGAGTCGCGTGGCAGTACGTATACTGTTTTTCTATTTGTATGATTAATGTTGCCGCTTTATTACTTAACCGAAGCATGGCACGTACCCATTGTTGGTCTAACGCTCACGGTTTTCGAATAAATAATCCGTTATAGCTAGCATATGCCTCTTTTAAAGTTTTTTGATTGTTCTATTGTTTGTAGTTAGCATATGTCCAGTTTCAAATGCTATCTTTGGTTGTTCGTAGTATGCCTTGTTTATTCCAATTATTCACAACGTGATGTTCCATATGTGCAAGTATGAACTATGCAGTTCAATTTCATCAGTACCAGTTTCAACAATACCAATATGAATGACTACATTTGGTTGCTGCATCTTGTAGTTAACACACATTTCCATTTTTATTTAACAATAACCAGTGTACTTAGACCGACACAATACCAGTTTGAATGACTATGTTTGCTTGTTGTTAAATGTTAGGCCTGTTGGAGTTAATACACCTTTCCACTTGTTTTGCTTTACTAGCGTGCTTAAACATGCACATCGAAGCTATCTTTTGGAGATTATTTTGTCTGCCATGGATAATTTTGGTTGATGTTTAGCCTGTTGTGCTTAACATGCTTCTCGATGTACCTACACAGGACAATTTTGGGAACAACTGCTGTTTTCCATCGAGGTTAGTTTCATCCCATGGCTTATATATGCTCATTGTTCAGGATATCGGTAGCTGGTACCATATAGGCCGGGGGCTGATAAGGGACTAATCGGTGAATCGTACTTTTAACTGAATATATCTGCAACCCATTTATCGTTAGGTTAACTAGGGCCATATGTATTATATCTGAGGCTACATAGCAACATGCACTGTACTTAATGTCTAAATATTCAATCCTAGGCTACATAGCAACGAGGAAGAGTGTTACCTTAATGTTCTGATGATGTCTAGATATATGTAGAAGAGCAGCAGCAACAACAACAACAACAACAATAGAACCCTATTTGGATACTCAACTTAGCTAGAGGTCAGAGTTAGTTTCTAGCTCATGACTAACCCTGAACTAACTCCACCCAAAGAGGTGTTTGGATGACATGGTTAGATTGACAATAAATGCACTAGGAGAACTAGCTCCAATTAGCACCTCTTGGGTTGGATAGTTTTTTTGGGTGGGTTATAGATGCAACTAGCTCAAACTAGCCATCATGCTTAGATATACTTTAGGGCTACTTGAGCCCGAACTAGCTCAAACTCACTCTAACCCATGGATATGGCAGTAGTTAATCAACCGATAATTTGTAAGAATGCAATAAACTCCTTCCGGCCCACAATATAAGATGTTAATTCATATAATATGTGAGTATCTTGGATGTTATAAGATATTATAAAAGAGTGTTGTACTACATCATTGTGCAATTGGTGTTTAGCTTCTAATATTAACTTGGTGCTTTTAGGTACATATGTCATTGGTAAAGATCCGCGCTTCGACCCTCTCCGCGTATGGGGAATGAGATATCGATGAACCAGCATCAAGTGAGGAAGATGATAAAGATTGTTAGTAAAATGGGTCAAAAGATGGCAATTAAACTATTTCTTTACACTTTATCCAATACAACAGTGAACTGCGGGATGGTAAGTAAGAACTCTCCAGCCTTCTTTTTACTGCCCATAATGAGTTGTGTTAGATGACAATGTCTGAATCTTTTTCCTTTGCAGTGGTTCCCAAAGCAGTTTACTCAAGATTACCTCTCAAACTACATGATTGGTGGGCATGCAAAGGTTAACGTATTTCTACCAGAACACGATGATTATCTAGATGTTTTCCTGAAGATCGTGAAGGATGGGCGGTCAACCATCACAACGGGTTGGACTAGAGTCGTGCGTTCCTTCAGCATGGAGGAGGGCACAATATGGGCATTCCGCCTCACCTTGTTCAGCAACCAGAATGTATTTCGCCTCTTTCTTTACCGTCTTCAATAGTAGAAGTATACAACTGTGGGTCATCATTCTTTATTTGGTTCTTATGTAATTCTTTCTATGTAGCTATGAATCGAATAATGCATTGGTTGTTTAAACCCGATCGATATGAATAAAGCTATAACATACATTCAAATTGAAATTGAAATTTGGCACAATTTGAAATAGCAGCAATTAAATTACGGTGAAATTATGCTCTCCAGGTTGTTACGGCACACACGGTTGGTAAAACACAAACGTTGCGATATACACCATATTTCGAGACAGTTCACAGAGAGGAAACATGTGCAAGCGTGCACACAGTTGCCGTTTGCAAAGCGTGTGCGATGTCAGACTATATCACAAACGGTGCGGGCAAACTAAACGTTTGTGATAGTTGCCTTATTGTACATGATTCGCAACCATCAACTATTTCTGATGAAGTATGCATCGTAAACGTTGCACCACTGAATAGCGTGTGCGATAGTTGTCGTGTACGACAATGTTACAATAGACCGACGTTTTGTAATCCTATACGACACTCGTACGATGATTAGCTAATCTTCTTAATTAGTTATCACATACGGTTTGGGAAAAGCGAATGTGTGTGATTTTATGCTTATCATACACGTTCTATAATAGTGAACCGTTTGTGATGGGACACGCATCGTAAATGTAGCACCACAGAATACCGATTGCGATGGCAATGCGAGCAAAAACGAGTAGGAGTACTATATATGCATCTTGGGTTCCTATCCCCGACGGTTTCTGGGTCGTGTGGGAAGGACCCCCCTATTGCACACACTCACTTGACGACGGTTCCAAATGTCGTTGCGAAAAGGGGTTAAAAACCGTTTGTATAGCACCGACGCGTACCAGTGTGGGCTTTTATCTTTTACTGAGAACCACATCATCCATGTCGATTGTAGTACGTTGCTTGTCAACTCTTTGGCCACGAGGGCTTCAGATAGTGTCTCTAGGGCGAGTGACGCCGTTTTATTTTTGGCTTGCAAGGCTTTGCTCGGGTCGCTTTGAAGAGATAGCACCCCGTTGGCCCCTGGCATCTTGAGTTTCGTATACCCGTAATGTGGTATGGCCTGAAATCTTGAGAATGCCTCACGTCCTTGGAGGGCGTGGTATCGGCTTCGGAAAGGCACAATGTAAAATAGCAAGGGTTAGGATCTGTAGTTGTCTAGTGTACCGAACACGACGTCCAGGGTTATGCGTCCCGAGCAGCATGCCTCCCTTCTGGGTATTATGCCTCGGAATGTGGTGTGGCTACGCTCAATGCGAGACATGTTGAACTGCATCTTGTTTAGAGTATCCTCATAAATGAGGTTGAGGCCATTGCCTCCGTCCATCAGCACTTTAGTCATCCGGAAACCATCAACAATGGGGTCGAGGACCAGTGCGGCTGGTGCGTGAATATTGCGGGGGCCTGGCTCATCCTTCTTGTTGAAGGTGATAGGCGTGGTTGCCCATGGTTGTGTGGTCGTTACTTGATATATTTGATTGAACTCTCGAATAGATTTTTTTCTTTTATCGTTTGAGGTGAACGTCTCGTATACCGTGAGGACATTGTGGTCCTGTGGCCAAGCCGAAGACTGTTTATCTGGGGGTGTAAGGCACACGATTGGTTCGCCATGTTTGGCCACTTGTCTTACCACCCAACAGGCTCGCAGTCTGTGGGTTGGGTTTGCGTCAAGCAACACCGAATGTATCGGGCATGGTTTATCCAGCAATTCGTCTAGCACCGATCCGGGCCTAGTTTTCCTCTCCTTAGGCGCGCGCTCTGGTGACTGGTTTGTGTAAGCCCATTTTATGGCAGATCCTTCTGTGATGCACGGTAGGCTGAGGCCCCATGTTCAGCTGTTGCGCCCTCCATGTGTTCTCCATGGCGCAATATTTGCGCACCATGTCTGACAGTTTGGTAAGCTTTGAATTCGGCGACGCGTGAGCGCGTTTGAGAGGCCCTCGTCCCTACAGTTAAACTGGAAGGCTTTAATTATTTCTTCGTGACGACAAGGTGCCATCCCGTTCTTTACCAGGAGAAATCTATCCCAATAGTGGTGGGCTGTCTCATTTGGCAGCTGCTTAACATACATGAGGTCCCATATGTATGGGTTTCTCGAGTCCCGATTATATTCTGTGTGGTGGGCAAGCGGGAAAATTTCGAGAATTCCCTGCAGCCGCGGATCCGGGCTATCCTTGATGAGCGGTTGAGTCATGTCTGGTCCTGACCGCATAGGGCTCAGATACGAGCTGGTGTGCGGCCGAATAGGCTTGAGGGCGGGACTTGAGTTGGGGGTTGTGTACGGATGTACATCCGGGCTGGTGTCTGACTCCGAACTAGGGATTCGAGACCATCTTTAGCTTGCAAGCCTGTGGCCCCTCCTGGGCCTCTTCAACTATGGCGACGAGGTGTGTGACCGGAGGGGTGTCGATCTTTCGATTGTCGGTTTTAAGCCCAATCTGATCATAGGTGGTAGGCCTAGTAATAGAGATTCCCATCGCACGAAAAAGGCTCACCAGGTGGTCAGCTGGCTGGCTGCATAGGGGTGCTGGGCACTCTGGCAGTTCGGCAAGGGATCTTCGCAGCGGTCCGTGAAGGATACCAGATTTTTGTGAATCTGCTGGTCCTGGGGTCGACGCCCTTGAACTAATGAACCCTTCGACGGGGGTGAAGCCTTCGATCTGGTAGGGGCGACTAGTGGGGCTGGTGTGCGCTATTATGCCGCCGAAGATGGGAAGATGACCAGGGGCGGGGAGCCCCTCGGTCAGAGTGTGGTCTCCAGCAACCGGCTGAGCCATTGATTCTTCTGGCGATCCCACAAGGAACTCTCAATGAAAGCACCAATGTCGGTATCAAAACCGGCAGACCTCGGGATAGGGGGTCCCGAGCTGTGGATCTAGGATCGATGGGTAACAAGGGACGACGAACACAATGTTTACCCAGGTTCGGGCCCTCTCGAAGAGGTAAGACCCTACATCCTGCTTGATTGTATTGATTGTATAACATGGTTTACAGAGTAGATCTACCTCGAGATCACCATGAGCTAAACCCTAGGCTATGGGGGATGAAGATAGCTCTACCCCTAATGACAACAACCCTCGGTTTATATAGACACCGATAGAGTTATACCGAAGATAGATTACAATAAGGAATAAAAGAGATCTTCCGCCTTCTTGACTTGGAGGGCACACCACGGCTTCATAGAGCTCTTGTCATAGTACGACTCCACCAGTCCGGCCCATGCACAATGGGCCGTCGCCCCGGGGACCACTTAGTCCACGACTCCCTCAAGGGCGAAGCCCTCTGGAACTTCGGAGTGGAGTTCTCCGACGCCGAGCGGTGTTGGTGGCTCGGCACGTATCCCATCGCCTATGAGGTTGCGCGTGCCTACGATGTGGCGGTGTGACGTGTCGGGCGGCCGAAGACGGACCTCAACTTCCCGGAGATCGAGATCCGGGCGATGGCGGAGTGGCTCATGCCACATGGCATCCGGATGGAGGAGATGCCGGTGAAGAAGAAGAAGAGACCGGCGGTTGTCATCACTTCCGGCGAGAGTGACGAGGCGGCGATGGCTTGGTTTGCGCGGGAGCATCCCGAGTACGTCCAGGCCGAGCAGGAGTTCTACTGGAAGCGTGATGCCGAGGAGAAGAAGAAGAAGAAGAAGAAGGAGGTGAAGAAGGAGGACGAGGCCGACCCCTCGACGGTGATCCCCATCGAGTCATGTTCGGAGGAGGACGAGAAGTTCTTGGGGCTCTTGGATGACTCCGAAGAGTCGTAGTGGATGCCCTCGGACGACGAGTAGTTCTGCTAGTTTAAATTTATGTCATCTACATTTGAGGTGAACATCTCGTATACTGTGAGGACATTGTGGTCCTGTGGCCAAGCCGACGACTGTTTATCTGGGTGTGTAAGGCCCACGATTGGTTCGCCATGTTTGGCCACTTGTCTTACCACCCAACAAGCTTGCAGCCTGTGGGTTGGGTTTGCGTCTAGGAAGACCGAATGTATCAGGCATGATTTATCCAGCAATTCGTCTAGCACCGATCCGGGCCTAGTTTTCCTCTCCTTAGGCGCGCCCTCCGGTGACTGGTTTGTGTAAGCCCATTTATGGCGGGTCCTTCCATGATGCACGGAAGGCTGAGGCCCCATCTTCAGCTGTTGCGCCCTCCATGTGTTCTCCATGGCGCAATATTTGCGCACCATGTCTGACAGTTTGGTAAGCTTGGAATTCGGCGACGCGTGAGGGCGTTTGAGAGGCCCTCGTCCCTATAGTTAAACTAGAAGGCTTTAATTATTTCTTCGTCATGACAAGGTGCCATCCCATTCTTTACCAGGAGAAATCTAACCCAATAGTGGTGGACTGTCTCATTTGGCAGCTGCTTAACATACATGAGGTCCCATATGTATGTGTTTCTTGAGTCCGGATTATATTCCATGTGGTGGGAGGGCGGGAAAATTTCGAGAATTCCCTCCTGCCGCGGATCCAGACTATCATTGATGAGCGGTTGAGTCATGTCTGGTCCTGACCGCATAGGGCTCGGATCCGAGCTGGTGTGCGACCGAATAGGCTTGAGGGCGGGACTTGAGATGGGGGTTGTGTACGGATGTACATCCGGGCTGGTGTCTGACTCCGAACTGGGGATTCGAGACCATCTTTAGCTTGCAAGCCTGTGGCCTCCTGGGCCTCTTCAACTACGGCGACGAGGTGTGTGACCGGAGGAGTGTCGATCTTTCGGTTGTCGGGTTTAAGTCCAATCTGATCATAGGTTGTAGGCCTAGTAATAGAGATTCCCATTGCACGAAAAAGGCTCACCAGGTGGTCAGCTGGCTGGCCGCATAGGGGTGTCGGGCACTCCCGCAGTTCGGCAAGGAATCTTCGCAGCGGTCCGTGAGGGATACCAGATTTTTGTGAATCTGCTGGTCCTGGGGTCGACGCCACTGAACCAATGAACCCTTCGACGGGGGTGAAGCCTTCGATCTGGTAGGGGCGACTAGTGGGACCGGCGTGCGCTATTATGCCGCCGAAGATGGGGAGATGACCAGGGGCGGGGAACCCCTCGGTCCGGGTGTGGTCTCCAGCGACCGGCTGAGCCATTGATTCTTCTGGCGATCCCACAAAGGAACTCTCAATCAAAGCACCAATGTCGGTATCAAAAATGGCAGACCTCGGGATAGGGGGTCCCGAGCTGTGGATCTAGGATCGATGGGTAACAAGGGACGACGAACACAATGTTTACCCAGGTTCAAGCCCTCTCGAAGAGGTAAGACCCTACGTCCTGCTTGATTGTATTGATTGTATAACGTGGTTTACAGAGTAGATCTACCTCGAGATCACCATGAGCTAAACCCTAGGCTATGGGGGATGAAGATAGCTCTGCCCCTAATGACAACAACCCTCGGTTTATATAGACACCGATAGAGTTAGGGTTACCGAAGATAGATTACAATAAGGAATAAAAGAGATCTTCCGCCTTCTTGACTTGGAGGGCACACCACGGCTTCATAGAGCTCCTGTCATAGTACGGCTCCACCAGTCCGGCCCATGCACAATGGGCCGTCGCCCCGAGGACCACTTAGTCCATGACTCCCTCAAGGGTGAAGCCCTCCGGGAACTTTGGAGTGGAGTTCTCCGACGCCGAGCGGCGTTGGTGGCTTGGCACGTATCCCATCGCCTATGAGGCTGCGCGTGCCTATGACGTGGCGGTGTGACGTGTCGGGCGGCCGAAGACGGACCTCAACTTCCCGGAGATCGAGATCCGGGCGGTGGCGGAGTGGCTCATGCCACATGGCATCCAGATGGAGGAGATGCCGGTGAAGAAGAAGAAGAGATCGGCGGTTGTCGTCACTTCCAGCGAGAGCGACGAGGCGGCGATGGCTTGGTTTGCGCGGGAGCATCCCGAGTACGTCCAGGCCGAGCAGGAGTTCTACTGGAAGCGTGATGCCGAGGAGAAGAAGAAGAAGAAGGAGGAGGTGAAGAAGGAGGATGAGGCCGACCCCTCGACGGTGATCCCCACCGAGTCATCGTCGGAGGAGGACGAGAAGTTCTGGGGGCTCTTGGATGACTCCGAAGAGTCGTACTGGATGCCCTCGGACGACGAGTAGTTCTGCTAGTTTAAATTTATGTCATCTACGTTTGAACTATGTTGAGATGAAGTAGTAGTTGGTCATTTCCAGAATTTTACATCTTCGTTTTGGACCATCTGTTGGAGTTAAGCATCTTTTTTTGAAGATGTAAAAAACACTTTTTGTGGTGTAAATTGGTTTGGAACATCAAAATATATATCATCTAATGAAGATACTCTAATTGACACATGGGTCCGTCACCGGTTTGGAGCATCAAAATATACATCAACTATTGATGATGCTCTAATTGACACATGGGGAGGATAGGGCGCCGACCCGTTGGCTGGGCAGCTGAGGTTGCTGCCAGCCCACTCGAGTGCAAGTCCTAGCTTGGACGCGTGGTGCTTGCGGAGTTTCTCCTATAAAAAAATGCCAACAAGGTTAGCCCTTAAGTTGGTCTCATTTTTTTCTTTCTAATTGACACATTGGCCGGACATGGCTGACTAGTCCACGCGCATACTTCTGTATTATCTGGTCCCACCTTCCAGCCACTCCACGCGAGTTGCCCCGACCACCCCCTGTTTCTTCTGGTAGCTATACCAACAGTTTCCCCTGTCCTGCCCAACTCGGCAACTTCCCTTTCTCCCACAACCCCAGCTCTTCCAGATCTCGATGCGGCGCAAGCTCGCCGGCGACGCGCCAGCGTCGGCTTCGGCCGGCGGCTGCTCAGTCCCGTCCGAAGCAGATCTGGCGCAGCTCTCCACCGCCATCTCGGCGGGGGAGGACCTGGGCCCGTTTGTCCGGCGTGCGTTCGCCTGCGGGCGGCCGGAGCCGCTTCTATCCTCGCTCCGCGCCGTCGCGCGGGACCGCGAGTCCGAGATCGAGGAGCTCTGTCGCGCGCACTTCCACGACTTCATCCGCGCCGTCGACGACCTCCGCTCTCTCCTCGCCGACGCCGAGGTGCTCAAGGGCTCCCTCTCCGCCTCCCACTCCGCACTCCTGTCATCTTCAGCGCCGCTGCTTGCCTCGCTCGAGTCGTTCCTTGCCGCGCGAGCTCTCGCCGGGAACCTCTCATCCGCTCTCGCCTCCTCCCACCGCTGCGTCCGCCTGCTCGCGCTCGCCGCTCGGGCTAATGACCACCTCCAGGCCGGCAACCACAGTCTCTACCTCGCCCTTCGCGCCGTCGATGCCATTGATCTCAACCTTGCCTCTGGCCCCGAGCCGCTGCCTCTTCCTGCCCTTCGCCGCATGCTGCTCAGCCTCGTACCCGCGGTGCGCGTCCACGCTGAGCGCGAGATCTCCAGGGAGTTCGCCGACTGGATGGTCAGCATCCGGGCTGCTTCGCGGCACCTTGGACAGGTGGCCATTGGCCGCTCAGCTGCCGCCAGGCAGCGCCAGGAGGAGCTCCGCTCCAAGCACCGCCCGCTGGAGGAGTCCATCACCCTGGACGATGACGGAGCTGGTGACCTCGACGACTTTGCTGCAGCCACGGCGACGTCTGATGGGTCGGATGGTGCCGCTGCAGCATCGTTTGACCTCACACAGCTCTACCGTGCCATGCACATACACCAGACACTGGCGCTTGGGGAGCGATTCAAGAAGTACTACCTGGAGAACAGGAAGCTCCAGCTAACATCCGACTTTGATGTGATTGCGGCAACACCATTCCTCGAGTCTCATCAGGTGTTCTTCGCGCAGATTGCTGGATTTTTTATTGTCGAGGACCGTGTGTTTCGAACAGGGGGTGGACTTACATCCCGGGTGGATGTAGATGCATTGTGGGAGGCTGCAGTAGGAAAGATGATCTCCGTGCTGGAAGATAACTTCTCTAGGATGCAGACAGCAAACCACCTGCTTCTCATAACTGATTATGCTGCCTTGCTTGCTGCCACAATGAGGAGATATAGTTATCCAGTTGGGATGCTACTCGACGTGCTGGCTAAGCATCGGGACAAGTACCATGACTTGCTGCTTGCTGATTGCCGGAGACAGGTGGCAGAGGCACTGGCTGCAGATAAGTTTGATCAGATGCTCATGAGGAAGGAGTATGAGTATTCAATGAATGTGCTTGCTTTTGGGATTCAGAGCTCTGATATCACACCGGCATTCCCATATGTCGCGCCGTTTTCATGCACTGTGCCAGATATTTGTCGTATTGTGCGGTCATTCATTGAGGACTCGGTGAGCTTCATGGCGCATGGGGGCGGTGGTGACACATATGCAGCAGTGAAGAAGTACCTTGGTCGGATACTCTCAGAGGTTGTGAATGCTTCGATACAGAAGCTTGTGGATTCAGGCAGTGGTCTGAGTGTCTCTCAGGCAATGCAGGTTGCTGCAAACATGTCAATAATGGAGCGTGCGTGTGAGTTTTTTACGCGCCATGCAGCGCAATTGTGTGGTGTGCCTCTACGCGCAGTAGAGCGTGGGCGGCGTGACTTTCCACTTCGCAAGTCTCGCGATGCTGCAGAGGCGCTTCTGCTGCGGCTATTGTGTTCCAAGGTTGATGAATTCATGCGGCAATCTGATGGTGTCAACTGGATAGCTGATGACCCACCTGCTGGGGGCAATGAGTATGCCAACGAGGTCACTATCTATCTGGAGACTCTTACTTCAACTGCTCAACAGATCCTTCCTCTTCCAGTGCTCCGTCGTGTTCTTGTTGCAGTTCTTAAGCATATCTCTGAGAGGATTATTGCCCTATTCTTGAATGACTCAGTGAAGCGGTTTAGTGGTAGCGCGGTCATCGGTATAGATACTGATCTTAAAATGTTTGAGTCATTCGCAGAGAACATGTCGAGCCTGTTCCTGGACTCTCATCAGGATTCTGCAGCAAGTGAAATGAAGTCTGCACTGATGGAGCCGAGGCAGCTGGTGAATCTTCTTATGAACAACAGCCCAGAGAACTTCCTTAACCCAGTGATCCGTGAGAAGAGCTACAATAAGCTTGATTACAAAAAGGTGGCAATTATCTCGGAGAAGTTCAGGGATACCTCAGAGAGCTATTTCTCGACATTTGGAACTAGGGGTGCTAGGCAGAATCCAAAGAAGAAATCTCTGGATACCCTTATCAAGAGGCTTCGAGAAGCTAGCTAGTCTCTACCCTGCAGTAAGATAATACGTGCATGTAATTTAGCTTGTATGTGGTGTGCATTATGTGTGTTAAAATCATTGTTCTTCTACATACTACAATTTTCTTGAAGGTAGAGTGCTTGTTCCATATGTCTGGATATCTTAATTTTGATTCTTTTATTTACTCATCAACAGTATGATCAAGAATTCAAGATATAGTACATCATTTGTTTTCGTTACCTTGCAATAACAACTTGGATATTTATGTGTCCGATGTACAACTAAGAATTTGAAGCAAAAATTTGAAGCCCTAAAAATTGTCACAGGTGAGGTGAGATTCTTTTTTTTTTTTTTTTTGCTTTTCGAGCAACCCCAAAACGGATGCTCTAAAATCTGAGAACCACATGAAGCATGATGGTCCGCCGGGGGGAGGACAGGAGACGGATCCAAAAACTGACGCTCTAAGGCCAACTCCAACCCAGACCGTCAAATGGTCCGGCCGTATCTGTTTGGGTCCAAACGGAACGGACAGACGAGCCGGCCCAACGTGCATCCCCGCCCTGTCCTCATTGTGTCCTTTTCTTTTCTGGCTCGACCCACTCCAGGCACATAGTTGAGCGAGCTTTGCGGTCACACGGACTACGAACAAACGGGCACGCGGCGTCTCGGCGTCCGCCTCGGGCCCGCGTGTCGGTCGTCCAACCACCTCCCACCGGCCCTAGTCAATGCGCACGGATGGTTGCCCAGACAGCCCCGGCCATGTCCTTTTTTATGGGGAAGCGGTGGACTTCATTGACATTTCCACTTCCCCATCCCCATCCACTTCCCCGCCATTGCCCCCTCCATCGGAGACACCAAACCCTGCAGCCGTCAACCTCGCTCCCCGCCGGCCATGGACTTCTTGAAGTGGCACCCCGGCAAGAAGACCAAGCACGACCACGAGGCATGGTCGTCGTCCTCCTCTGGAAGTGCGGCCAACCACTCCACCTCGTCGGCGTCTTTCTCCATCTTCCCTCTGGCGGTCACGCCACGCTACATGCCGTACGTGAAGGTCGAAGTTTGCCGCCGGTACTGGGAGACCGACACCCCGCTCCGTGGTCAAATGCCCACCTCTCCAATGGGTGGCATCTGAGCTCGGTCGGGTGCCCATTCCCCCCGTCCTGGCGAGCGGCCGTGCCCGCCTCCAGGAGATCGCCCGTCATCGCGCCAGGATTCCGCGCCAGCTCCTCGCCGACTGCAGGTACGATGTCGACTCGCCCCTCTGGGACAAATGGTTCCGAGACGAGCACGACATGCGTCGACAAACCATTTTTGCCGGTCATGCTTGTAGCCTACCCCGTGTGTCCCAGAGTGCGACCTGTGTGCGCGCACCGAGCCCACCAAGAGTGCGCGGCCGCATGCAAGTGCGCGGCCAGACGTCGACGCCGTTTCCCTCCCCGTCGCCGCCACCCCTGCAGCCTCCCGCCATGACGGTCGAGGAGGAGGAGCGGCTCCTGCAAACCGTCATGGAGGACTCTGAGCGGGGGTACATCCGTCAACAGGAGGAGGGGAGTCTAATTCTGTTTAGACCAATATGACTGGAATCAGAGCCCGTCTAAACCTGGGGACCAATTAGACCGGGATTAGATCGTAGCTATGTGGCAGAAACTCCCTTAGGATTTGGTGTACCTCAAGGGGGTTCTCTCCCCACATATATATAAGTGGGAGAGGGCCAAAGGGCCAAGGGGGAAATTGACTAGGAGGAGAAGTCCTTGTTGGGGGGATGGACCCAGGTATGCAAAGGAACCCGTATCCTTTCAAAAACATCGGGGCAGGTGGCACCCATCAAGCCTGCTTGACCCTGGCCGGCTTCCCAGCGCAACCCGGCCAGGCGTCGTGACCCCGCCGGCCGGCTAGCGCATGCCGACCGGTTCCCCGAAGAAGAATCCCCAGAGACAAACGAGCACGGCCATAGTGTGCCCCTCAACCCGGCAACGGGTCAGCTCCCGTCCCGTCCGAGGCGTACGACGGAACAAGTCCCCACGCAGGGATGAGCACGACAATAGTGGCCCACCTACCCCGCTGGCCGGTGTGAGCGTGGCAACAGTGGCCCACCTACCCCGCTGACCAGGGCGGGCATGGCCACAGTGCACCCCTGTCCCGCTAACGTGATCCGACGGCGACCAAGCGACGCGCCACTGTAGCCGAGCTGGCTCAACCACTCCGTGACGCATGACAAGATGGGGAACAGCGCCCTCTAGCGCACGGGGCCCACGCCCGGAGAACCCGGTGTACCCTGGTACCCGGTGGGCCCCAACGTTGGCTTCGCAGACGCTGACATCCCGGCCCCGCGACCATGTATCTTTACCATTGTAACCCTGGGGGGTTGGCCTATAAAACCCCCAGGAGGTCTCCATGCAAAGGGTCGATCCTTAGCACACACTCACACCCATACATAGAGAAGGAGCAGCCTATGCACTGGCCTGTCTTTCTCCTTCCCTAAAATAGCTCAAGGAGCAAGCTTGTATCCACTTCATATAAACCACTCTCGGCAGGACTGGGGGTGTTATCTCTCCGAAGAGCCCCGAACCTGGGTACGTCTTGCATCTCCCGCTTGCTCATACCGACCACGCTTCTCGAGCCCACCGGTTGCCTCCTACCTATCCCTCTCTTTAGCCATCCCATGGCATCTGCCGTGAGACCACCACAACAGTTGGCACCCACCATGGGGCAACTTGAGGTGCCGGCCGGAGAGACGTTCCAGACGGGGCCCTTCGCCACCTCCTGCAACTACGTCATGCATGACCTGATCACTGCGCCTGGCGTGGCACTGGTCCGCTTCGCCGACCCTTCCACCGCCTCACTCGACGCGCCGCACGTTTCCGCCGCGCCACTCCCGATGAGTATCCCAGCAAGGTGCTCAACGTCACCGACTCGGCCGTCCCCCTTGGCGACAACATCCCTGCCGACGTGGCGGATATCTGCGTCCGCGTGGAGGTCCTCTTCACCAACTCCGGCTCCACTTCGTCTAGCACCACGAAGAAGGCCACTCCTACCAATGCTGCAGTGGAGCACGCCAGTGTGCCCGACCCGCTGCACGCCACGATGTAGAACCTCAGCGTTCCCATCGCCTCGCAAAACGTACTATGCTGCTCCAAGTCCGCTGCGCGGCCACGGGCTTCGAGCGCCTTCTCCAACTCGGCGCACTTGTCGACGACCGTCTTCAGCTCCTCATCCTTCATAGCGGCCGCCTTCTCTTGCTCACCCCTCAGCCAGGTGAGCTCCACCTAGTGGGCCTTCGCCTTCAGCCACTCCACCTTGGCACGAAGCTGGCCGTTGCCGGCAACCACCAGGTCGCGTCATTGGCCGGCTTCAGCCAACCGGGTTCGGAGGCCCGACACCTCAGCCATGGTGGCTACACGGCAAAGCTTCAAGTAAGAAGCCAGAAGAAAAGAAGAAAAATAATGTTAAGATTCGACCCAACTACTTCGTAGTTGGCCCGAATATCGGGGGCTACACCCAATGGGTGCGTTAGCGCGCCCCCACTAAGAGCATCCGAAGCTTACCTTCAGCAAGGCGGAGCGCCTCCTCCTTGGCGGTGAGCTGCGCTGTGACCTGGCGGTGCTTCTCTGGGAGCCGGTTATGAATGCCAACCCGAAGGCCGTCCAGGTGTTGCATGAATGCGAGGATTAACACAAACCGCAAAGACATTTTTTAAGATTTGACCCATCTACTTCGTAGTCGGCCCGAATCTCAGGGGCTATACCCAATGGGTGCGCAGGCACGCCCCCACTATCAAGACGGAAATATAGACAAGAGAACTTACGATCACGGAGCGCTCCAGCTCACTCTGGGCGAAGGCCTGAATCTGGTCCGCGTGCCCGCGAAGTTGCTAGCGCACGGCGTCCATCGCCACCTCCTCCTGCGTGCGCGGCCCAAAGATGACCTCGTCGGATCCGGCCAGGGCTTGTTGCGACCCGGCGGCCGGGCCACTTCCCGGCGCCTGCTCCGGGTTCACAACGGCCTTCGGTGGTGAAACCACCAAGGCGCGCTTTCGCCCCGCCAGCTCCTCCGTGGTCCGCGTCGTCTCCGGTGCACCAGCCGGCGTCACCTCCGACACTCCTCCCGGGGCGTCATCTCCGGTGCGCCCCTCCTTCGCCCGCTCGGCCACATTGTTCTGGGGCGGAGTGTCTACAACTATCTCCTCCACCTCTGAGTCGTCATCGGCCGGCTCCGGGTCACGCACCTTCTCCATCGGCGGCTCGACGACCGTCTCCGCTGGCTCCACGCCTTTCGGCATCTCCGGCCAAGCCGGATCCGTCGTGGCCTGTCCCCGCGCCTCTGCGGCCCTGGCCTAAGCCCGGGCCGAGTTCGCCGCCAGGTCCTCCTCAGCCTTGTTCCGGCTCCGCCAAGCCACGCGCTCGGTGTCCGCCGGGTCCAGGCCGAGGTCTTCCTCAGGCGACTCCTCGACCCAATCAATGATGCTGCTCCAGGTTTTTTGGAACACGAGGTCGATGCCGAACGCGGCCCCAGCATCCGCCACCGCCAGGTTAAGTGGCGCCCTATGTGTCACGAAGATAACGTAAGAAGAGCAAAAGCAAGAAGCAAGTAGGAACTGACGAAGGTTGCTTACCCGGCCGCCGTTGGGACGAGCAGCCTCAGTGGCGCAACCAGAATGACCTGGCATGCCTTGTTCCTCATCGTTTTCCCACGTGCGGGCGGTCCTTCCGCTGCATGCTTTAGCGTCGGCTTCGGCGGCATTGGGTCTTTCCCGTGCGGCCGGCTCGCCGCCACCGGCCCACGGGACGACCTGGCCCTGGTCGTCTTCTTCAGCCGCCTTGGGGGGTTGACGATACCGTCTCCTCCCCAAGGCAATGCTACACCGCCAGTGTCCATCAGGGTCTCCCCGTCGTCATCCGGCCAGTCTCGCAAGAAACCTGGTTGCGAAGACTTACTAGCGCGGCACGCTATGTCGGCTTCGGCGCTTGCCAGCTCCGTCTCAGGTAGCCCCGGGTTCTCGGTGAAGGAATCCTCCCCATCTGAGCCGACTTGCTCGGCGGGTGGTACCTGCGTCATCCTCCCGTCACATTTGGGTTGGATGGCGAGCAGTAGCTAAAGGAAATATGCCCTAGAGGGAATAATAAAGTTGTTATTTTTTATTTCCTTATTCATGATAAATGGTTTATTATTCATGCTAGAATTGTATTGATCGGAAACCTTAGTACATGTGTGAATACATAAACATAGTGTCCCTAGTAAGCCTCTACTAGACTAGCTCGTTGATCGAAGATGGTTAAGGTTTCCTAACCATGGACATGAGTTGTCATTTGATAACGGGATCACATCATTAGGAGAATGATGTGATGGACAAGACCCATCCATTAGCTTAGCATAATGATCGTTTAGTTTTATTGCTATTGCTTTCTTCATGTCAAACACATATTCCTTCGACTATGAGATTATGCAACTCCCGGATACCGGAGGAATGCCTTGTGCACTATCAAACGCTACAACGTAACTGGGTGATTATAAATATGCTCTACAGGTATTTCCGAAGGTGTTTGTTGAGTTGGCATAGATCGAGATTAGGATTTGTCACTCTGAGTATCGGAGAGGTATCTCTGGGCCCTCTCGGTAATACACATCATAAGCTTGCAAGCAAACGACTAAGGAGTTAGTCACGAGGTGATGTATTACGGAACAAGTAAAGAGACTTGCCGGTAATGAGATTAGACTAGGTATCAAGATACCGACAATCGGCAAGTAACAAACCGATAGACGAAGAGAATTACATATGTTGTCTTAACAGGTTCGACCGATAAAGATCTTCGTAGAATATGTAGGAGCCAATATGAGCATCCAGGTTCCGCTATTGATTATTGACCGGAGAGGTGTCTCGGTCATGTCTACATAGTTCTGGAACCTGTAGGGTCCGCACGCTTAACATTTGATAATGATATAGTATTATATGAGTTATGTGATTTGGTGACCGAATGTTGTTCAGAGTACCTGATGAGATCATGGACATGATGAGGAGTCTCAAAATGGTCTAAAGGTAAAGGTTGATATATAGGGCGATGGTATTCGGACATCGGAAGTGTTCTGGAGGGTACCGGGTACATATCGGATCACTGGAAGGGGTTCCGGGCACCCCCAGCAAAAGATATGGGCCTTATGGGCCAAGAGGGGAGACACACCAGCAACAAGGGGCTGGTGCGCCCCCATATGGGCCAACCAAAGGTGGAGAAGGAAAGGGGAAGCAAGAAAGGCATGTGTGGAATAGGATTCCTACTTCATTCTCTCTGCTCCCCTCTTTCCTTCCCCTCCAACAAATATGGCAGGGGGGCTCCACTTGGGAGGACCCCAAGTAGGATTCGGCCTACTTGGGGCGCCCTCCTGGCTGGTCCATCCTCCCCCACCTATATATATGTGGGAGGGGGGCGCCTAGCACATCCAGACGATTGCCTAGCCGTGTGCGGCGCCCCCCTCCACAGTTTACACCCCCGGTCATATTCTCACGGTGCTTAGGCGAAGCCCTGCGAGGAACACTTCACCATCACCGTCACCACACCGTCATGCTGATGGAACTCATCTACTACCTCGATGCCTTGCTGGATCAAGAAGACAAGGGACGTCACCGAGCTGAATGTGTGCAGAAATCGTATGTTCGGTATTCGATCGATGGAGCACGAAGAAAGTTCGACTACACGAACCGCATTATGAAATGCTTCCGCTTACGGTCTACGAGGGGTACGTAGACACACTCTCCCCCTCGTTGCTATGCATCTTCATGCATAGATCATTGCGTGTGCGTAGAATTTTTTTTTTGTTTTCCATGCAACGTCCCAACAGTGCCATCATGAGTCAGGTCTATGTGTAGATGATATGCACCAGTAGAACACAAAGAGTTGTGGGCGGTGATAGTCATACTACTTACCACCAACGTCTTATTTTTATTCGGCGGTGTTGTGGGACGAAGCGGCCCGGACCAACCTTACATGTCCACGTACATGAGACCGGTTCCACCGATAGACATGCAACTAGTTTTGCATAAAGGTGGCTGGCGGGTTTCTGTTTCTCCTACTTTAGTTGAATCGAATTTTACTACGACCGGTCCTTGAAGAAGGTCAAGACAACAAACTTGAAGAATCACCGTTGTGGTTTTTGCCATAGGTAAGAACGGTTCTTGCTAGAAGCCCATAGCAGCCATGTAAAACTTGCAACAACAAAGTAGAGGATGTCTAACTTGTTTTTGCAGGGTATGTTGTGACGTGATATGGTCAATACATTATGTGATAAACATTATTGTATGAGATGTTCATGTTTTGTAAGTTATCGACAACCGTCAAGAGCCTTATGGTTGTCTCTTTATTGTATGAAATGCAAACGCCATGTAATTTCTTTACTTTATCACGATGCGTTAGCGATAGTTGTAGAAGCAATACTTGGCGAGACGACCACGACACAACGATGGATATCAAGGTGTCGAGCCGGTGAGGATGGAGATCATGACAATGCTTTGGAAATGGAGATTAAAAGGACAAGATGATGATGGCCATATCATGTCACATATTTTGATTGCATGTGATGTTTATCTTTTATGCATCTTATTTTGCTTAGTACGACAGTAGCATTATAAGATGATCCCTTCACTAAGTTTCAAGGTAAAAGTGTTCTTCCTAAGTATGCACCATTTCTATAGTTCTTCGTTTCGAGACACCACGTGATGATCGGGTGTGATAGACTCTATGTTCACATACAAAGGGTGTAAGACAGTTTTACACATGCAGAATACTTGGGTTAAACTTGACGAGCCTAGCATGTATAGACACGGACTCGGAACACTGGAGACCGAAAGGTCGAACGTGAATCATATAGTAGATATGATCAACATAGAGATGTTCACCATTGATGACTACCCCATCTCACGTGATGATCGGACATGGGTTAGTTGATTTGTATCACGTATCACTTAGATGACTTGATGGATGTCTATAAGTGGGAGTTAAGTAATTTGATTAACTGAACTTTAATTTATCATGAACTTAGTCCTGATAGTATTTGCAAATTATGTTATAGATCAATAGCTTGCATTGTAGCTCCCCTTTGTTTTTGATATGTTCCTAGAGAAAACTAAGTTGAAAGATGATAGTAGCAATGATGCAGGCTAGGTCCATGATCTAAGGATTATCTTCATTGCTGCATAGAAGAATTATGTCCTTGATGCACCGCTAGGTGACAGGCCTATTGCAGTAGAATATGCAGACATTATGAATGTTTGGCAAGCTCGATATGATGACTACATGATAGTTTAGTGCGCCATGATTTACGGCTTAGAACCGAGACTTAAAAATGTTTTGAACGCCACAAAGCATATGATGTTCCAAGAGCTGAAAATTTGTATTTCAGATTCATGCCCGTGTCAAGAGGTATGAGACCTCTAACAAGTACTTTTCCTACAAGATGGAGGAGAATAGCTCAGCCAATGAGCATGTACTCAGAATGTCTGGGTACTACAATCTCTTGAATCAAGTGGGAGTTAATCTTCCAGATAAGATAGTGATTGACTGAGTTCTCTAGTCACTATCACCAAGCTACTAGAACTTCATGATAAACTATAATATGCAAGGGATAACAAAAATGATTCCCAAGCTCTTTACGATGCTGAAATCGGCGAAGGTAGAAACCAAGAAAGAGCATATAGTGTTGATGGTTAATAAGACCACTAGTTTCAAGAAAAATGGGAAGGGAAAGAAAGGGAACTTCAAGAAGAATGGCAAGCTAGTTGCCGCTCCCATGAAGAAGCCCAAAGCTGGACCCGAGCCTGAAACTGACTGCTTCTATTGCAAAGGAAATGACCACTGGAAGCGGAACTACCCCAAATACTTGGCGGATAAGAAGGATGGCAAAATGAACAAATGTATATTTGATATACATGTTATTGATGTGTACTTTACTAGTGTTCGTAGCAACCCCTGCGTATGTGATACCGGTTCAGTTGCTAAGATTAGTAACTCGAAATGGGAGTTGCAGAATGAACAAAGACTAGTTAAGGATGAGGTGACGATGTGTGTTGGAGGTAATTCCAAGGTTGATACGCTCACCATTGCACACTCCCTGTACCTTCAGGATTAGTGTTTAACCTAAATAAATGTTATTTTGTGTTTGTGTTGGGCATGAATATGATTAGATCATGTTTAATGCAATACGGTTATTCATTTAAGTTAAAGAATAATTGTTGTTCTGTTTACATGAATAAAACCTTCTATGGTCATACACCCAATGTGAATGGTTTATTGAATCTCGATCATGGTGATACACATATTCATAATATTGATGGCAAAAGATGCAAAATTGATTATGATAGTGCATCATACTTGTGGCACTGTCGTTTAGGTCATATTGGTGTAAAGCGCATGAAGAAACTCCATGCAGATGGATTTTTGGAATCACTTGATTATGAATCATTCGATGCTTGCGAACCATGCCTCATGGGCAAGATGACTAAAACTCTGTTCTCCAGAACAATGGAGCAAGCTAATAACTTGTTGGAAATAATTCATACCGATGTATGCGATCCGATGAGTGTTGAGGCACGCGGCGGGTATCATTATTTTCTGACCTTCATAGATGATTTGAGTAGGTATGGATATATCTACTTGATGTAACACAAGTCTGAAACATTTGAAAAGTTCTAAGTATTTCAGAGTGAAGTGGAGAATCATCGTAACAAGAAAATAAAGTTTCTACGATCTGATCACGGAGGAAAATATGTGAGTTACGAGTTTGGCCTTCATTTAAAACAATGTGGAATTGTTTCACAAACTCGCGCCACCTGGAACACCATAGCATAATGGTGTGTCTGAACGTCGTAACCGTACTTTATTAGATATGGTCCGGTCTATGATGTCTCTTACCGATTTACCACTATCGTTTTAGGGTTATGCATTAGAGATAACCGCATTCATGTTAAGTAGGGCACCGTCTAAATCCGTTGAGACGACAACGTATGAACTGTGGTTTGGCAATAAACCTAAACTATCGTTTCTTAAAGTTTGGGGCTGCGACACTTATGTCAAAAGGCTTTAGCCAGATAAGCTCGAACCCAAATTGGATAAGTGCGTCTTCATAGGATACCCTAAAGAAACTATTGGCTACACCTTTTACCAAAGATCCGAAGGCAAAATCCTTCTTGCTAAGTTTGGGTCCTTTCTAGAGAAGCAGCTTCTCTCGATAGAAGTAAGTGGGAGGAAAGTAGAACTTGATGAGGTAATCGTACCTTCTCTCGAATTGGAAAGTAGCGCATCACTAAAATACATTCCCGTGATGCCTACACCAACTAGAGAGGAGGCAAATGATAATGATCATGAAACTTCAGATCAAGTTGCTACTGAACTTCGTAGGTTAACCACAACACGATCCGCACCAGAGTGGTACGGTACTCATGTTCTGGAAGTCATGTTATTAGACCATGGCGAACCTGCAAACTATGAAGAAGCTACGATAAGCCCAGATTCTGACAGATGGCTTGAGGCCATGAAATGTGAGATAGGATCCATGTATGAGAACAATGTGTGGACTTTGGTGGACTTGCCTGATGATCGGCGAGCCATAGAGAATAAATGGATCTTCAAGAAAAACTAACGTTGATGGTAATGTCGTTGTCTACAAAGCTCAACTTATTGCAAAAGGTTTTCAACAAGTTCAAGGAGTTGACTATGATGAGACTTTCTCACTCGTAGTGATGCTTAAGTCTGTCTGAATTATGTTAGCAATTGCCACATTTTATGATTATGAAATCTGGCAAATGGACGTCAAAACTGCATTCCTTAACGGATTTCTTAGAGAAGAGTTTTATATGATGCAACCAGAAGATTTTGTTGATCCTAAAGGTGCTAACAAAGTGTGGAAGCTCAAGCAATCCATCTGTGGACTGGTGCAAGCATCTCGAAGTTAGAATATACGCTTTGACGAGGTGATCAAAGCATATGGTTTTATACAGACTTTCGGTGAAGCCTGTATTTACAAGAAAGTGAGTGGGAGCTCTGTAGCATTTATGATATTATATGTGGATGACATATTGTTGATTGGAAATGATACAGAATTTCTGGATATCATAAAAGGATACTTGAATAAGATTTTTTCCATGAAAGACCTCGTGAAGCTGCTTAAATATTGGGCATCAAGATCTATAGAGATAGACCAAGACGCTTGATAAGATTTTCAATGAGTACATACATTGAAAATTTTTGAAGTAGTTCAAAATGGATCAATCAAAGAAGGAGTTTTTGCCTGTATTGTAAGGTATGAAGTTTAGTAAGACTCAAAGCCCGACCATGGCAGAAGATAGAGAGAGAATGAAAGTCATTCCCTATGCCCCAGCCATAGGTTATATAAAGTATGCCATGCTGTGTACCAGACGTATTGTGTACTTTGCCATGAGTTTGGCAAGGGAGTACAATAGTGATCCAGGAGTAGATCACTGGACAGTGGTCAAAATTTATCCTTCGTTACCTAAGAGGACTAAGGAAATATTTCTCGGTTATGGAGGTGATAAAGAGTTCATCATAAAGGGTTACGCCGATGCAAGCTTTGACACTAATTCAGATGACTCAGAGTCTGAATCTGCATACATATTGATAGTCGGAGCAATTAGCTGGAGTAGCTTCATACAGAGTTTTGTAGACATAGAAAATTGCAAAATACATATGGATCTGAATGTGACAGGCCCGTTGACTAAACCTCTCTCACAAGCAAAACATGATCACACCTTAGTACTCTTTGAGTGTTACTGACATGGCGATGTGAACTAGATTATTGACTCTAGTATACTCTTTGGGTATTGATCACATGGCGATCTGAACTATGGATGTTAAATCACATGGTGATGTACTAGATTATTGACTAGTGCAAGTGGGAGACTGAAGGATATATGCCCTAGAGGCAATAATAAAGTTGTTATTTCATATTTCCTTATTCATGATAAAATGTTTATTATTCATGCTAGCATTTTATTAATCGGAAACCTTAATACATGTGTGAATACATAAACAAACATAGTGTCCCTAGTAAGCCTCTACTAGACTAGCTCGTTGATCAAAGATGGTTAAGGTTTCCTAACCATGGACATGAGTTGTCATTTGATAACGGGATCACATCATTAGGAGAATGATATGATGGACAAGACCCATCCGTTAGCTTAGCATAATGATCGTTCAGTTTTATTACTATTGGTTTCTTCATGTCAAATACATATTCCTTTGACTATGAGATTATGCAACTCTCGGATACTGGAGGAATGCCTCGTGTGCTATCAAATGTCACAACGTAACTGGGTGATTATAAAGATGCTCTACAGGTATTTCTGAAGGTGTTTGGTTAGTTGGCATAGATCGAGATTAGGATTTGTCACTCCGAGTATCGGAGAGGTATCTCTGGGCCCTCTCGGTAATACACATCATAAGCTTGCAAGCAAACGACTAAGGAGTTAGTCACGAGGTGATGTATTACAGAACGAGTAAAGAGACTTGCCGGTAATGAGATTGAACTAGGTATGAAGATACCGACGATCGAATCTCGGGCAAGTAACAAACCGATAGACGAAGAGAATTACGTATGTTGTCCTAACAGGTTCGATCGATAAAGATCTTCGTAGAATATGTAGGAGCCAATATGAGCGTCCAAGTTCCGCTATTGGTTATTGACCGGAGAGGTGTCTCGGTCATGTCTACATTTCTAGAACCCGTAGGGTCCGCACGCATAACGCTCGATGATGATATATTATTATATGAGTTATGTGATTTGTTGACCGAATGTTGTTCGGAGTCCCGAATGAGATCATGGACATGACGAGGAGTCTTGAAATGGTCGAGAGGTAAATATTGATATATATATATATATATATATATATATATATATATATATATATATATATATATATATATATATATATATAGGACGATGGTATTCGGACACCGAAAGTGTTCTGGAGGGTACCTGGTACATATCAGATCACCGGAAGGGGTTCCGGGCACTCCCGACAAAAGATATGGGCCTTATGGGCCAAGATGGGAAACACACCAGATATAAGGGGCTGGTGCGCCCCCCATATGTGCCGACCAAAGGTGGACAAGGAAAGTTTAAGGAGGAAAGGCAAGTGTGGAATAGGATTCCTACTTCCTTCTCTCTCTCCCCCCTCTTTCCTTCCCCCTCCGACAAATATGGCAGGGGGCGCGCTACTTGGGAGGACCCCAAGTAGGATTCGACCTACTTGTGGCACCCTCTTGGCTGCGCCCTCCTCCCCCACCTGTATATATTTGGCAGGGTGGCGCCTAGCACATCCAGACGATTGCCTAACCGTGTGGGGCGTCCCCCTCCACAGTTTACACCCCGGTCATATTCTCACGGTGCTTAGGCGAAGCCCTGCGAGTATCACTTCACCATCCCCGTCACCATGCCGTTGTGCTGACATAACTCATCTACTACCTCGATGTCTTGCTGGATCAAGAAGACGAGGGACGTCACCGAGCTGAACGTGTGTAGAACTCGGAGGTGTCGTACGTTCGGTACTCGATCGATGGAGCGCGAAGAAAGTTCGACTACATCAACCGCGTTGTGAAACACTATCACTTCCGGTCTACGAGTGTGATGCCCTCGATTGAATCGTACACTTATCATACACGCAAATGTGTACGATCAAGATCAAGGACTCACGGGAAGATATCACAACACAACTCTAGACACAAATTAAAATAATGCAAACTTTATATTACAAGCCAGGGGCCTCGAGGGCTCGAATACATAAGCTTGATTACACAAGAGTCAGCGGAAGCAACAATATCTGAGTACCGACATGAGTTAGACAAGTTTGCCTTAAGAAGGCTAGCACAAAACAACAACGATCGAAAAGGCAAGGCCTCCTGCCTGGGAGCCTCCTAACTACTCCTGGTCATCAGCGGTCTCCACGTAGTAGCAGGCATCGGCGGTGGCATCTGGCTCCAGGGCTCCCACATCTGGTTGCATCAACCAGAAAGAAGAAGAAAGGGGGAAAGGGGGTAGCAAAGCAACCGTGAGTACTCATCCAAAGTACTCGCAAGCAAGGATCTACACTACGTATGCATCGGTATCAATGAAATGGGCTATATCTATGGACTGGAGTACAGAATCCCAGAAGAGAAGGGGAAAGCCTAGCCTATCAAAAACTAGCATCTTCTGGAAACCACCATCTTGCAGCAACAGGAGGGAGTAGAGTAGCATAAAGTAAAGTACTAGAAGTGTTATCAACCTCGGCCAGAGATCATTTCTCGACTCCCTACGAGAAGCAATCCCAGAGCCATACTATCCATTTCTCATCACAATCCAATTCTCATCACAAGTATACAGTTCTACTTGTATCGATCGGGATACAACTCCAAGTGTCCGTTATCGTAGGACAGGCTATCGATAGATGTTTTCTTCCCTGCAGGGGTGCATCAACTTACCCACCACGCTCGATTAACTCCGGCCGGACACACTTTTCTGGGTCATGCTCGGCCTCGGCCAAACAATACGCCGCAACCCGACCTAGGCTTAATAGAGAGGTCAACACGCCGGTCTAAACCTATGCCCCCAGGGGTCATGGGCCATCTCCTCGGGAACTCCTGCACGTTGCGAACACAGCCGGTGAGTAGACCTAGCTACCTCCTTCAAAAAGGCAGGTGCTTACGCAGTCCAATCCGGCGCGCGCCGCTCAGTCGCTGACATCTATTAAGCTTCGGCCGATGCATACGACGTAGAACGCCCATACTATGCCCACGTGATGGTTAGTGCTATCAGGGCAGTGGCCCCTCGGATCAAATATCCAAATCGTAGTGGATTAGGAGCACGCGGTAACAAGCAGAGACTCATGAAATATGTGACCTCGTTGCCCCGTCTCGAGGACTTGCAGCAAGGGCTAAGAATGCCCGGCCACGCCTCGTAATTATCTCGCGGGCACCTTCCAGGTCAACCTGACTCCACATCACTCACAATTATGCTCGCGCGGGTACTCCTTAGGGTCGACCCGTCTTTAGTAACAAGGTTCAGTGTAAAGTCATAGTAATCATAGTAACTGTGTGTCTAAACATCAAGGGGAAAACCCGAGGAATCACCCCCGGTGAATTCCACTCGATGTAATCATCAAGGTGAACGTAAGAGGGACCACCCTCGAGGTTCACACTTTAGGGGTTGCACGACAGAGTCGTATCAGAAGTGGTGAAAGAGGAAATCACCCTCGATGACCACGACCGAATAGCTACACTACAGCGTTAACATCAGAAGTGCTGATGAGGCCTCACCCTCGGTACTCGATAGTAACCCAGTAGT
Source organism: Triticum aestivum (assembly GCF_018294505.1). Lineage (NCBI taxonomy): Eukaryota > Viridiplantae > Streptophyta > Magnoliopsida > Poales > Poaceae > Triticum > Triticum aestivum. The sequence goes on along the minus strand of NC_057801.1, from coordinate 364,883,908 downwards.
GTTGAGCAACTAAGGGGAAAGTGATGTGCGGTGACGGGGCCTGGTCTTCGACCCCGTTGATCGGTATCGGAGTAATGGGCCACAGGTAGCCTCACCCAAGTCCCTGAACCTGTCAAACCTTCGGGCCGGCTTCGTCCCGCAATGCCCCAAACTGAAGCTCTGCCTTCCGGAGGCCGGCTGGCTCAACGGCCGGCCAACGGAGGACGGCCAACCACCAGCAGACGACACCAAGAGCGGCCGACTCTAGTCAGCCGGCCTCCAGAGGGGCCGGCGTCTAGCAGGCGGCCACCCAGCTCCCTCAGAGTTTGCACCCTCATCAAGAGGACAAGATAGGGTGAGTCTACAACGTAGTCCCTCACCCCCGAATCTTGGGCTCGGCGTGGCTACAGTGCCCCGTACAGACGGAGATCTCCGCACGGCACAACACTGTAGCCACTCCTCCCTCGACGTCACCCCTAACAGGCGGAGTCCTGTTCCCCACGACGGCCTATCGGTACGGCCTACAGGCGGCGGGCCCTACCAGGCAGCGAGAGCCCGGAAGACGGCAGAAGCCATACCAGCCGGACCTGACGGAGGTCGGCCTCCGGTAGGCGGCCAATCCTTCCCTCGGGGCCCGTGCGCCATCAACCAGATAAGACCTGGTGTGGCTACAGTGATCTCTCGCTAGGTGGCGGGACTGTAGCCATGCTTTGCTGACCAAGACCGCGTCATTAACAGCACGGCTACAGTAAACAGCCACCAACCAGACCCGCCAGCGGCGGGAGCGGCCTGTCGGCTCCGTACCAGACCAGTCGGCGGGGCCCACCAAGCGGTGGGCCCCAATAGCCGGCGGAGAAGCCGGCGACCAGAGACGCTGACAGCCAGGCCCAGCGCCCGACCAGATTACCATTGTACCCCTAGGGGGTAGGTCTATATAAACCCCCAGGGCACCCATGCAAAGGGTTCCCACCCCATTAGAACTAGCCACTCCCCCAGATCAAGAAGAGAGCTAGCCTTGCCTCCTTTTGCCTATAGCACACAACTCAAGGAGCACCATTGTATCACTTGTGCCTTAGTGATCACGCGGAGACCCCGTAGAGCAGGACTAGGGGTGTTATCTCCTAGGAGAGCACCAAACCTGGGTAAAGTGCGCCGGCGTACATGTCTACGCCTTATCTCGCTTCCAGGCACCGGCGACGTTCTACTCGCTCCCACCACGATAAGCCATCCTTTGGCATATTTCGCACCCAACCCCCGACATTTGGTGCCCACCATGGGGCGAGGTGCACCGTCTCCCGGAGACCTGATCTGGACGGGAACCTTGTTCCTTCCTGGCGAGCGAAGCTAGCCTAGCATGCCCGACAGCATCAACCTCGACGCGCTGCACGACGCGGAGATCGCCTGCGCGGCGAGTTGCCTCGCCGACCTTGTTGGCTAGATTCACCTCTCCGACGAGCTGGCCTCTGATGCGAGCACTGGCTGCCCCGAGAGCCGTCTCGTCAGCCTCCTCGACCAGTTTCACATCACCAGTGAGCCTGCTGTGGACCTGGAGTCTGTTGGCTCCACCGACCCGATGATCGTCGACTCCGACACGGCGTCGCTTGACGCGGTCCCCACCAAAGTGGTAATCTATGATGAGCCGCCTCCTCGCGAGCACAGCGGCGGGAGCACCGTCACGGAGGTGCTTGTCATCAACAGTGGCGAGTGCTCGAACGGAGGCGCTCGAGACCCACTCGATGCGGCGCTGCGAGACCTGACGGCGCCTATTCCAGAGGATGCAGACGCTGAGATGCTGGAGGCACGCCGCGTCGAGCTCCTTGAGAGAGCTGGCCGACTGGCCAGCGTACGATGCCTCTCGGACGCCTACTGGCGCGAGATGGACCAGGCTGTTGGTGGCACGCCGACCCCTGAGGGGCCTAGCCGCATCGGCTTGATCCGGCAGCATGGCGCGACCATCGCTAGCATGTTCGGGGTAGAACGCCCCGTCTACGCCACGCCTGCAGAGAACATCCGGGCCACCCAGGCAGTGACGGACGAGCTGGACAAGTACGAGGGCGACGAGCGTCGCCACATGACAGAGCGAGTTCAACAACTCCTAGACACGGCCACCACACAGCACGAAGCCGGCTGCCACGCCGAAGTGCCCGCCCAGCGAAACGATGAACCGCCCCCTTGCCAAGACCATGGCGCGATGTCCCGGACGCCGACTGGTGGCGCCCGCAGAAGACGAGGCAACGAGTCGGCTGCCAGCCGCAGCCAGACTCGCCTCTCCATCGAGCGTGACAAAGACGGCTGCCCTCGAGCGGTGGAGCGGCGAGGCGACCCGCCTCCTCCTCCGCCTCGTGGAGGAAGGCATCCTACTCCGCCGCCTGCCACGCACCCGACACTCGGCGACCACCTTGGTCGCAGAGAGGGAGTCGGAGAGAACGAAGCCCGCCATCGGATCGACCACCTCAACCGATCTCTAGCGCTAGAAGAAGAAGACGCATTGGGCCCGCCTTGTTTCGGCCCCCGAATCCAAGACGAGCCCTTCCCCAAAGGGTTCACCCTTCCACGAGATACGCCCAAGTACACTAGCTCCGTGAAGTCGGAGGACTGGCTGGTCGACTACTCCACGGCCGTCAGCATAGCGAATGACAACAAGCGCGTTACCGTGAAGTACGTCCCGCTCATGCTTCAAGGCACAACCCGGACGTGGCTCAACAGCCTGAAGCCCGGTAGCATCAACAGCTGGGTTGATTTCACCGAAGCCTTCATCCGCAACTTCACCAGCACATACAAGCGGCCTCCCAAGCCCCGACAGCTCTCCTTGTGCGTCCAAGGGCCCATCGAATGGACTCGCGACTATCTCACGCACTGGGCCGAGCTGCGCAACTCCTGCGAAGGCGTGCACGAGGTGCAGGCAATCGAGTACTTCACCGCTGGGTGCCGAGAAGGCACCCTCCTCAAGCACCGACTTCTCTGCGACGAGCCTGCGACGCTTGACGAACTGCTAATCATCACCGACAAGCACACCACGGCCGACTCCTCCATGAAGGCAGAAATCCTAGTTGATGCATCCGGCAAGGTGGCACCTCAGGCTCCTCGGACTCCTGCTGGTGACACCAGTCAGCGACAGTATCCAAACGACAACAAGCGGAAGGCCACCCAACCGGCAGGTGGTGATAGTCGAGGACCAGCAGCCAGAGGGGCAGCGAGCGCCCATGCGTTAGAAGGGCGGCAAGCCCAATTGGTTGCACGCCTTCTCTTACGAGCAGACCCTAGATGCACCCTGCAAGTTCCATAGTGGTGCAAAGCCGTCCAACCACGCCACACGGAAGTGCCATTGGCTCACTAGGATAGCCAAGGGAGATGGACTTCTGCCTCCTCCGCCTGCCGGCCCGCCGCCTCCTCCGCCCCAGCAGCCGGCGGCCAGACCAGTCAGTGCCATACAAGACGAGTATCCAGAGGAGCACGGAGCTTATGTTGTGTTCACCAGTGTGGCCGATGACAGACACAACAGACGACAGCAACAGCAAGAAGTACAAGCAGTGGCCTCAAATACTCCAGAATTCATGCATTGGTCTGAGAAGCCCATCAGTTGGAGCAGGGCCGACCACCCGGAAGTGATGCCCTCCCCTGGTTCTTACGCCCTGGTCCTAGATGCAACCTTTGCCACGGAGAGGCGGGCAGCTCGTTTCTCCAGAGTCCTAATAGATGGCGGCAGCAGCATCAATATCCTGTACCGTGACACGATGGAGAAGTTGGGAATCAAGCAGAAGCAGCTCCTCCCCAGTCGGACTGTATTCCATGGCATAGTCCATGGCCTTTCCTGCTCACTAATCGGCAAGACCCAAATTGATGTTCTCTTCGGAGACAAGAATCATTTCCGCCATGAGCCAGTTTGGTTTAAAGTGGTGGACCTTGAAAGCCCCTACCATGCGCTGCTTGGCCGGCCTGCCCTGGCCAAGTTCATGGAGGTCCCCCACTATGCTTACCTCAAGATGAAGATGTCGAGTACCAAGGGGATTCTGACTGTGGTCGGAGACTACAAGAAGTCGACCGCCTGCACCGCAGACAGCAGTCGGCTGGCCGAGTCCCTTGTGATTGCAGCTGAGAAGCGACTCCTTGACCGGGTGGTGGCGATGGCAGGCAAGAAGCCGGAAATGTCACCCATCCCCAAGGAGTCGGAGGTTGAGGGCTTGTTCAAGCTGGCAAAGCAAATGAAGAAGATACCCCTGGACCCGGAACACCCAGAGAGGCACGATGTCATAGGTGCTAACCTGGACAACAAATAGGAAAGCGAGCTCGTCGATTTCCTCCGTGAGAATCGGGACATCTTCGCATGGTCTCCCAAAGACATGCCGGGTGTTCCGACGGATTTCGCCGAACACAAGTTACATGTCCGACCTGACGCCAAGCCGGTCAGGCAGCCCTTGCGCCGCCTGTCAGAAGAGAAGAGAAGAGTTGTCGCAGAAGAGATAGCCCGACTTCTAGCAGCCGATTTCATCATGGAAGTATTCTTTCCAGAGTGGCTGGCCATCCCAGTTCTTGTGCTGAAGAAAAATAAGCAGTGGCGCATGTGTATTGATTATACCAGCCTCAACAAAGCTTGTGCCAAAGATCCCTTTGCCCTGCCAAGAATTGACCAAGTGATAGACTCCACAATCGGATGCGAGCTGTTGAGTTTTTTGGATGTGTACTCAGGGTACCATCAGATAAAGCTGAACCCGGCCGACAGGCTGAAGACCGCCTTCATCACGCCATTTGGAGCCTTCTACTACCTGACCATGACGTTCGGCTTGCGAAATGTCGGCGCCACGTTTCAGCGTTGCATGCAGAAATGTCTCCTCAAGCAACTCGGCAGAAATGCCCATGTCTATGTGGATGACGTGGTGGTGAAGACAGAGAAGCACGACACGTTGTTGAAGACCTCAAGGAAACTTTTGAGAACCTGCGCCGATTCCAGATCAAGCTCAACCCAGAGAAATGTGTCTTTGGAGTACCAGCTGACCAGCTCCTCGACTTTCTGGTCTCAGAGCGCGGCATAGAGTGCAACCCAGTGAAGATCAAGGCCATTGAGAAGATGGAGGTGCCCACCCGAGTGCTGGACGTACAAAAATTCACCGGCTGCCTAGTATCTATCAGCCGTTTCATCAGTCGGCTGGGCGAGAAGGCTCTCCCCCTGTACCAGCTCATGAAGAAGACCACTTTTTTCGAGTGGAATGACAAGGCGGACGAAGCTTTTCTGCAACTCAAGAAGATGTTGACCACCCCGCCTATCTTGGCGGCTCCAACTGAGAAAGAGCCCATGCTCCTCTACATCGCCACCACGAGTCAGGTGGTCAGCACAGTCATAGTGGTAGAACGCAAGGAGGAGGGCAGAGCATTGCCGGTCCATAGACTGGTATATTACTTGAGTGAAGTAATGTCCGCCTCCAAGCAAAACTACCCACACTATCAGAAGATGTGCTATGGTGTGCACTTTGCCGCCAAGAAGCTGAAGCCTTACTTTCAAGAGCACCCAATAACTGCTGTCTGCACTGCTCCACTTGCTGAGATCATTGGAAGCCGAGATGCTTCAGGACGAGTGGCCAAGTGGGCTATTGATCTGGCCCCTTACACCATCTACTACCAGCCACACACCGCTATCAAGTCACAAGCACTGGCCGACTTCCTCGTCGATTGGGCCGAGACCCAGTACTTACCGCCAACGCCAGACTCCACCAATTGGCGGATGCATTTCGATGGTTAAAAAATGCGCACCGGTCTAGGAGCCGGCATCATCCTCACCTCTCCCAAAGGTGACAAGCTCAGATATGTGCTGCAAATCCATTTTGCCACCTCCAACAGTGTAGCTGAGTACGAGGCACTCATACACGGGCTTCGGCTTGCCAAGGAACTCGGCATTCACCGGATCCTGTGCTATGGTGACTCCGACTTGGTGGTCCAATAGTCATCAGGCGACTAGGACGCCAAGGACACAAATATGGCAAGCTACCGCTTCCTCATGTAGCAACTCAGTGGATACTTTGACAGGTGCGAGTTCCTCCATGTGCCAAGAAATGACAACGAGCAAGCAGATGCCTTGGCATGGGTCGACTCCACCCAGCAGGCGATACCAGTCGGCGTCGCTTTGCAGCGGCTCCTCAAGCCGTCTGTCAAGCCATCACTAGAGTCTGACTCCATCTTCGTGCCGGCCCCTCCTAAAGCAGTCGGATCTGACTTGAGGACCCCAGAAGCCGGCGCGGGGACTTCTGCAGGTGGCCCGGGGACTGCAGTCATCGCACCCGGCCCGGGGACTTCAAAACCCGGGCCCGGGACTACAGCAGTCGGCCCGGGGACTTCTTCAGCTCAGCATGTGGTAGCCAACTCCAACCCGCCGCCTCCCAGCCCAACCGCCCTTGTGCAAGTTACAGTCGTGGAAGTCGAAGAAATAGCAGCACCATCATGGGCTCAGCCCATCCTCAACTTCCTGGTGAACAAAGAGCTGCCGGCTGACGAGATCCTAGCCCGACAAGTACAATAGCGGGCAGCAGCATACACCATAGTCAACAAAGAACTGGTTCGACACAGTGTCACTGGTGTGTAGCAGTGCTGCGTGGAGCCGGACCAGGGTCAAGCAATCCTCAAAGATATTCACCAAGGCGTATGTGGTCACCACGCGGCTTCAAGATCACTTGTTGCCAAAGCTTTCCGCCATGGTTTCTTCTGGTCGACTGCTCTAGAAGACGCCAAAGAGTTGGTCCAGAAGTGCAAAGGGTGTCAGAAGTTCCGCTCCAAGCCACACTTGCCAGCTTCTACACTCAAGACCATTCCCATTGCCTGGCCCTTTGCTGTTTGGAGTTTGGATATGGTGGGTCCATTCAAGACGGCCCGTGGTGGCATGACTCATCTGCCTGTCGTTGTGGACAAGTTAACCAAGTGGATAGAGGCTAAGCTAATCAAGAAGCTGAATGGGCCGATTGTCGTGACTTTCATCGCTGACATCACCACTCGGTACGGCATACCACATAGCATCATCACCGACAACGGCACAAACTTTGCCAAAGGAGCCTTGGCTCGTTTTTGTGCGACGTAGGGCATCCGACTGGACTTAGCGTCCGTTGCCCATCCGCAGTCAAACGGCCAAGTTGAGCGATCAAACGGCCTCATTCTGTCCGGCATCAAGCCCCGACTGGTTGAGCCTCTAGAGCGTTCGGCCGGCTGCTGGCTCGATGAGCTGCCGTCCGTCCTCTGGAGCCTGCGCACAACTCCGAACAAGTCGACCGGCTTCACACCCTTCTTCCTCATCTACGGTGCTGAAGCCGTCATCCCGACGGACATAGAGTTCGACTCCCCATGAGTCACCATGTACACCGAGGCAGATGCCAAGGACACACGAGAAGACGATGTGGACTTGCTGGAGGAGGGCCAGCTGTTGGCACTCAGCCGGTCTGCCATCTACTAGCAGAGTCTGCGCTGATACTACAACCGCAAGGTGAAGCCAAGATCCTTCCAAGAGGGAGACCTTGTGCTCCGGCTGATCCAGCGAATAGCCGGCCAGCACAAGCTCTTGGCACCTTGGGAAGGCCCTTTCATCATCAGCAAGGTGATGGGCAACGATTCCTACTATCTGATCGACGCTCAGAAGCCCATAGCACGCAAAAGAGATGACTCAGGCAAGGAGACAGAGAGGCCATGGAACGCAAACCTCCTCCGAAGATTTTACAGTTGATCACAGTATGTATCACGCTTCCTTTTGTATTATGTACGAAGACCCCGGGTCCCCTGAGAAGAACTCGGGGACTACCCTCCTTTTATCTATATGATAAGTGTTATACCTATGAGTGTGTATTGTTTTATTATTTCTGCCTGGCACCAAGTTCGACCAGTCGGCCTGGAGGCTCGCCGCTTTCTGCTATATGCCGCTTCCTGCAGCCGGACAAGTAGTGTGTTGGCACCAAAAACTTCCCCTGTCAGAAGCTACAGCTCGCAGAGCGGCTGAATGGCGGGCAGGGGTTGCAAAACAGCGCCCACATGAAAAATGGCTAAGGAAAGAACCCATATAGCCCAGGCCGACATCGCGCCTGTTCGACTGGCTGCCGAGCAGCCGGCCTGCCGGCTTCTGCTTGTCTTGCCAACACTCTAAACGGCTAAGTACTTGCTATCCCATCAAAGCTAAGTACTCGACCCAGCCGCAGTCCGCAGAGCGGCTGCTTGGCTGGAAAGAGGATAGCCGAGGGAGGGCGGCAAAGGAAAAAAGCAAGGAGATGAAAAGCAAGAAAAGTTAGAAGCCGGCAAAGCAAAACATGATTTGTGATAGAATATTTACATAGATTAAGGCCTATCAGCCAGCATTCAATAGGGTTTCGATATACACCCCGCGGGTCGAATTGTGCAAATTTAACCAAGTTGTCTAGACTAGCATGCATAAAAAGAAAAAGATAACATCCTAAGGGGCAGCAGAAGGCTTCAACTGGATGGTGGAGTCGGCGGTGCCGGTAGGGGCAGCAGAAGGCTTCAACTGGATGGTGGAGTCGGCGGTGCCGGTAGGGGCAGCAGAAGGCTCCGGCAGGACGGTGGAGTCAGCAGTGCCGGTTGGTGCAGTAGAAGGCTCCGACTGGATGATGGAGTCGGCGGCGCCAGTTGGGGCGGCGGACGGCTGGATGGCGGGGTCGGCGGCGTCCGTTGGTGGAATGGGCGGCTGGTCGGTCTCCGCCTGGCTGCCTCCAGCGGCAGTCGGTGCTTTGGAGCGCAGATCATTTCTTGAGGCCCGATCAGGTTGAGGCTTACCATCCGCTCCAACCTCCGGCGCGTCGTCATCGCTTTCCTCCTCCTCCTCCTCCTCCCCTTCATCGCTGGAGTCGATTACTTCAGTCGAATCCTTGCTGTCCTCCGGGTTCAGCCCGAGCCACTCCAGCGGCACTTCGGCGCCTTCTTCGACCACCTCTGGGATGAAGACGCTGGTGTCGGTGTAGTCGGCGATCGCTGCCGCCCTGCTGATAAGTTCGGCTTCCACCGCCACGAGCTCCTCCTGTGCCTCCAGCCAAAACATGGTCAACTGTGCTAGGTCTAGCCCAGGGTATGACGCCTTGACGAATTCCAGGGCTCAGCGTGCTCCTGCCCGGGCTGCAGAGCCCTTCCAGGCCTCTAGGTGGCCGGCTGCCACCTCCAGCCAGTCGGCAGTCTGACTGGGGTTGCGCGAAGCCTAGACACCTGGCCAGAGGGCGGAGATCGCCTGGGCCCTGACACGCTGAAGGCGGCGCAACATCTGATGGGCAGGCCAAAGGCGGGCCTGGATGCTGAGGAGCTGCTCGCTGAGGGTCCGGGGGGCGTCAGCGGCAATCTGCACGCCTTGCGCCCTCCGCTCCTGGCGCTGGGCCTGGATGATCTGGTTCGCGGTGACGGAGTGGCCTGGGAAGAAGTGTGTTTGAATAGAAGGAAAGAAAAGCCAAAGGTCAGAAACCAGCAGTCGGTCTAGATAAGGGCCGACAACTCAAAACAAGAAAGAAAAGAAAACGAAGCTCACCGTCGACCAAGTCTTCGATGCTGCTGAAGCAGGCAATCATCTGCGCCTCCTTGTCAGCCCAGGCAGAGCGCTCGATCTCGAACTCATCAAGGAGGTCGGTCTCCTTCGCCTTCGCCTTCCTCTGAGCCGTGTTGAGGTCCTCCGCCTGCTCCGCGAGCTGAGTGACCAGCCGGTCACGTTCTTCGGCCAGCTTGCTACACTCCGCCTCCTTGCCGCGCAGGGCGGTGCTGGCTTCGCCTAGCTGCTGCTTCCAGGCGGCGTTGGCCTCTGCAAAAAAGGGAAGAAGAAAGAATGTCAGTCAAACAACGAAGAAGGGATGCAGTTGCCAAGGAGATCCGGCCCGACTGCTCAGCAGTCGACCCGAATCTCGGGGACTACAGCCCGCGGGTGCGCTATCGCGCCCTCGCAGAGAAGAAGTTACCAGCAAAAATAAAATCACTCGGAAGATTTGGCCCGACTGCTCAACAGTCGGCCCGAACCTCGGGGACTACAACCCGCGGGTGTGCCAGCGCGCCCCCGTGAAGAAAGGAAGTCGAAACTTACTCCCGATCTCGGACAAGTTGGCGGTCTACTTCTCCAGCTCTCGGACTCCGGAGTTGAAGGTGGCCGCGCGAAGATTGTGGTAATCCTGCAAGAGGGATATCAGATGAAGTTAGCAGCCGACACCTGCAAGTTAAAGTTCCAGACCGCCTGCTCAGTAGCCGGCCCGAAACTTGGGGACTGCACCCAGTGGGTGCACTGGCGCGCCCCCACGAAGGAAGCAAGAAGATCAAAATAAAGAGAAGTAAGAAACTTACGCAGATGGCTGCCCGGGAATCCAGGAACGCCTCGTTGCATCGCTTGAGGGCTTTGACTTCGGCCCGGAGTTTGGCCTGGACGTCAAGGGCCGCCTGGTTCAAGGCGCCCGTCCTGCCTCCGCGTACCTAGCCAGCGGGCGCGGCGCTGGTCGCCTCGGTGTCGGGGACCGATGAGCTTGCGGCACCGGCCTCCAGCGGCCGCGGTGCTGAGGCTGCCTTCGCAAGTCGGTGGCGCGCGGGTGTGCGGACCTCGGGAGTCAGGTCCGTCACCACCTCGTTCCATGACGGTGGCACCGGCGGGGCAGCCGGCTTCTCGCCTTGTGTTCCGCCGGTTGGCGATGGCGGCGGCACGATGACGTCCGCATGGCCACGTCGCCGCCCTCCCTCTCCATGACCGGCTGCTCGTCGCTGGCTCCCCCAGTCGTTGCCACAAACTCCGGCGGGGGTGGCGCAGTGTTCAGAGGAGTCACGAGCAGCGTCTCTTGGCGGCATGCGGCCTCTGCAAGCCGCTCCTTCTCCGCGGCGTCGGCCTCCGCCTACGCCAGCTTCCTTGCCACAGATGTTGCGGCCTTGTCCGCCTCCACCTTCGCCAGGCGGTCTACCTCCTGTTCCTCACACACCTCCCGCACGTTCCGCTCCTATGCCTCCCGGAGGTCGGCGGCCAGGTCGATTCGCCGGCCGGTGGTGGAGGTGTCCGCCGACCTGATGACCGAGGCGGCGGCCGACTTCTTGAGGGTAAGTGGGGCCCTAAGATGGGAAGGCAGCATAAAGAAGTTTCCTAGGCCAGATCGGCAAAAAGGAAGAAGCGTAAGAGGAGCACTTACGCTGACACCATGGGCGCCAGCTTCGGTTGCCTATGGACCTTGGCAACCTTCGTCGCGGCCTCTTTCCGCCTGGTCGCCGCGGCTGGGTTCTTTGGCTTCTTCGTCACGCTGCTGAACAGGGCGGCGCCTTGCCTCCGCTTGCGCTTTCCGCCTCGCGCGGGCGGCCCGGTAGAGGGGCCGGCGCTGGTGTTAGCAGTGCTCCGGGAGGGGCGCGGCTCGTCTTTGTCGTCGTCATCATCGGGCCAGGTTTCCATGCTGCCGCCCTCCTTGGAGCCGCCTGCTCCGTCGCCGCCGCCTGCTGCGTCATCCTCCAAGGCGGCTGCCCCCAAGTCGGGGTCGTCCACGTCGCTCACTGCCGGTTCCGGCAGGTAGTCTCCACCCGGCCACACGATGGCGGCCGTCGTTGTAGACATATAAATCTGTGCTCCAGAAAGGAGTTGCATCGCACCAGGAATAAGACCAAAGTCAGAACTAAAAGAAGAAATCGAGGGACTTACGGCAGGCGGCGGGTTTTCACGTGAATACGGCCGCTTCCCGAACCGCCAGCCTCCTTGCAACACCTTGAGGTCGGAGATCTCGTTCACCATCCTTGCAACCTCTGCAGTCGGCATCTCCCTCGTGCACAACCTTCTTGGGTCGTGGTGCCCGCTCATCCGACAGATCAGATGAGGGCGGCCCTGAAGCGGGAGGACCCGGCACTTGATAAAGGCGATGAGGAGGTCGGAGGCCACGAGGCCCTCCGACTCCTGGAGCACCCGGAGTCGGCCGATGGCGGCTGCCGCGTCCGCCGACACCGGCTTCGGCTTGTAGCCCCAGTTGGGCCGATGCCCGACAGGGGGGCCGGCCTCGTAGGCCGGCAGGTTGATGAAGTCGACGGCCAGGTCAACATTCTCAACATAAAAATAAGACTGCCGCCACAGTTTTATCGACTGTGACAACTTGACGACTGGGAAGGCATTCTTCTTTGCCGGCCGGCGCACGACGACGAATCCACCGCACTCGGCCGCCGTGTCCTTGGCAGAGGTGCCCAGCTTGCCGTAGAAGAACGCCCCCCACAACTTGAGTGTGGGGAGGATGCCGAGGTAGCCCTCGCACGCCGTGACGAAGGCGGAGAGCAGTGTCACGGTGTTGGGCGTCAGGTGATGCGGCTGGAGGTGGTTGAAGTCCATGAACGAGCGGAGGAAGCCGCTTGCCGGAAGGCCGAAGTCGCGGAGGAAGTGCGAGCGGAAGATGACCCGCTCGTTCCCCTTCGACGCTGGTGAAATCTCCTCCGTCGGCGGCACCCGCGCCTTGAGGAACGCCGCGTTGGGCATCCGGCGTGTGTCCCGGAGGAATGTGAGGTGGTCTTCGATCACTGTCAAGCCATCCCAGTCGCCACCCTTCTCACGCACCATGGCCTCGGGTGGAGCTGCGAGGGGAGGAGGACCACGACGGTGGCGAAACTGCGGTAGCACTACGGCAAGCACTGAGCGGCGGCAGCAGCAGTGGCGGAGAGAGCAAGAGGAGGAAGAGAGTGTGGGGAGGAGGGCGCGCGTGCTCCGCCGCTCCCCTCCCTCCCCCTACTTATATCCCTAGGGCTGCGAAGCCGAGGGGGCGGGGCATGGGATCGCTGGATTGACTGCGCCCACGACCCCACGACCCCCCGATTACTACGTGAAGTTACTGTGCCTTAAACGCTCATGGGAATCGCAAACACCCGCCTCGGCCGCAGCGGATCCGCCCACGTGCCGAGGCCCGGTAGTGGAGGGCCCGACCCACTGTCACGTCCCATCAGGAGCGTGGGGTGGCAAGCTGGTCGGGCTGACGTGCGCCGCGTGGCACGCTTGTGGCGGGCGGCGGGCCTGGGAAGCTTAGCAGGCACGCCACCTGTTTCCCGCCTTGGCCTTCAAAATTGGCTGACGATCCCGCCTTGTCAATATCAACTCCAGCAGTCGGAGCGTCGCAAGGCGTAACAAATATTCTCCCAGAGCTCGGTAAGTTGGGAAGCCGTTGAGACTTTGCGACCCCTCGACCGCAACGCCTCATCGGCTTCGGGGACTACTGTCGGATTAATGGGCCACGGGTAGCCTCACCTGAGTCCCTGAACCTGTCAAAACTTCAGGCCGGCTTCGTCCCGCAATGCCCCAAACTGAAGCTCCGCCTTCCATAGGCCGGTTGGCTCAACGGCCGGCCACCGAAGGACGGCTAACCACCAGCTGATGACACCAAGAGCGGTGGCTCCAGTCAGCCGGCCTCCAGAGGGTCAGCGTCTAGTAGGCGGCCACCCAGCTCCCTCAGAGTTTGCACCCTCATCAAGAAGACACGACAGGGTGAGGCTACAACATAGTCCCTCACCCCTGAATCTTGGATTCCGCGTGGCTATAGTGCCCCATACAGACGGAGATCTCCGCATGACGCAGCACTATAGCCACTCCCCCGTCGATGTCACCCCTAACAGGTGGAGTCCTGTTCCCTACGATGGCCTGCCGGTACGGCCTGCAGGCGGCGGCCCCTACCAAGCAGCGAGAGCCCGGAAGATGGCGGAAGCCAGACCAGCCGGACCTGAGGGAGGCCGGCCTCCGGCAGGCGGCCAGTCCTTCCCTCGGGGCCCATGCACCATCAACCATATAAGACCTGGTGTGGCTACAGTGATCTCCCGCCAGGCGGCGGGACTGTAGCCACGCTCTGCTGACCAAGCCCGCATCATTAACAACACGACAATAGTAAACAACCACCAATCAGACCCGCCAACGGCGGGAGCGGCCTGTCGGCTCCGTACCAGACCAGTTGGCGGGGCCCACCAGGCGGCGGGCCCCAGCAGCCGGCGGGGAAGCCGGTGACCAGGGACACTGACAGCCGGGCCCAGCACCCGGCCAGATTACCATTGTACCCCTGGGGGTAGGCCTATATAAACCCCCCAGGGCACCCATGCAAAGGGTTCCCACCCCATTAGAACTAGCCACTCCCCTAGAGTAGGAAGAGAGCTAGCCTTGCCTCCTTCTGCCTCTAGCACACAGCTCAAGGAGCACCATTGTATCACTTGTGCCTTAGTGATCATGCGGAGACCCCGTAGAGCAGGACTAGGGGTGTTATCTCCTAGGAGAGCCCCGAACCTGGGTAAAGTGCGCCGGCGTACATGTCTACGCCTTAGCCCGCTTCCAGGCACCGGCGACGTTCTACTCGCTCCCACCATGATAAGCCATCCTTTGGCATATGTCGCACCCAACCCCCGACAATCGGGTCTTCTGATAATCCAGCGGGGCAGTCGGGACAAAGTGGGGGTCACTGATGGATCACTAACCAACCTATACTAAGCAGTTTAGGATAAGTAGGCAAGGTAAGAATAAGCAAGTTACAAAAGCAGGCTATGCATCAGAATAAGAGCAAACAATAACAATAGCAAAATCTAATGCAAGCATGGGAGAATGGAATGGGCGATATCGGGATGATCAAAGGGGGGGGGGCTTGCCTGGTTGCTCAGACAAGAAGGAGGGTCGTAGGTGACGTAGTCGATCACAGTGGCATCAACAGCGGTCTCGAGGTCTACCGGAGAAGAAGAGGGGGAAGAAACAGTAAATACGCGCAAACATATGCATAACATGACAATAAGCGATGCTAGAGGTGTTCTAACGCAGGGTTACATGATATAGGTGAAGGGGAATTCAACCGGGAATGCTTTCCCAGTTCCGGACCTGTGTCAGACAAATGACCGGAGGGGGAATGTTCCATGTTCAGATAGTTAGAGGCATGTGACAGGTAAACGGACCGCGAATTCGGATTTGTCTCGTCATTCTGAGCAACTTTCATGTATAAAACTTTTTAATCCGAGCTACGGTTTATTTCCTATGAATTTTCAAAGATTTAAACAGTTTCTGGAATTATTTAAAATTAACAGAAATGGAATTATGACGTCAGCATGACGTCACTACTACGTCAACAAGTCAAATCGCCTGGCCCAGGTCAAACCTGACCTGTGGGACCCTCCTGTCATAGACAGTGGGTTAAAGAGTGTTAGTTTTAAATCTATACAGAGTTAATTAACTAGTGGGCCCGGCCTGTTAGTTGGTATTTAGCTAATCTAATTAAGTTTTAATTAAAATCCTTTTAGTTAAATTAATTAAACGAACGGGCCCACATGTCAGTGGCCCACGCGTGCCCAGTCAGTAGTTGACTGGGTCAACCCAATCATCTGGGGCCCATGGGGCCTGCGGTTAGTGGCTGTGAGGTGGGGCCCGCGCCGGAGACGCGTCGACGACCATTTCCGCGGCGGAGCTCGCCGGATTTCGCTGGAAATCACGCACAGGGGGTCTTTTGGCGCGGGACTTGGCGCGTTCGATCGGGAAAAGGATGCCGCGTCGATCTACGGTACTCACGAGGTCTAAAACAGACGGAGTCGATGGCGGCGTCGACCGCGGCGGCGCCGGAATCCGGCCGAGGTGCGGCAAGCAGCCATAGGGCACGTGGGGAGGAGCTAGAGGCTCGGGCGGCACTAGAGTGGTGCCCTGAGCATGTTGCCATGCTTGCCCGGCCTTGACAACGACTATAGCGGCGGCGGCCAGCTGCTCGGCGGAGCCGAGCTCGGCCATGGCGGACGGCGGTGTCGGCCTCGAGCAAGGGAAGTGGCTACGATGCACGACGCAACAAGGAGAGGGGGGGGGGGAGGTGCGGGGCTCACAGTAAGGCACACGATGGCCGACGATGGGCTTAGGAGCGCAGGATGACGGCGAATCGGGGCGGCGGAGTCGTCGGTGCCGGGAAGGGAGACTAAGGCGATCCGGCGATGGAGTGCTCCCCGGCTCCTGTTCCTAGGCGTAGAGGAAGTAGCGGACGGTGGCGCATCTTCTGAGCAGGGTATCGAGGCGTGGGGAGGACGGTGGCCGCGGTGACGACGGAGGATGGCGGCGGGCGCGCTCGGGCAGTGGGGAGAATGAGCGAGCGCGAGCGAGAGAGAGAGGAGTGGATCTGGGAGGGGGCGAGTGGGAGAGGTGGCAAGGGGGAGGCCGAGGCGTCGCCCTTATCCCCTCGGGGCGGCGCCGGCGAGGTGGGTTCGACGGGGACGCGCCCGTGTTTAGGGGCGGTTGGTGGAGCAGTGCGCGGGGAGAGAACACGACAAGGACGGGGGAGTGGGCCGACTTGCTGGGGTGGGCTAAAGCCCGGTGGGCAAAGGGGGGTGGCTTCTCTATTTTCCTTTTTCCTTTCTTTTGCTCTTTTCCTTTTTTTATAGAAAAATGCTATGCAATATTTGAGCTGCCAAAAGGAGTTCTGTAAAATTGTGGGACTTGGCCAAATAAATACATTACAATATTTGGCACCCGCCACAAAAAGTTTGGGAGGAGTTTGAATTGATTTGGATTTTTCACAAATGGAAAAGCATTTAAAAATGCTGATTTGGAACTGCTTTAATTCCCAGGGGAAATTAGCTATCTCAAATGATGTTGAGTCACTCATGACATTTAGTTAGTGAATATTTGCAACCCAGCGAACACTTTTGTTTTACTGTTTGGAGAAATAATTTATTTGACTTTATTTTAAAAGTTGAATTTGAATTGGTTTTGAATCTAAGTGAGATTAGGAACAGTAAAAGTGATGACTTGACATCATTAGTAGGGGATTACTGTAGCTTGATTATCCGGGCGTTACAACGAGGGTACGTAGACATAGTCTCCCCCTCGTTGCTATGCATCTCCATGGATAGATCATTGTGTGCGTAGATTTGTTTTGTTTTCCATGCAACGTTTCCAAACAACAGCACCTCCCTGGTTGCATCAGGACGGAGGAGTAACTGAGACATTGCAAAAGACCAAGGACTCACCGCCGGTGCCAGAACCACCTAGGAGTAGGGCGCCTTCCCGAGGCGCCATTCGGGGGTCATCCCGGCCTTGGAGATGGCGTTGACCCGGTCCACCACTTGCTTCAGCGTCAGCCAGTTGGCTGACATCCGGGTTAGGTCATACCAGTCCCCCATCAGACTGATAATGTGAGCCCGGTGCTACAGCGGTAGCACCCAGCGCGTGATGAAGACAATGATGAAATCCGCCCCCTTCAGCCCTTCGCGCGCCGCCATCTCTGTGACCCCGCTGCACAGGTTTAGTACACCCTGCGGCGGGCTCCTAGATATGTAGCCCCAGTGCATCTTGGCGGCTGGGTGCTCATTGATGAATGGCGGCAAGTTGATTGCGTCGCGACCTCCATCGATGTTGCGCACATAGAAGGAGTTCTGCCATTTCTTCGCAGAATCTTCCAGCGGCATCTTGGGGCATGCCCCATTCGACCGAATCGAGATGACGGCGGCCTTGCGGTCAGACATCACCCAGGCCTCCGGCCCCTGCTGCTTAAGGAAAAAGAAGTGGCTCCAGAGCTCCATGTCTGGCTCCATGCCCAAGTAGCCCTCGCACAATGTTACGAAGCCGGAGAGCTGCAAGATGGCGTTGGCACCAAGATGGTGCGGTTGGAGCCTGAAGAAGGAAAGAAACACGCGGAAGAAGGTGCTCGCGGGAGGTCAAATCTGCGCTTGAAGTGGCTAAGGAAGACCACACACTCGCCCTCTTGCGGCTGCGGCTCTCTCTCCTCCCCGGCCACGCGCGCGGCCACCTCTATTGCCGGCGGTAGCCACTTGGTGTTCCAGAGATATTGGATGTCTGCTTCCGTGGTCTCGTAGCCCTCCCGTGACCCTTTGGGCGGCGCCATCAGCAGAGAAATGCCGCGGCAAGGAGGAAGAGAAAGAAGTTCAGGTGGCCGCAGAGCACTGCTGGCGGCGGCAAAACGCTGTGGGTGGCGACGGAGAACTGCGGTCGGAGCAAGATTGGAGGTAGGAGAAGAAGAGGAGCCAGGCGTAGGGTGTGTGCCTGAGCGTCTCCGTGCTACTTCTTGAGCTTGTGTTGGTTTTTCCCTTGAAGAGGAAAGGGTGATGCAGCAAAGTAGAGATAAGTATTTCCCTCAGTTAGAGAACCAAGGTATCAATCCAGTAGGAGGTACAAGCAAGTCTCCAATCTATGCACCTACACAAACAATCAAACACTTGCACCCAACGCAATAAAGGGGTTGTCAATCCCTTCACGATTAATTGCAATGGTGAGATTTGATAGAGGTAGACATAAAAGATTACTAAAATGTAAAATAAAAGTAAAGTAAATAAATTGCAGCAAGGTATTTTGGGCTTTTTGGTTTATAGATCTGAAAATATATGGTGAAAATAGACCCGGGGGGCATAAGTTTCACGAGAGGCTTCTCTCTTGAAGGCAAATAATACGGTGGGTGAACAAATTAGTGTCGAGCAATTGATAGAAAATCGTGAAGTTATGACGATATCCAAGGCAATGATTATGCATATAGGCATCACGTCCGTGTCAAGTAGACCGAAACGATTCTACATCTACTACTATTACTCCACACATCGACCGACTCCTGCCTGCATCTAGAGTATTAAGTTCAAGAGAACATAGTAACACATTAAGTAAGATGACATGATGTAGAGGGATAAACTCAAGCAATATGATGAAACCCCCATCTTTTTATCCTTGATGGCAACAATACAATACGTGCCTCGCTACCCCTACTATGTCACCAGGTGAGGACACTGCAAGATTGAACCCAAAACTAAGCACCTCTCCCATTGCAAGAAATACCTATCTAGTTGGCCAAACCAAAACGATAATTCGAAGAGAAATACAAAGATATCAAATCACGCATATAAGAATTTAGAGAAGATTCAAATAATATTCATAGATAATCTGATCATAAATCCAAAATTCATCAGATCTCGACAAACACACCGCAAAAGAATACTACATCAGATAGAACTCTAAGAACATAACGGAGAACATGGTATTGAAGATCATAGAGAGAGAACAAGCCATCTAGCTACTAGCTATGGACCCATTGGTCTGAGGTAAACTACTTACGCTTCATCAGAAGGGCAATAGGGTTGATGTAGATGCCCTCCATAATTGAATCCCCCTCGGGAAGATCGCCGGAAAAGGCCCCAAGATGGGATCTCAGGGGAGCAGAAGGTTGCACCAGCAGAAAAGTATTTTCGTGGATGCCTCTGATGGTTTGGAATATTTGGGAATTGATAGGCCAACTAATAGGGTTAGAGGAGCTTTGATGGACCCACAAGGCAGGGGGCGTGCCCTGCACCCTTGCCGTCGCCTGGGGACTCATTTTCCTTGGTATCCAAGTCCTACGTGTGTCTTCTGGTCCAAGAAAAATCATCGTAAAGTTTTATTACATTTGGACTCCGTTTGATATTCCTACAAAACTCAAAAACAAGGAAAAACAGAAACTGGCACTAGGCTCTGGGTTAATAGGTTAGTCCCAAAAATAATATAAAATAACATATTAATGCATATAAAACATCCAAAACAGATAATATAATAGCATGGAACAATAAAAAATTATAGATACGTTGGAGACGTATCATGCATCCCCAAGCTTAATTCCTGCTCGTCCTCGAGTAGGTAAATGATAAAAATAGAATTTTTGATGTGGAATGCTACCTAACATGTTTGTCCATGTAATTTTCTTGATTGTGGCATGAATATTTAGACCCATAAGATTCAAAACAAAAGTTTAATATTTACATAAAAAATAATACTTCAAGCATACTAACAAAGCAATCATGTCTTCTCAAAATAACATGGCCAAAGAAAGTTATCCCTACAAAATCATATAGTCTAGCTATGCTCCATCTTCATCACACAAAGTATTAAATCATGCACAACCCCGATGACAAGCCAAGCAATTGTTTCATACTTTTGATGTTCTCAAACTTTTTCAACTTTCACACAGTACATGAGTGTGAGCCATGGATATAGCACTATAGGTGGAATAGAATATGGTGGTTGTGGAGAAAAAAAAGGAAGGAGATAGTCTCACATCGACTAGGCATATCAACGGGCTATGGAGATGCCCATCAATAGATATCAATGTGAGTGAGTAGGGATTGCCATGCAACAGATGCACTAGAGCTATAAGTGCATGGAAGCTCAAAAAGAAACTAAGTGGATGTGCATCGAACTCGCTTGCTCATGAAGACCTAGGGAAATTTGAGGAAGCCCATAATTGGAATATACAAGTCAAGTTCTTTAATTAAAAATTTGCACTAGTATATGAAAGTGACAAAATAGGAGACTCTCTATCATGAAGATCATGGTGCTACTTTGAAGCACAAGTGTGGAAAAATGATAGTAGCATTGCCCCTTCTATCTTTTCTCTCATTTTTTTTATTTTGGGCTCTTTGGCCTCTTTTTTTCTTTTTTTTCGTCCGGAGTGTCATCCCAACTTGTGGGGGAATCATAGTATCCATCATCCTTTCCTGACATGGGACAATGCTCTAATAGTGATGATCATCACACTTTCATTTACTTTACAACTCGATTCTAGAACAAGTATATGACTCTATATCATGCCTCCGGCGGTGTACCGGGATGTGCAATGACTCAAGACTGACATGTATAAAAACTATGAATGGTGGCTTGGCCACAAATACGATGTCAACTACATGGTCATGCAAAGCAATATGACAGTGATGGAACGTGTCATAATAAACGGAACGGTGGAAGTTGCATGGCAATATATCTCGGAATGGCTATGGAAATGCCACAATAGGTAGGTATGGTGGCTGTTTTCAGGAAGGTATATGCTGGGTGTAATGCACCAGTGAAAGTTGCATGGTACTAGAGAGGCTAGCAATGGTGGAAGGGTGAGAGTGCGTATAATTCATGGACTCAACATTAGACATAAAGAACTCACATACTTACTGCAAAAGTCTATTAGCTATCGAAACAAAGTACTACACGCATGCTCCTAGGGGGTAGATTGGTAGGAAAAGATCATCGCTCGTCCCCGACATCCACTCATAAGGAAGACAATCAATAAATAAGTCATGCTCTGACTTGATCCACGGTTCACCATATGTGCATGCTACGGGAATCACAAATTTTAAAACAAGTATTTCTACCAATCCACAATTACTCACTAGCATGTCTCTAATATCACCATCTTTATATCTCAAAACAATCATAAGGAATCAAACTTCTCATAGTATTCAATGCACTTAATATGAAAGTTTTTATTATATCCCTCTTGGTTACCCATCATATTAGGACTAAATTCATAACATAAGAAAATTACCATGCTGTTTAGAGACTCTCGAAATAATATAAGTTAAGCAAGGGAGTTCAACAATTTCTATGACATAAAATCACCGCTGTGTTCTAAAAATATATAAGTGAAGCACTAGAGCATATTGCTTAGCTCAAAAGATATAAGTGAAGCAATAGAGTATTCTAATAAATTCACGATTCATGCGTGTACCTATCAAAAGGTGTGTACAGCAAGTATGATTGTGGCAAACTAAAAAGAAAAGACTCATGTCATACAAGACGCTCCAAGCAAAAGACATATCATGTGGTGAATAAAAATATAGTCTCAAGTAAATTTATCGATGGATTGAAGACGAAAGAGGGGATGCCTTTCTGGGATCCCCAAGATTAGGCTCTTGGTTGCCCTTGAATATTACCTTGGGGTGCCTTGGGCATCCCCAAGCTTAGGCTCTTGGCACTCCTTATTCCATAGTCCATCAAATCTTTACCCAAACCTTGAAAACTTGACAACACAAAACTCAACAGAAAACTCATGAGATCCGTTAGTATAAAAAAAATCACCACTTTTGTTAATGTTGTGAACTCATTCTTTATTTATATTGGTGTAATATCTACTGTATTCCAACTTCTCCATGGTTCATACCCCCTGATACTACCCATAGATTCATCAAAATAAGCAAACAACACATCGAAAATAGAATCTATCAAAAACAGAACAATTTGTAGTAATCGGTAAACTTCGAATACTTATGTAACTCTAAAAAATCTGAAAAATTAGGACAACAGAGGAAATTCATATATGAATATATTTTTTAAAATGCAGGCTTTTATCATGCTTCTATGATTTTTAACAATTCTGGCAATGAGCGCAAAAGTTTCTGTTTTTCAGCAAGATCAAATCAACGATATACCAAAGTATCCTAAAGGCTTTACTTGGCACAAACACTAACTAAAAACACCAAACACAATTACTATAGAGGTAATAATGTGTATTTTATTCAGGAACAGTAGCAAAACAAAAAACACAAAAATAAAATTGGGTTGCCTCCCAACAAGCGCTATTGTTTGGTGCCCCTAGCTAGGCATAATGCAACAGATCTAGGTATTATCATCTTTGGTATGCAATCCATAAGTAGCTCTCATAATAGATTCATATGGCAACTTAATTTTCTTTCTTTGAAAGTGTTCCATGACTTTCCTTAACGTAAATGGAAATCTAATGTTTCCTTCTTTCATATCAATAATTGCACCAATCATTCTAAGGAAAGAAAGGTCTACCAAGAATAATATGACATGTAGGATTGCAATCTATATCAAGAACAATGAAATATACGAGCACATAATTCCTATTTGCAACAATAAGAACATCATTAATCCTTCCCATAGGTTTTTTAATAGTGGAATACGCGAGATGCAAATTTAAAGAACAATCATCAAATTCACGGAAACCTAGCACATCACGTAAAGTTTTCGGAATCATGGAAACATTAGTACCAAAATCACATAAAGCATGACACTCATAATCTTTAATTTTAAGATTAATAGTAGGTTCCCGCTCATCATAAATCTTTCTAGGGATAGAAACTTCCAACTCAAGTTTTTCTTCAAAAGATCTCATCATAGCATCAACAGTATGTTTAGTAAAAGCTTTATTTTAATTATAATCATAAGGAGAATTTAACATGGATTGCAACAAGGAAATACAATCTATCAAAGAACAATTATCATAAATAAATTCCTTGAAATCCAAAAGAGTGGGTTCATTGCTACATCAAGTTTTGACCTCTCCAATCCCACTTTTATCATTTTTGCATCAAGATATATAAACTCTGAATCATTGGGACGCCTTCTAGCTAAAGTTGACTCATCTCCAGTCCCATCTTTATCAAGATTTATATTAGAAAACAAAGGTTCAATAGGAGTCACATCAATCACTTTAAGATCTTCATATTTTCACGAGAAATTGGAGAACACGCTTTTACAGACCAATCTCGCTTAGCACGCATCCGAGCGGTTCTTTTTTTACATTCATCAATAGAGATTCTCATAGCCTTTAGATACTTATTAATATCATGCTTTGGTGGAATAGATCTAATTTTCAAAGAATCAACCTCAAGAGAAATTATATCCACGTTCCTAGCCAAATCATCAATCTTAAGCAATTTTTATTCAATCATAGCATCGAAATTCTTTTGAGAACTAATAAATTCTTTAATATTGTTCTCAAGATCATAGAGCATATTATTATTATTTTCATAATAATTTTTTAGGAATTACCATAATTATTAGAGGAATTACTAGGAAACGACCTAGGGTTGAAATTACCTCTATACGCGTTATTACCAAAATTGTTCCTACCGACAAAATTCACATCCATCGATTCATCATTATTCTCAATCAAAGTGGATAAAGAAATATCATTAAGATCAATAGGAGCACTCTTACTAGCAAACAATTTCATAATTTCATCCATCTTTCCACTCAAAACATTAATTTCTTCAATCACATGCACTTTTTTACTAGTAGTGGATCTTTCGGTGTGCCATTGAGAGTAATTAGCCATAATATTATCTAGGAGTTTAGTAGCTTATTCTAATGTGATTTCCATAAAAGTACCACCCGTCGCAGAATCCAAAAGATTTCTGGATGCAAAATTCAATCCCGCATAATTTTTTTTATGATCATCCATAAACTTAAACCATGAGTAGGGTAATTTCTTATCATCAATTTCATCTTCTCCCACGATTGTGCGACATGTTCATGATCAAGTTGCTTAAAATTCATTATATCGTTCCTAAGGGAGATGATCTTAGCAGGAGGAAAATACTTGGAAATAAAAGCATCTTTACACTTATTCCATGAATCAATACTATTCTTAGGCAAAGATGAAAACCAAGTTTTAGCACGATCTCATAGTGAGAACGGAAATAGCTTCAATTTAACAGTATCACTATCCACATCTTTCTTCTTCTGCATATCACAGAACTCAAAAAAGTATTTAGATGGGATGCATCATCTTCACTAGGAAGGCCGGAAATTTGTTCTTTCATAACAAGATTCAGCAAAGCGGCATTAATTTCATAAGATTCCGCACTAGTGGATGGAGCAATCGGTACTAATAAAATCATTATTATTAGTATTGGAAAAATCACACAACTTGGTATTCTCTTGATTCATCGTGACAAAGCAAGCAATCTAACACACGAGCAACCAAAAGGCAAACGAAAAGACTAACGGAAGACGGACGAATATCATTTTGTGTTTTTCCGAAAATCGTTGGAAGTGGGGGAGAGGAAAATGAGAGGAAAATAGTGAATAATGTAATGCAAGAGATGAGAGTTTATGGTGGGTACTTGGTAGGGTTGATGTAGACTTCCCCAACAACGACACCAGAAATTCTTCCTGCTACTTCTTGAGCTTGCCTTGAGTTTTCCCTTGAAGAGGAAAGGGTGATGCATCAAAGTAGAGATAAGTGTTTCCCTCATTTAGAGAACCAAGGTATCAATCCAGTAGGAGGTACAAGCAAGTCTCCAATCTATGCACCTATACAAACAATCAAATACTTGCACCCAACATGATAAAGGGGTTGTCAATCCCTTCACGGTCAATCACAATGGTGAGATCTGATAGAGATAGATATAAAACATTACTGAAACATAAAATAAAAGTAAAGTAAATAAATTGCAGCAAGGTATTTTGGGGTTTTTTGGTTTATAGATCTGAAAATATATGATGGAAAATAGACCCGGGGGCCATATGTTTCACTAGAGGCTTCTCTCTTGAAGGCAAATAATACGGTGAGTGAACAAATTACTGTCAAGCAATTGATAGAAAAGCACAATGTTATGACGATATCCAAGGCAATGATTATGCATATAAGCATCACGTCCGTGTCAAGTAGACCGAAACGATTCTGCATCTACTACTATTACTCCACACATCAACCGACTCCTGCCTCCATCTAGAGTATTAAGTTCAAGAGAACAGAGTAACGATTAAGTAAGATGGCATGATGTAGAGGGATGAACTCAAGCAATATGATGAAAACCCCATCTTTTTTATCCTTGATGGCAATAATACAATACGTGCCTCCCTGCCCCTACTACGTCATTGGGTGAGGACACCGCAAGATTGAACGCAAAACTAGGAACCCCTCCCATTGCAAAAATACCAATCTAGTTGGCCAAACCAAACCAATAATTCGAAGAGAAATACAAATATATCAAATCATGCATATAATAATTCATAGAAGGTTCAAATAATATTCATAGATAATCTGATCATAAATCCACAATTCATTGGATCTCGAGAAACACACCTCAAAAGAATAATACATCATATAGAACTCCAAGAACATCGAGGAGAACATGGTATTGAAGATCATAGAGAGAGAAGAAGCCATCTAGCTACTAGCTATGGACCCGTAGGTCTGAGGTAAACTACTCACACTTCATCCGAAGGGCAATATTGTGGATGTCGATACTCTCCGTGATCGAATTCCCCTCCGACAGATCGTTGGAAAAGGCCCCAAGATGGGATCTCATGGGAACAGAAGGTTGCGGCGGCGGAAAAATATTTTTGTGGACGCCTATGATGGTTTGGGAATATTTGGGAATTTATAGGGTGAAGAATAGGGTTAGAGGGACCCACAAGGCAGGGGGCGTGCCGCCTTGGGGCGCGCCCTACACCCTTGCCGTCACCTTGGCACTCCTTTTCCTTGGTCTCCAAGTCCAACGTGTGTCCTATGGTCCAAGAACAATCATTGTAAAGTTTTATTCCATTTCGACTCCATTTGATATTCCTTTTCTGCGGAACTCAAAAACAAGGAAAAAACAGAAACCGACACTGGGCTCTAGGTTAATAGGTTAGTCCCAAAAATAATATAAAATAGCTTATTAATGCATATAAAACATCCAAAACAGATAATATAATAGCATGGAACAATAAAAAAATATAGATACATTGGAGACGTATCACTCCGCCGCTCCCTGCCCTCGTTTTATAACCGCGGCTGGACGTGGGGATGTGGGATCGGCTACGCTCACATTCCCACTCCCCGCGTTATGTGTGCGCACTTTCTCACACGAATTAATTGCCTGGAGAAGGGAAACCCCCCACGACGGCCACAATCAATCCCCCCGCGCGGGCCGTGGGGTGTCGTGGTGGGGCCCTGCCCGCAGTCACGTCCCGTCACACATGTGCCCTGGCAGGGCCTCTCCGGCTGCCGCTCGCCACATGGAGCCAGCATCAAGTCTGGGAGGCACGTCCCTTCCCCTTCAAGATTCGACGGACGCCTCGGTTCCCCGCACGTACCGGGTTGCCGCGATCTGACTTTTGGAGGCCGGCACATAGTGGGTGTTGCCGGACCCGGCGACCCTAGGGTTCACCAACCCAACCACCTTCTCAAGGGGAGGAAACTGCGAAGGCCCTCTGCTTGAAGCTGACAAGCCTTCACAACTTCGGGGACTACTGTTGGGGGGATGGACCCTAGGTAGGCAACGGAACCTGGATCCTTTCAAAAATATTGGGGCAGGCGGCGCCCCTCAAGCCGGCTTGACCCTGGCTGACTTCCCAGCCCAACTCGATCAGGCGTCGTGACCCGGCCGGCCAGCTAGCGTATGCCGGCCGGTTCCCGGAAGATGAATCTCCAGAGACAAACGAGCACAACCATAGTGCGCCCCTCAACCCGGCCATGGGTCAGCTCCCATCTGATCCGAGGTGTATGACGGAACAAGTCCCAACATAGGGATGAGTATGACAATAGTGGCCCACCTACCTCCACTGACCGGCATGAGCGTGGCAACAGTGGCCCACCTACCCCGCTGGCCAGTGCAGGCATGGCCACAGTGTGCCCCGTCTCGTTGACGTGAGCCGACGATGACCAGGTGACGCGTCACTATAGCCAAGCCGACTCAACCACTCCGTGACGCACAACAAGATGGGGAACAATGCCCTCTGGTGCACGGGGCCCACGCCCAGAGAACCCGGCATACCCTGGTACCCGGCGGGCCCCAGCGCCAGCTACCCAGACACTGACATTCCGGCCCCACGCCCATGTATTTTTACCATTGTAACCCTGGGGGGTTGGCCTATAAAACCCCCAGGGGGTCTGAAGGAAATATGCCCTAGAGGCAATAATAAAGTTATTATTTATTTCCTTATATCATGATAAATGTTTATTATTCATGTTAGAATTGTATTAACCGGAAACATAATACATGTGTGAATACATAGACAAACATATAGTCACTAGTATGCCTCTACTTGACTAGCTCATTAATCAAAGATGGTTATGTTTCCTAACCATAGACATGTGTTGTCATTTGATTAATGGGATCACATCATTAGAAGAATGATGTGATTGACATGACCCATTCCGTTAGCCTAGCACTTGATCGTTTAGTATATTGCTATTGCTTTCTTCATGACTTATACATGTTCCTGTAACTATGAGATTATGCAACTCCCGTTTACTAGAGGAACACTTTGGGTGCTACCAAACGTCACAACGTAACTGGGTGATTATAAAGGAGTACTACAGGTGTCTCCAAAGGTACATGTTGGGTTGGCGTATTTCGAGATTAGGTTTTGTCACTCCGATTGTCGGAGAGGTATCTCTGGGCCCTCTCGATAATGCACATCACTATAAGCCTTGCAAGCAATGTAGCTAATGAGTTAGTTACGGAATGATGCATTACGTAATGAGTAAAGAGACTTGCCGGTAACGAGATTGAACTAGGTATTGAGATACCGACGATCGAAGCTCGGGCAAGTAACATACCGATGACAAAGGGAACAAAGTATGTTGTTATGCGGTTTGACCGATAAAGATCTTCGTAGAATATGTAGGAGCCAATATGGGCATCCAGGTTCCGCTATTGGTTATTGACCAAGAATAGTTCTAGGTCGTGTCTACATAGTTCTCAAACCCGTAGGGTCCGCACGCTTAAGGTTTCGATGACAGTTATATTATGAGTTTATGAGTTTTGATGTACCGAAGGAGTTCGGAGTCCCGGATGAGATCGGGGACATGACGAGGAGTCTCAAAATGGTCGAGACGTAAAGATCGATATATTGGACGACTATATTCGGAGTTCGGAAAGGTTCTGAGTGATTCGGGTATTTTTCGGAGTACCGGAGAGTTACGGGAATTCGCCGGGGAGTATATGGGCCTTATTGGGCCATACGGGAATAGAGGAGAGAGGCCAAAAGGAAGGAGGCCTGCGCCCCCCCTCTGGTCCGAATTGGACAAGGGGGGCAGCCCCCTTTTCCTTCTCCCTCTCCTCCTCTTTCCTTTTCCAACAAGGAAAGGAGGAGTCCTACTCCCGGTGGGAGTAGGACTCCCCCCTTGGCGCGCCTCCTCCCTAGGCCGGCCGCCTCCCCCCTTGCTCCTTTATATACGGTGGCAGGGGGGCACCCCAAGACACAGAAGTTGATCTACGGATCGTTCCTTAGCCGTGTGCGGTGCCCCCCTCCACCATATTCCACCTCGGTCATATCGTCGCGGAGTTTAGGCGAAGCTCTGCGCTGGTAGAACATCATCATCGTCACCACGTCTTCGTGCTGACGGAACTCATCCCCGACGCTTTGCTGGATCGGAGCCCGGGGATCGTCATCGAGCTGAACGTGTGCTGAACTCGGAGGTGCCGCGCGTTTGGTACTTGGATCGGTCGGATCGTGAAGACGTACGACTACATCAACCGCGTTGTCATAACGCTTCCGCTTACGGTCTACGAGGGTACGTGGACAACACTCTCCCCTCTTGTTGCTATGCCATCACCATGATCTTGCGTGTACGTAGGAATTTTTTTGAAATTACTACGTTCCCCAACAGTGGTATCAGAGCCTAGGTTTTATGCGTAGATGTCATATGCACGAGTAGAACACAAGTGAGTTGTGGGCGATATAAGTCATACTACTTACCAGCATGTCATACTTTGGTTCAACGGTATTGTGAGATGAAGCGGCCCGGACCGACATTACGCGTACGCTTACGCGAGACTGGTTTCACCGCTACGAGCACTCGTTGCTTAAAGGTGACCGGCGGGTGTCTGTCTCTCTCACTTTAGTTGAACCGAGTGTGGCTACGCCCGGTCCTTGCGAAGTATAAAACAACATCAACTTGACAAACTATCGTTGTGGTTTTGATGCGTAGGTAAGAACAGTTCTTGCTAAGCCTGTAGCAGCCACGTAAAATTTGCAACAACAAAGTAGAGGACGTCTAACTTGTTTTTGCAGGGCATGTTGTGATGTGATATGGTCAAGACGTGATGCTATATTTTATTGTATGAGATGATCATGTTTTGTAACCGAGTTATCGGCAACTGGCAGGAGCCATATGGTTGTCACTTTATTGTATGAAATGCAAACGCCCTGTAATTGCTTTACTTTATCACTAAGCGGTAGCGATAGTCGTAGAAGCAATAGTTGGCGAGACGACAACGATGCTACGATGGAGATCAAGGTGTCGCGCCGGTGACGATGGTGATCATGACGGTGCTCTGGAGATGGAGATCACAAGCACAAGATGATGATGGCCATATCATATCACTTATATTGATTGCATGTGATGTTTATCCTTTATGCATCTTATCTTGCTTTGATTGACGGTAACATTTTAAGATGATCTCTCACTAATTATCAAGAAGTGTTCTCCTTGAGTATGCACCGTTGCCAAAGTTCGTCGTGCCCAGGCACCACGTGATGATCGGGTGTGATAAGCTCTACGTCCATCTACAATGGGTGCAAGCCAGTTTTGCACACGCAGAATACTCAGGTTAAACTTGACGAGCCTAGCATATGCAGATATGGCCTCGGAACACGGAGATCGAAAGGTCGAGCGTGAATCATATAGTAGATATGATCAACATAGTGATGTTCACCATTGAAAACTACTCCATCTCACGTGATGATCGGTTATGGTTTAGTTGATTTGGATCACGTGATCACTTAGAAGATTAGAGGGATGTCTTTCTAAGTGGGAGTTCTTAAGTAATATGATTAATTGAACTTTAATTTATCATGAACTTAGTCCTGGTAGTATTTGCAAATTATGTTGTAGATCAATAGCTCGCATTGTTGCTTTCATATGTTTATTTTGATATGTTCCTAGAGAGAATTGTGTTGAAAGATGTTAGTAGCAATGATGCGGATTGGATCCGTGATCTGAGGTTTATCCTCATTGCTGCACAGAAGAATTATGTCCTTAATGCACCGCTAGGTGACAGACCTATTGCAGGAGCAGATGCAGACGTTATGAACGTTTGGCTAGCTCAATATGATGACTACTTGATAGTTTAGTCCACCATGCTTAACGGCTTAGAATCGGGACTTCAAAGACGTTTTGAACGTCATGGACCATATGAGATGTTCCAGGAGTTGAAGTTAATATTTCAAGCAAATACCCGAGTTGAGAGATATGAAGTCTCCAACAAGTTCTATGGCTAAAAGATGGAGGAGAATCGCTCAACTAGTGAGCATGTGCTCAGATTGTCTGGGTACTACAATCGCTTGAATCAAGTGGGAGTTAATCTTCCAGATAAGATAGTGATTGGCAGAGTTCTCTAGTCACCATCACCAAGTTAGTAGAACTTTGTGATGAACTATAGTATGCAAGGGATGACGAAAACGATTCCCGAGCTCTTCGTGATGTTGAAATCTATGAAGGTAGAAATCAAGAAAGAGCATCAAGTGTTGATGGTTGACAAGATCACTAGTTTCAAGTAACGGGCAAAGGGAAAGAAAGGGAAATTTCAAGTAGAATGGCAAGCAAGTTGTCACTCCCGTGAAGAAGCCCAAAGCTGGACCAAAGCCTGAAACTGAGTGCTTCTACTGCAAAGGAAATGGTCACCGGAAACAGAAATACCCTAAATATTTGGTGGATAAGAAGGATGGCAAAGTGAACAAGGGTATATTTGATATACAGGTGTTTGATGTGTGCCTTACTAGTGTTTATAGTAACCCCTGAGTATTTAATACTTGTTCGGTTGCTAAGATTAGTAACTCGAAACAGGAGTTACATAATAAATAGAGACTAGTTGAGGGGAAGTGACGATGAGTGTTGGAAATAGTTCCAAGATTGATATGATCATCATCACACACTCCCTATATTTTCAAGATTAGTGTTAAACCTAAATAAATGTTATTTAGCGTTTGTGTTGAGCATGAATATGATTTGATCATGTTTATTGCGATACAGTTATTCATTTGAAGTTAAAGAATAATTGTTATTCTGTTTACATGAATAAGACCTTCGATGGTTATACACCCAATGAAAATAGTTTGTTGGATCTCGATCGTAGTGATACACATATTCATAATATTGATGCCAAAAGATGCAAAGTTAATAATGATAGTGCAACTTATTTGTGACACTGCCGTTTGGGTCATATCGGAGTAAAGCGCATGAAGGAACTCCATAAAGATAGATTTTCGGAATCACTTGGTTATGAATCATTTGATGCTTGAGAACCGTGCCTTTTTGGGCAAGATGACTAAAACTCCGTTCTCCGGAACAATGGAACAAGCTACTGACTTATTGGAAATAATACATACCGATGTATGCATTCCAATGAGTGTTGATGCTCGTGGCAAGTATCGTTATTTTCTGACCTTCACAAGATGATTTGAGTAGATATGGGTATATCTACTTGATGAAACATAAGTCTGAAATAGTTGAAAAGTTCAAAGAATTTCAGAGTGAAGTGGAAAAATCATCGTAACAAGAAAAATAAAGTTTCTACAATCTGATCGTGGAGACAAATATTTGAGTTATGAGTTTGGTCTTCATTTGAAACAATGTGAAATAGTTTCGCAACTCACGCCATCTGGAACACCACAATGTAATGGTGTGTCCGAACGTCATAATAGTACTTTATTGGATATAGTGCAATCTATGATGTCTCTTACCGATTTACCACTATCGTTTTGGGGTTATGCATTAGAGACAGTTGCATTCACTTTAAATAGGGCACCATCAAAATCCATTGAGACGACGCCTTATGAACTGCGGTTTGGCAAGAAACCAAAGTTGTCATTTCTTAAAGTTTGGGGCTACGATGCTTATGTCAAAAAGTTTCAACCTGATAAGCTCGAACCTAAATCGGAGAAGTGCGTCTTCATAGAATACCCAAAGGAAACTGTTGGGTACACCTTCTATCACAGATCCGAAGGCAAGTTATTCGTTGCTAAGATGGATCCTTTCTAGAGAAGGAGTTTCTCTCGAAAGAAGTGAGTGGGAGGAAAGTAGAACTTGATGAGGTAACTGTACCTGCTCCCTTATTGGAAAGTAGTTCATCAAAGAAATCAGTCCCTGTGATTCCTACACCAATTAGTGAGGAAGCTAATGATGATGATCATGAAGCTTCAGATCAAGTTACTACCAAACCTCGTAGGTCTTCCAGAATAAGATCCGCACCAGAGTGGTACGGTAATCGTGTTCTAGAAGTCATGTTACTAGACCATGATGAACCTACGAACTATGAGGAAGCGATGATGAGCCCAGATTCCGCGAAATGGCTTGAGGCCATAAAATCTGAGATAGGATCCATATATGAGAACAAAGTGTGGACTTTGGTTGACTTGCTCGATGATCAGCAAGCCAAATTAAATAAATGGATCTTCAAGAGGAAGACGGACACTGATAGTAGTGTTACTATCTCCTAAGATCGACTTGTTGCGAAAGGTTTTCGACAAGTTCAAGGTGTTGAATACGATGAGATTTTCTCATTTGTATCGATGCTTAAGTCTGTCTGAATCATGTTAGTAATTGCTACATTTATGAAATCTGGCAAATGGATGTCAAAACTGTATTCCTTAATGGATTTTTTAAAGAAGAGTTGTATATGATGCAACCAGAAGGTTTTGCTAATCCTAAAGGTGCTAACAAAATATGCAAGCTCCAGCGATCCATCAATGGACTGGTGCAAGCATCTTGGAGTTGGAATATACACTTTGATGAGTTGATCAAAGCATATGGTTTTATACAGACTTTTGGAAAGGCCTGTATTTACAAGAAAGTGAGTGGGAGCACTACAACATTTCTGATAAGTATATGTGAATGACATATTGTTGATCGGAAATAATGTAGAATTATTCTGCAAAGCATAAAGGAGTGTTTGAAAGGAGTTTTTCAAAGAAAGACCTCAGTGAAGTTGCTTACATATTAAGCATCAAGATCTATTGAGATAGATCAAGACGCTTGATAAGATTTTCAATGAGTACATACCTTGACAAGATTTTGAAATAGTTCAAAATGGAACAGTCAAGGAAAGAGTTCTTGCCTGTGCTGCAAGGTGTGAAATTGAGTAAGACTCAAAACCCGACCACGGCAGAAGATAGAAAGAGAATGAAAAGTCATTCCCTATGCCTCAGTCATAGGTTCTATAAAGTATGCTATGCTGTGAACCAGACCTATTGTATGCCTTGCTCTGTGTTTGGCAAAGGAATACAATTTTGATCTAATAGTAGATCACTGGATAACAGTCAAGAATATCCTTAGTAAGGACTAAGGAGATGTTTCTCGATTATGGAGGTGATAAAAGAGCTCGTCGTAAAAGTTATAATGATACAAGCTTTTACACCAATCCAGATGACTCTAAGTCTCAATCTGGATACATATTGAAAGTGGGAGCAATTAGCTAGAGTAGCTCCGTGCAGAACATTGTAGACATAGAATATTTGCAAAATACATACGGCTCTGAATGTGACAGACCCGTTGACTAAGCTTCTCTCACGAGCAAAACATGATCACACCTTAGTACTCTTTGGGTGTTAATCACATAAGCGATGTGAACTAGATTATTGACTCTAGTAAACCTTTTGGGTGTTGGTCACATAACGATGTGAACTATGGGTGTTAATCATATACATATATGAATATTGGTGTTAAATCACATGGCGATGTGAACTAGATTATTGACTCTAGTGCAAGTGGGAGACTGAAGGAAATATGCCCTAGAGGCAATAATAAAGTTATTATTTATTTCCTTATATCATGATAAATGTTTATTATTCATGTTAGAATTGTATTAACCAGAAACATAATACATGTGTGAATATATAGACAAACATATAGTCACTAGTATGCCTCTACTTGACTAGCTCATTAATCAAAGATGGTTATGTTTCCTAACCATAGACATGTGTTGTCATTTGATTAATGGGATCACATCATTAGAAGAATGATGTGATTGACATGACCCATTCCGTTAGCCTAGCACTTGATCGTTTAGTATATTGCTATTGCTTTCTTCATGACTTATACATGTTCCTGTAACTATGAGATTATGCAACTCCCGTTTACCGGAGGAACACTTTGGGTGCTACCAAACGTCACAACGTAACTGAGTGATTATAAAGGAGTACTACAAGTGTCTCCAAAGGTACATGTTGGGTTGGCGTATTTCGAGATTAGGTTTTGTCACACCGATTGTCGGAGAGGTATCTCTGGGCCCTCTCGGTATTGCACATCACTATAAGCCTTGCAAGTAATGTAGCTAATGAGTTAGTTATGGATTGATGCATTACGTAACAAGTAAAGAGACTTGCCGGTAACGAGATTGAACTAGGTATTGAGATACCGACGATCGAATCTCGGGCAAGTAACATACCGATGACAAAGGGAACAAAGTATGTTGTTATGCGGTTTGACCGATAAAGATCTTCGTAGAATATGTAGGAGCCAATATGGGCATCCAGGTTCCGCTATTGGTTATTGACCAAGAATAGTTCTAGGTCATGTCTACATAGTTCTCGAACCCGTAGGGTCCGCACGCTTAAGGTTTCGATGACAGTTATATTATGAGTTTATGCGTTTTGATGTACCGAAGGAGTTCGGAGTCCCGGATGAGATCGGGGACATGACGAGGAGTTTCGAAATGGTCGAGATGTAAAGATCGATATATTGGACGACTATATTCGGAGTTCGGAAAGGTTCCGAGTGATTCGGGTATTTTTCGGAGTACCAGAGAGTTACGGGAATTCGCCGGGGAGTATATGGGCCTTATTGGGCCATACGGGAATAGAGGAGAGAGGCCAAAAGGAAGGAGGCCTGCGCCCCCCCTCTGGTCCGAATTGGACAAGGGGGCAGCCCCTTTTCCTTCTCCCTCTCCTCCTCTTTCCCTTCTTCCAACAAGGAAAGGAGGAGTCCTACTCCCGGTGGGAGTAGGACTCCCCCCTTGGCGCACCTCCTCCCTAGGCCGGCCGCCTCCCCCCTTGCTCCTTTATATACGGTGGCAGGGGGGCACCCCAAGACACAGAAGTTAATCTACGGATCGTTCCTTAGCCGTGTGCGGTGCCCCCCTCCACCATATTCCACCTCGGTCATATCGTCGCGGAGTTTAGGCGAAGCTCTGCGCCGGTAGAACATCATCATCGTCACCACGTCGTCGTGCTGACGGAACTCATCCCCGACGCTTTGCTGGATCGGAGCCCGGGGATCGTCATTGAGCTGAACGTGTGCTGAACTCGGAGGTGCCGTGCGTTCGGTACTTGGATCGGTCCGATCGTGAAGACGTACGACTACATCAACCGCGTTGTCATAACGCTTCCACTTATGGTCTACGAGGGTACGTGGACAACACTCTCCCCTCTCGTTGCTATGCCATCACCATGATCTTGCGTGTACGTAGGAATTTTTTTGAAATTACTACGTTCCTCAACAGGGTCTCCATGCAAAGGGTCGATCCTTAGCAGACACTCACACCCATACACGGAGAAGGAGCAGCTTATGCACTGGTCTGTCTTCCTCCTTCCCCAAAATAGCTCAAGGAGCAAGCTTGTATCCAGTTCATATAAACCACTGTCGGCAAGACTAGGGGTGTTATCTCTCTAGAGAGCCCTGAACCTGGGTATTTCTTGCGTCTCCCACTCGCTCGTACCGACCCTGCTTCTGGACTCCACCGGTTGACTCCTGCCTGTCCCTCTCTTTGGCCATCCCATGGCATTTGCCATGAGACTACCACGATAGTCCCCCTAGTTTTACCGAACTAGGGAGGAAGGACTCCTCCTCCTCCCAATTGAAGCCACCCATTCCATATAAAGGTTGTTGGAGTAGGCCCTAGAGGAAATAATAATTGTGTTATTATTTACCTCCATGTTTATAGTTAATGTTTATATTCTGTGCTATAATAGCTATGGCTCTTGGACTTGCGAAAAACAAGAAGTTTAGAGGAAAAATCGCTTGCACATGTAGGTTTATAAATGGTAAAACAAGATTCCTAGTCTTATCTCTAGGACTAGCTCAAGTGTTGCATGATGGTTCTATTTTTTTATCATGGGCATAGTTAGGTATAATGATGATGTCTGCAACATTGAGGGCAAGATGGTAGTAGAACATTCGTGTTGAATTGACCCAAATTTTATGTTATACTAAGAGATAAAATTGTCACAAGTCTATAGCCCATAAGGTAGTAAAGTTAACGTATGCACAATTTGTTAAACCGTGAGAGTATCAAGCCACTCCATACTAGACGGTGCACTTTGGGCTTGTTCTAACGTCATCCGTAATTGGGTGATCATAACAACAACTTATAGGTTCATTAGAAATGTATGATGAAGGACTAGATAGGTCGACACTAAACCTTTCTATCACTCGGGTTCAGAATAACACTCCACTTCCTCCCTTCTCCTAACCTCCTCGTGGTTTGAACTCTGTGATCCTGGGTATCTGCAGGGTTGAAGAACATCATAACCCACAAGTGTAGGGGATCAGTTACATCCTTTTGAATAAATAAGAGTCACGAACTCAACGAGGAGCTAAATGCAGAATTAATATTATCTCAAGTTCTATCGGTCACTGATAGAACTCTGCACACACTAACATTTGCTTTACCTATAACAAGAAATAAAACTACTTTGTAGGTGTAATGGAATAGGTTTGGAAGATGTGGAAATGAAAGTTATGTGCTATTTAAATAAAGAAAACTAAATTAAATATAGCGATTATGGAAAAGTGGTGGTAGAATGTGTGGATTGTCCACATGCAACCAGCTAAGTTACTAGATTGATGGCAAGTTTTTATGTGGGAGAGGCCTTTGCTAGCATGTCATCCCTTACTTGGAATTCTATGCACTTGTGATTGGAACTATTAGCAAGCCTCCACAAATACTAAGTTCATGAAGGTAAAACCAAACCATGGCATTAAGATGTATTGGTCCCTCTTCAATCTTATATGTATTAATTTCTATGGTAAGAGGAAGTTTGTGCCGATTTGCCTCCTAATGCATAGTCCTATCAACATACAACTAACCCTATGGTGTGATCCATGCGCGCGTAAATGATCTGCACCAAAGGACAGTAACACAACTACAAGCAATTTAGACCAATCATAGTAATTCACCAATTAACCCGTAGGACAAAAGTGATTTACTCAAACATAATAACGATGCCACAAATCATTGGATAATAATTCATAGCACCAAAAACCTTGTTCATTTAGGGGATTATAGCGGGTTGTGGGAGAGTGGACCGCTGAATATAGAGGGAGGATGGTGATGGAGGTTTTGATGAAGATGGCGAAGTTGATGGAGATGGTAGACGTGACAATGCACTACAAAAAAAAGGCACATCCATGATATTTTGGGCCGAATGAATTTTTTTTCTGTCATACATATGACACTTCTATGACAATAATTGTGACAAAACCCGGTATCATCATAGATGTGGTGGGCTCCTACTTCTATGACAAAAAATCATGACAGAAAATGGGCTTTTCATCCTGGGCGGGCCGGAGACGCAGCTGCATGACATTCTTTGGGCCGTCCATGACGGAAAAAACCGTGGTAGAAGCGAGGGCGAGGAAAATTTCAGGGGTTCCCGGTTACGGTGGGAGGTCGGGGGCCGAGCGATGCGCGTTTCTCTCGTACACGTACGCGCGTGTGTGCGAGGCGTTGGCTCTAACTGAACCCGAGCGAGGCGTTGGGCTCTAACTGAACCCGAGCGATTGCACTGCAGGCTACGTGTTACTGAACCCAAGCGATCGATGGATGGATGTTAACTGAACCTGATCGAGCGATTGCTTCGCTACTGCTGCTAACTGAAGCCAATCGATTGGATGAATAGTGAGTGTTGCTGGGGTGGGGGGTGGGGGGGTTGGATGAACAGTGAGCGGTGGCGTTGCCTCTGGATGAACAGGACCCCATGGTGTGGAGAGCTGGATGAATAGTAGGCGGTGGAGGGGTGCCCGTGGAGGGGTGGTTGAACAGGACCCCGTGGTGTGGAGGGCTGGAAGAACAGTAGACGGTGGAGGGGTGGTTGAACAGTAGCCGGTGGAGTAGCGCGCGGTGGAGGCTAGATGAACAGGAGCCCGTGGAGGCTAGAGGAGGTCGACGGTAGCCCGTGGAGGCTAGAGGAGGTCGATGGTGGAGATGAACAGTATCCCGTGGAGTCCCGTTTTGCGGTACGCCACACCCCTCCCGATGAACAGGACCCCTTTTTCGACCGTAGGAGGTCCGTTTCGTCCGTTTTGCGGTACGCCACACCCCTCCCGATGAACAAGACCCCCGTTTCAACCGTAGGAGGTCCATTTCGTCCTTTTTGTGGTACGCCACACCCCTCCTGCTCAACAGGACCCCCGTTTCGATCGTAGGAGGTCCGTTTCCTCCGTTTTGTGGTACGCCAGACCCCTCCCGATCAATAGGACCCCGTTTCAAACGTGGCCGGTCGAACACAAGGTCGTTTCCTCCATTCTGCGGTACGCCAGGCCTTGTTTCCATCGCCTGTTCCGTCCAAGCCCTCCAGATGAACACGACGACGCATTCCGTTCCGACCCAGCCGGTTGGCTCCCACGCGTTCCATTACCTCCCGATGAACACGACGCATTCCATTGCCTCCCCATGAACATGACGCATTCCGTTGCCTCCCCATGAACATGACGACGACGTTGTTTCTCCGTTCCACCCAGCCATGTACACGAGCCCTCGCCATACGTATGCGCGAGTAGGCGTTCGAGACCCCGCCCGTTTGTACACATACCTGGCCGTATTTTCTTTCTTGCACCCTGGACGCTGTACGTATGTGTACATGCTGCGTGCGCGCCTCTACTACGACACGTGCGCGCCTCTACATCCACCAGTATATGTGTACGTACATGTTCGCGACCAGAATGACAACGCTACGTATGCTTCGACCAGGTGGGTCCCGATTGTCACGCACTTCCTTGCCTGTGAAGATGTAGCTGGTGGGTCCCAGCAGTCAGGGGGCGAATCGTTTTTTTGCCCGGACGCACTTCCTTGCGTGCGAAGATGTAGCTGGTGGGTCCCAGCAGTCAGGGGGAAATGTTTTTTTCACGAAATACGGTGGCCCGTCCGGTGGGTCCCTGCTGTCAGGTGGAGGAGTAATTATTTTGCGTGTAATAAGGATGAACTTCCTTGATGCGGCCATGGACCCAGCTATCAGCCTCTCCACGTACAGTCCACGTCCGATGGAAGCCGTTCCTTGACCACGTTGACCACGCCGCGCCGAGAGCACCAGGGCGGTGGACGACGGCGAGGCCTAGGAAGGGGACGAAACGGAGGTGGGGAAGACGCGGCAGTGGATGCCCACACGAAGAGGAGTACGAGGGTTCACTGGTTCGCTGCAGTGTGAGGCCGCCGTCACCGCAGAATAACAGGGGGTGTGGGTGAGTAGAGGGATGGCCTGGCCAGCAGTGGGAGTAGTAGGGGGCGGTGAGGCCTCCGCCGCATCGCAGCCGGCCATGGGAGGTAGGAGCACGAGGCACGACCGACGCTGGTTTGGGCGGCTGGAGCAAGAAGACCAGAGGTTGAAGAAGCACTACGGCCGTTGGATGGACATCGTACGGTCACTGGAGCTAGAATCATGCATATTGACTAAGTTGACAAAGCCCTCCGTCCCCGTCAACTTAGTAGGCCCACAAGTCAGCCTGCCACTATACTGGGTCCCAGCTAACAGGGGGAGTATTCATTTTTTTGTGCGTAATAAGGAGGCACTTCCTTGCGTGCGAAGATATAGCTGGTGGGTCCGAGCTGTCAGCGGCGGTAACGTTTTTTTCACGAAATACAGAGGCCCTTTCGGTGGGTCCCCGATGTCAGGTGGAGGAATCATTATTTTGCGCGTAATAAGGAGGCATTTCCTTGCGTGCGGCCGTGGACCCAGCTGTCGGCCTCTCCACGTACAGTCCACTTCAGATGCATGTCGGTTGTTGACCACGTTGACCAGGCCGCGCCGAGAGCACCAGGGCGGTGGACGACGGCGAGGCCTAGGAAGGGAACGACACGGAGGCAGGGAAGACTCGGCAGTTGTTTCCCACGCGGAGGGGAGTACGACTGTACGAGGGTTTACTGGTTCGTCTGCCGTCGCCGAGAATAACAGCAGGTGTGGGTGAGTAGAGGGATGGCTAGGCCAGCGATGGGAGTACGGTGGGGCGGTGAGGCCTGCGTGGCAGCACAGCCGGCCGCGGGGAGGAGGGAGCAGGCAGTCCCGCCGGCGCTTGTTTGAGCGGCTGGAGCAGGAAGAGCAGAGATTGAAGAAGCACGACGGCCGTTGGATGGACATCGTACGGTCACTGGAGCTAGAATCGTTCATATTGACTAAGTTGACAAAGCCCTCCATCCCCGTAAACTTAGTAGGCCCACAAGTCAGCATCCCACCATGGTGGGTCCCAGCTAGCAGGGGGAGTATTCATTTTTCTGTGCGTAATAAGGAGGCACTTCCGGTGGGTCCGAGCTGACAGCGGGGGGGACGTTTTTTTCGCGAAATACGGTGGTTCGTCTGGTGTGTCCCAGCAGTCAGGGGCAAACGTTTTTTTCGCGAAATACGGTGGCCCGTCCGTTGGGTCCCAGCAGTCAGGGGGGAAATGTTTTTTCCACGAAATACTGGTGGCCCGTCCGGTGGGTCCCTGCTGTCAGGTGGAGGAATAATTATTTTGCGCGTAATAAGGAGGCACTTCCTTGCGGCTGCCGTGGACCCAGCTGTCAGCCTCTCCACGTACAGTACTCTTCCGATGGAAGTCGGTCGTTGACCACATTGACCACGCCGCGCCGAGAGCACCACGGCGGTGGACGACGGCGAGGCCTAGGAAGGGGACGACGCGGAGCCGGGGAAGACGCGACAGTGGATGCCCACACGGAGAGGAGTACGAGGGTTCACTGGTTCGGCTGCGGTGTGAGGCTGCCGTCGCCGCAGAATAACAGGGGGAGTGGGTGAGTGGAGGGATGGCCTGGCCAGCGGTGGGAGTAGTATGGGGACGGTGAGGCCTCCGCGGTAGCACAGCCGGCCACGGGAGGCAGGAGCATGCGGCACGACCGGCGCTGCTTTGGGCGGCTGGGGCAAGAAGACCAGAGGTTGAAGAAGCACTACGGCCGTTGGATGGACATCGTTGACCACGCCGCGCCGAGAGCACCAGGGCGATGGCCGACGGCGAGGCCTATGAAGGGAACGACACGCAGCCGGGGAAGACACGACAGTGGCTGCCCACGCGGTGGAGAGTACGAGGGTTGACTGGTTCGGCTGCCGTCGTCGGAAAATAACTGGATGTGTGGGTGAGTAGAGGGATAGACAAGCGAGGGATGCGAGTTTGATGGGGCCGTGAGGCCTGCCCGACAGCACTGCCGGCCATGGGAGGCGGGAGCAGGCGGTTCCGATGGCGCTGGTTTGGGCGGCTGGGGCAGGAAGATCAGAGACTGAAGAAGCACGATTGCCGTTATATTGACATCTAACGGTCCGACGCTGGTAGAGTTGATTGTTGACTAAGTTTCTTTTTTGAGAAACCTTGTGTACGCATGAACCTAATAGGCCCACAAGTCAATCTCCAAATCTGTGGCAGACAACATAAAGCCCATTTGCTATTTTTTATAATTTGCAGCCCATTTGCTAATTCTTAAGTAATTTATTACAACCCATTTTCTTCCCAGGACCACGGTCAAAAAGTTCAACCTTATTTTGCATATTTCGGTGGAGTCCGAACTGTTGTAATCCCGAAATGATAAACATTTTTTAAGAACTTATTGATTTCCCAGAAAAATCGTTTTGTTTTTGTAAGCAAATAAGACGTGGGACAATTGAGTTGGTTTAAGGGAAAACCAGTGGTAAAAAAATCAGCGCTGGGTGGGAAAAAACAACAAAAATAAGGATGTAAATATGAAAAGGGAATTTTATGTGTTTTCAATATAATGATACGTGTATATGAACTAGTAAAACTATAGGTAGAGATTAGAAAACGGATGTAGGACATGCGTTTCAAGAGGAAAATAGAACTGGGCTGTGTGTTTGATTCAGTAAAAAAACTGCCTGCGGATGTTGTAAGACAAAATATAACTAACGCTGGCGGGCCAGAGGCCAGTAGATACCTGCTGGATCTTTGTGCCCCGTTGTCGTCATGGGCTGGGCCTGTTAAAAACAAAACCAACCCTGGGCAGTCTACAGCCCAGTTGAAACTTGCTCGACCTGAAAAAACAATATACGTGCTCAATAAACGAGAGAATTCTGCAAGTACAGACTGATAACTGGGATGCAGCACGGATATTGTTTTTTATCGTGATAATAAGTGCATGCACTTGTTTCGAAAAAATTGGAGAACTGGGAATTCGAACGGCGGGTGCTTATGCTACCCATCAAATAAAAATCAGGTGCCTGAAAATTCGTTTCGAAACAAATGATTCAGCTTTATATCCACGTCGACCCTCGGCATGATGGTTGGAAGCAAATGCAAGTTCATACCAAAAGATCGTTAACAACAATACCAACTTGCGGACGACAAGGTAGTACAACTACCAATACCAAACTAACTTATAATCTTTTTACTCCTGGCCCTAGTGTTCGTCTGGTAGAAAATCTTGCAGAGGACCAGCTCCCGCTCCTTCTCTTGCTCCAGGTCCCCGAGGTGGTACTGGTGCATCACCCAGTTGGTCCTCTGCTGGTCGAAGTTCTTGTTGGTGTGCAGCACCAGAACCTTTTTTGCTGCCCGTCTGCCGGCCGTTGACCATCACCGGCAAGGTATTGCCGGTCTTGTGCCACATCGCGTGCATGCCGCACTCCGACTGTATCTTGCGACGCGTCCACGTGCCCCTTTTGAACGCCCTGGAATTGCGCTGGAAGAAATGCTTCCTTAGGCCACTCAGTGTGATACCTGCAGTATTGTGGAATACAGGTTTTAGTGTACCTAGTTGGCATTTTCATAACATCTT
Organism: Triticum aestivum; assembly: GCF_018294505.1. Classification (NCBI taxonomy): domain Eukaryota; kingdom Viridiplantae; phylum Streptophyta; class Magnoliopsida; order Poales; family Poaceae; genus Triticum; species Triticum aestivum. The sequence continues at coordinate 364,840,594 of NC_057801.1, read as the reverse complement.
TGGCATGTTGCAGTCACTTGTTTCACTTTTTATTAACTGTCAAATTGTAATTGCTTCACCAGGTCTGCGTCTAAAAAGAAAAATAGAGCTATAAACAAAGGAATATGTTTGTGCAAGTAGACGGCCGATCGGTGTCTTACCTGGAAGTTTCTCAGGTTGGGTGTAGCATATGTCGTGCTCGCTGTCGATGGTTGGTATGAACAAATCGATGAGAGACTGAAATCTCGCGCTGTCAGCACTCACTTTGGCCTCAAGGTGCTCGATCAGCTCCTGATCCGTGGGATCGAACTTGACGCCAGCCGGCAGCACCGGCCAATCCTTCTTCGACTTGCATCGGTAATTCCAGTTATATGGTACTCAATGTATGATCAATCGACTGTTTTAAGTGAATGATGAAAGATTTCGACAGATAAGTGGTACTCCAAATCTGAAGTCCAGAATACCCGAACACGCCGCCGGGATTCTTGTGTCACCTCACGCGCAGCGTGTTGTCACGTCAATTCAATGTGTGGACATGATGAATAATTTGACCGACGTATACTAGTACTGCTACTGTACTACTTACTAGTCGTATTTAGTGTCACAATTTATACATAGGTTTAACTAACAAGTACGCACTTGAAGCCTAACTGATATATATATATATATATGGCTTCTGCACACATCTCCATCATCATTATCAGTACATCCTACGCAGGTGAGTTAGGATGCACTTGATCCCAGGAAGGTATCTATCCTTCAAACCAGAGGAGTGCTTCAAACTAACAACAGTACATAATATCCAACAAAAGAGGGTCGTGCTACAGCAGCAGAATACATGGCTCAGTCTAGATATCAGCACGAATCAAGTTGTGCATATTTGCTGTTGGCATGAACCACATCGCCGCATGTCGGGTTTGCAAAAGCCATCCATCGCATGGAAGCTTGATGCCTTTCACACACTGAAGATTATCTGGCAACAAGCTGTGTCGACGAATCTCTGGATATGGTGATTCATGAAACCCATGGTATGATGTGTAAACACAGCCCCCCTCGCGAATGGAAGTTGCATAGCACAGTAATCATCGCCGGTGATATGATCGATGATTGGTTGGATGATCGGATAATTGAGCCCGAGGAACAAGGAGTGGTTGCCGAGGCTGTAAACCCGCCTCCAGTTGAATACGCCTGGCCCAACGGAGCTGGGATCTTTCTCGAACACGAAGCAGCCATAGCCATCAATGTCACGAACGCCCCACGCATTGTACTGCATGTGGTTTGATGTAATGGTTTGGTCAATTTGGTACGTGCGAATGAGCATCAAATGACCGCCGTCAGCTGAACGAGCGATAAACCACCACCCATCGGCTGGTATGATTCCAGGTCCTGGAATCATGAAGGCCAGCGCATTTGCGTCTGCTGCAACAATTCAAATTGGAGACCAAAAGGACAAAAATAAACAATCATGTTCAGAGTATGTGTGGAATTAAGATTATTATAACAGTGACACATATCATAGACAGAGAATTGCAATGCCGTGGTCATAATCATACCCCAAGTTAAAAAAATAAGCCAATGGCTTTCATATTCTAGCAATATGTCATGGTTCAAACATCATGTAACAATGAGAGGAAAACAGCTATGACAGCGCCTACTCATATTCTACCATAGCACTTACTACTACTGTTCTCATATCAACTCTAAGCAATAACATGCGTTGTTATAAAAATCTTGTAAACGAGAGTAACATATAGCAATCATGATGTTATGCTCATAATATGTATTCTAACAATCATTAGATGCCAATTGTTCTCATATCAACTCTAACAATAACATGTGTGGTCATAAAAATCTAGGAAATGAGAGGAACATATAGCAATGATGTGGTTATAGACATGCTATGCATTCTAAATTTGTAACAAATGAATAGGTAGTCGTATTCATAAGGTAAAGATGAGATGAGATAGAACAATTACACGACGATAGATTCCACCAGTATAGGCAGCCAATCTGTGCATCAACCGCGTAAATGATGCCATCGTGCACTATAGCATCAGATAGAAATGTTGCCTCAACAGGATTGATGATGAGCCATAACCATGTATGGCGACCGGATTCCAGATAGACTAATCCCATGTTGAACAAGGCAATGAGCTTGTAATCCATGTAGTCTTCTGATGGTGTGGGCACTTCATAGATTACAACTTTCTGCAAAATAGAGGTCGAGCCAAAAGCTTGATGCGTCTCGTGCGTAGTAGGCAGAAGTGTCCAGCGGGCCGCGAGGCTCGATGGCGGCAGTATCCGATGATGGAAGGGTGATCTCTCGCGGGGTGTAGATATCCATGAGACGCCACGGACTACAGGTGTGGTGGATGAGGATGATCCAGTTGGCCTTCATGCCCGCCCAGTAGTGGCCACGCATGAAGGACAGGTGGACGGGTAGTGGTAGCATGTCGAGGGGCACTACGGCAACCTCCGTAGGATCATCGAGTCGGTGTCTGGGCCACCTGCGAGGATCGGGCATCAGCAAGCAGGGTGTCTTGAAAAGAGCCAGCCGGTTGCAGATGTGTGGGGACCCCGACTCATAATTCGAGATCACCGAATGCACGTGTACAGTGATCCCAGAGATCAATGCTCACTGAACACACAAAATCTGAATAACAAGAGTCTTACATCCATACATACCGTTTTACACAAGTAGGACCATTATGGTCAAGTCTTGAGTGTATCATCACAACGGAAATCTTCAATAACAACTTGGACCCATGCCATCTGCCTTAACCCTATAGGCATTCTGACTGGGAAGCGTCCTAGCTCGCATGTTCTTCACCAAGGTACTCTTCATTATATCCTGTTCTTTCATGCCTGGCCAATAAAATAACCAGTGGCAAGCCAATGAGTACTTTGAATGTACTCGCAAGCAACCCATGTTTTGGTTCAAGATACAACAATGCATGATATAGGTAATTTTTGCAGAAAGCTAGTTTTGAGTGCAATGACATGTTCAACAACTTGTAAGACATGCATCAGGAGAATTCAAGTAACCATGAGGACAGGCTACAGATATCAACATAAATAGAGTGGGCATCAACCCAACTCAATCATGTCAAATCCTTTGACTTGACCCAAGTAGATCTTCCCACTTATCCAAACACACACTGGTTTGTAAACATGTGGACGTAGCCCAAGAGCGGCTACCCAATTGTCCTTGACCGTGGACACGGCTATTCGAATAGTTTTACACTCTGCAGAGGTTGCACACTTTACCCACAAGATCCGGGGAACTTCCGTGTCATCCACGACCCGTGATACCTCAAGTACCCGGGGTAAGCACCCGATCACTATCTTTACCTAGACGACACTAACGAGGAGTCCACTCATTGTTCTGTATCCTCATGATGTACATCATACGAGACTCACTCGAGATCGTAACATCCGAGAGGGGACACAACGGTGTATCCGGTGCCCTGTGAAAACAGTCATGGCCACCCTACCTGGCACGACCCCGTCCCGAGAGAGAGCACCAACTCTCCCCCGTCACTAGTAATGCAGGCTCCAAGCTAGTATCAGCCTAGGTAATCAATAAAGCCCTTTCCCATATAAGGGTAAAGTGGTTGCGCATGTAAGGTTGGCATAACGGTCGCAACTTAAACCAATCCGTTTTGGAAACAACACACACACTTGCCTCGGTACACCACTTCGTCATCAAGTGGTTACCCAACTCATCATCTCCCCCGGGCATAAGTGGCACCCGATGGGGTTTTCGAAAAGTCTTTTGAAAATACTTTGTCTCCATCACCATGCATATTCCCGTCCCTTTTTTTGCGTAGCACTACTTTAGCATCCTATCTACTCCCACCGGCATAACCCTCATAGAAAGGTAGGGTCATGCATCATGCAAGTGTCAACGAGGAAAGCAACGGAGGCAAACCACCTCAAGTGGTCACCATTTTATTATGACTTCGATGCAAGCAATAAAAGTGCCATATGACATGCATAAAAAGGGTTTCTTAGACATGGTCAAAGGGATGCTTGCCTGTTTTAACAAAGTCTTCGAGGTCTTCAAATATCTCTGGCCCAACTCCGAGCATTTCGTCTAGTTCGTCAACTATCGTCGAAAACAACCATAATAAGCAACACGACCAGGCAAAAATAAAAGTGCTCTAAAAATGTGAGTTGGACTTTTCTAGGATGCCTCTAGTCATATGAGGAATGACCAAGGTGATTTCATTGGAAGTGGATCAATGGATATTTCTAAACATTTTGATATGATGGAACAAGGGATTTAATGGATCCGCAAGTTGTCTACAGAATGCCCTTTTATAAAAATGAGTAAAATTACCCATTAAATCAGGCATGATTTTAGAAACATTTAGAAGTTGGTTTCACTGGATTTGGAGTTGAAATGAATATAATATGGATTTTTGAAGTGGACTTATGTGGATAAATGACCTTTTTTAAGTGTCTAGTGAATACCAAGAACAATAAAAATGTCCACTGTGGCCCATTAATTAGGACTTGATTTATGGAGTAAGTAGAAATTTGATTCATCAAATTTGGACACTATTTGAATTCTCTAGAGAGTTTTGAAGCTATCTGGAAAAGAAAAAGGAAAGGAAAAAAGGGCTTTACCCTTATCCAGCGCGCTGGGCGCAGTTTAGCAGTGGGCTGGCCCAGTGGCTCAGCCGCGCGGGTGAGGAGGGGTGACGTCGGAGGCGCATTTCTCCCGGCCCGTCTCCACTTAAACGGCGGGCCCCAGCCCCTGGGTCGCTGACGCGTGGGGCCCAACGCTCAGGCAATCGCCTACCTCCCGCTCGAATAGAGCAGAGGCAGGGGAGGGGAGGCCGAGTGGGCGCCGACGCTCTCCCAAGCAGCACGGGCCACCTCCGGCGGCACCCGGCACACCGGCGTACTCAGCGCGACGAGGCGCACCTGTCCATGTGCTCCACGCACGCGCCGATGCTCGGAGTTGAGCAGGGCTTCGGGTCTAGTGGATGGCGGCGGTGGGCTTGGTGGTGGCGCCCGCTTTGGCTGCGGAGGAGGGGTCCTGGGGTGTTGGGGAGGTTTTTGGAGGCTTGGGGGTGCCACAGACCGGTTCAGAGGAGGAAGGGAGGCCGGGGCGGCTCGAATTTGAGCGGGGGTCCGAGGCGGCAATGGCGGCAGAGGAGGAGGGAGAAGGCACGGGAGGAGGAGTGGGTTGGTCCGGGGGTGCACGGGAGGGAGAGAGAGCAGTTGGAGACAAGAGAAGGCTCACTGGTGGCATTATACGGGCGCAGCTGGGAGGTGCCGTAGGCGGGGCGCACGGCCACGGCCTGTGGCGTTGCCAGAGGCCAAAAGGGTGTTCTGGTGCGTGCCTGGGGTGCTTGTGGTCGTGGTCCAGGCCAAGAGGAGAGGAGAGAGGGAGCAGGGCGAGCTCCAGGAGGGCCCCAAGCTCGTGCGCCCACTGGCCGAGCTGGGCGGCATCGGGCGAGCTCAGCAAGGTGAGAAGGAGAGAGGGGAAGGAGGGGCCCGACTAGCTAGCGTGCCGTGGACGTCGAGGCGACCTCGGGAGACACGGACCCGGCACCCAAGGTCGTCGAGTGCCTCGGAATGGGCAAGCTAGCATGCTCCAGAGCGCGTCCATGGCATGCTATGGCATTTTAATAGTGCCATGGGCATGTCTTATAGTGTATGGGGGTTTTGGGGGAGAGTAAACAAGGTAGGAGTGGCATTGGATGCCCTAGAGAGCCACTAGATGAGAGGGGAGGTGGAGAGAGAGGTGAACAGTGGCTGTCCAGAGGAAAAAAAATGGGGTTTTACCCCATCAATCATGGACCTTTGGAAGAGGGGGAGCTACTGGAGGTTGCTGGTGATCAGGTTCAGCTATGGTAAAAACTTGGGCTCATGGAGATTAGTGGAAGAGGTCAAAATGATGATTTTGGAAAAATGGCAGAAGGTGTTTGTTGTTGGTTTGGGCAAGAAAATTAATTCCACTTGCCATAAGAATTAACAGGATGGAATGGCACTTAGAAATAGTGTGTTCTACCAAATTTAAGCTCATTTGGGCAAAGTTGACAGTGCAACTTTTGTAAACCCTAGAAATCAATAGAAATGGGTTTTCCAAGATCTAGTCATGCAAAACCATTCTCCTTGATGCACCACTTGGTATAGTGTCATCATTTGGGGATTTGAACATGTCCACAAAAATTCAGATCAAAAGGACACACTTGGCAATGTAGAGTTGTTCAAATTTGGTTCTAGACAGGAAGGGTTTTGGGGCACTTTGATCAATATAACTTTTTTTTCCAACTTGTGCCATTTGGTCTACATGAATGATTAGACCATTTGAGCATGTTCACAAGGTTTGAGAACATTTGGACATGTTTGGCAATGTAAAGTTGCTCAAACTTCAAAATGGGCAGAAATGGTTTTGAGGGGATTTCATGAGGTTATTCTATTCTCCATGACATGATACTTGTGAAGATCATCAAACATGTCAGATGTGACATGCTAGAATTTTCTTAGAATTTTTGGAGAATATTTCCTTTGTAAATATTTCAAAATCTTGAAATATCTAGAAAGGGTTTTTGAGGGATTTAACCAATATTTTGAACATGACCATGTGTTGAAACTCTTATATATGGACAATATATCTCCACTGAGTTTCCCTAGGTTTTACCAAATATTTTTAAAGCATAAAAATAATTTTAACCTATTAAAGACCATTTCCGGCCTAAAGAAAAAGCCTTTAAATAAAATAGCGAAATAACTTCTGAAATTATATTTGTGAGGTTTCTGGGTATCCTATATCTAATAGGAGTCAAATATATTTTTGGAAAGATTTTTACTGCCCTTAATTAAGTACTTGCAGTGCAAACCTCAATTCAAGGTTTTTTGGAAAACTAATTTTTAAAAATACTATTTGGCCAAATTATTTTTGTAAGAAATTATTTTTATGTCCTATACACATGGAATGATCATTGGTTCAAGAGCTTGGAGCAAGGAGATGAAGTATAGGAGTTGGAGGATCTATTTGATTTTTAGAGCACTTGCAAACAGCAGACAAAAACCAATCAAGGCAAGGTCCAAAACACTCAAAAGTTTTTGTCAAACCACATTTTATCATGATTGTTAGCTTAAGTGTAGTGGCATGAAAATCAGGGTGTGACAAGATGAGTAGACGGTACAAAGACACCGAGCATGCGGCCAGACGGACGATGCTGAGTAGGTCCATACGACTACAGATCTGCTCCAAGAGAACATCGGGGAGGGAATTCCAATCACGGCTCTGCGTGTCAGTCGGTTCTGCCATTGGGATTTTCAGTGCCTGCGAGCCAGCAGGGAAGTGGATTCGGGCGGGCGAGCGAAGAAGCTTCTCCTCATGTGGCCGAGCAGTGAGCGGGGGGATATGGTACGCGCGAGCTACCAAGGAAGATGGCACGGGCGGGCGAGCAGTGAGCGGGGGTAAATGGTGTGCGGCCGACGATGGGGAAGAGAGGAGGAAGAAGAAGAGTGGAAGATGGGGAAGAAAGTGCATTAAATCTCAATTCTACTAGTACTACTACCAGGATATACCGTCCTTTGAGTGTAAATAGTTACACCGATGACATGTGGGTCTACCACAAGAGGGCCCATATGTCAGTTAATGGATGACAGAGGTGCGTAGGCATATTTGCGAAAGCGTGCTCTACTGGCAAACATGATGGCAGTACTGGGTAAGGCTGATTTAGTAACACCAACACGCTGGTTCAGCTTATTAATTATGTGTCCCATCTGCTACAGCGTGTATTGTCACTTCACTGCGAAGACTAGTTGAATAGTTCTCTCTGACCGAGATGGGGAATAATGGATCGCGAGGTCTTCCTTTCTACAGTATCCCTATGCCTCTACGCTCACTTCACTCATTTTGCTCCGTACCTAGTCACTTGTTGAAATCTGTAGAAAGACAAATACTCCATATTTGGGAACAGAGGGAGGCTTTTACTCTGTACTATTTGGGAACAGAGGGAGTATCACCATATGGAGGGAACATAGGAAGCTTGAAATATGAACATGTCAATGGGAGGGAGTAAGCCCCATGCATGCATGCATGCATGCATGCAACATGCAACACTCACACGTACACATGGACGCACGCAACACTCACGCACCCATGCGACACACAGCACACGACACAACACACACGCTCACGCTCAAGTGCTCAACCTACTCCCTACGTCCATGAAAGACTTTACATTTAGAGATTTACACATTGACCAGGGCATAATTAACGCCCAAAAGTAGTAGACTATGTGTGCATGCGACCATTGAGATAAGAAGATTAAATGAAGGCCGTTGCATGCTGTAATTAAGGATAGACATGTAGCCTATACCTACAACACAAGTTGGTGCATTAGTCAATCAATATCGATTTAGATTAAAGGCTAAATGCATTGGAAGTGTAGATGTACATCATGTACTACACTCTTTTTTTATAGCCGATATACACTCTTTGTTGGAAGACCGAGGGAGGACACGTGCATGCACTCACATACACAGCCAGGGCGGTTCGCGCACAAGGGTTGGCCTCGTGTCGCGCCTGCGTAAAGTTTTGTTTAATTGATTTCTTTGCTCTGCCAAGTGACAGGTGGGACCCAGAAACTAGGTGACAATTTAACCAGTCAACAAAGTGCCACGTCGATTATGTGGCCGGTCAGTAGGGTGCAATACGGTGCTCTACGATGAGCTAGTGATCGTATAATCGCTGCAAAACTATATATAGTGACCGTAAAGAGCGTATTGTTACATACGTTGACCGCCAGTGTATTTTTCTCGTTTCAAATTAAGCCATATTATTCGGAAAGGACGCAGTATGGACTACTACTAGTACTAGTACTGCTTTGATGTGTCCCGTCAACTCGCCGAACGAGGAGAAGCTTGCTTACTACACCTCTCCCTCGCCCACGCGCGCGGTGGTTCGCAGGACGAGGAGAGGGTTTTGACTACAACACCCTCTCCCTCTCCCTCTCCCTCTCCCTCTCCCTCGCCCTTGCCCTCGCCCTCGCGGTGGACGTGTAGCAGTTCAATTGGTGTCAGATTGCCGGAAGCATATTGTCCTATAGTATCATCATTGTTGGACCTTCCGAAGAGGCGAAGAGCCAAGTGCAAGGTTCACACGAGTACGAACTGTTGAACCTCTCGAAGAGGCAAAGAGGCAAGCGCAAGGTTTTATAGGAGTTTTCGTCCTAGTAGGAGTGTACTACAACTATAGCGAACGATGCTACTGTATGATGCCGCCACGTCACGTCAATCCAAAGCTGTGCCACCTTTTTTTCTCAAAGAGCATGTTGGAGCCCGTGCAACAACCACACAAGTTGCACATACACATAACACATTTACTAGTTATAAATTCTAAAGGACAAATGCCAGTATGCAACACAAGTTCATCTCCAATTCATGTGATAAATTTGTGCACGACTAGTCTACATATATTCACAGCGCTACCGTTCACAATTACCATACTCCACTTACACGTTATAGCTGGGCTACATGTCCTCCTCCAGGTTCCAGTCCCAGGTGTTCTTCATGGATGACACGATCCATAGCGGTGGGCAACGGGAATCATTGTCGCAGCTTTATAGTCCGGTTCCACACGATGGAGACTCATCCAAGCTAAAGCGGCATAAAACAGGGATAGCGTGTCCCAGCATGTCGTTCATCCAGCGGTGCGAACTGAAGACACAACCATGCTTCATGAACGACAGGCCTTCCATGTCGTGCACGGAAGGTGGCATCCGCTTCACAATGGGGTAGCTGTCCCCGATGAAAAGCGAGTACTCTCCAAGAGTGTTCCTCGGCACCCACGTAGCATCACGGGGGTCGAACTCGGGGCCGTTCATCTGGTACACGCGGCATCCCAGATCTAGACACATGGTGACGTACATAGTCAAGGTCCATGCATAATAATGTTGTGCTCAAATATGGCGGTCAGTAATACTGTGCAGCAAATAGTACTACTCCGGCATAGAGGAAGTAAAATAACCGGCTTATTATATATAGCCACTCTTGGCTACATGGATGAGATAGTAAGACATGGAAAAACAAAAATGGTGGCAACTAGTGGGTTCAAGTCTTCAAGGGCCTAGCTAGCTATACGCGTCCTCCAAGGTAAAAAGTACTCCTACTAGTACTACAAAGTATACTACTAGTACAACAATGAAAGAGAAGGCGACAGGGTTAAAAAATGGAATACCTGGGTAGATGGTGACGGTCCGATCGTGGTAGATTGTGTGACTATGTTGCACATCAGTGGTACCATGGGTAACGACTGCTAAGATAGTTGTTCCCAATATGCCAAAGTCAGCTACAAGGTTCCAGGTTAGACCGAATCGCGGATGCAAATGCACATCCAGGATCGGCGATCTTATTTTGATCGGGGGATGACTGGTCCCTGCAAAATTGTGGTGTACCGTTAGGGATGCAAATGATGGTTTGTGCATTCCGTTTGTAATCTCTCGTACCGTAGGATGGCAACCACATGAAAAAAGTCCCCTGGCTTGTCACCGCGAAGATGCGTCCTAGATGGCGCACGGCTTCTTCGAACGTGTAGGGGTACAAATCTGCCGTCACCAACATGCGCCAGCCTCTGCCGTTATTGCCTCTTGCATTGATGGCAATCCTTATGTCGAACACCATGATGAGATAGTAATCGTCGTAGCCGCGTCGCTTTGTCAGCGGGTCCGCAATTGCTATCTTCTTCAATCTCATGTAGGCATCATCATACGTATTCAAGCCCAACCAGTCCGGAAGGCCGATCCCAATGGTGGAGAAGGGGTCTACCAGAACGGCCACACTGTTGTGGATGTTGTGCAAAATGATGGTGGTATCCGGCCGGAGGTATGCAAGCTAATCTTTGTTGGCACTGACCCAGACCTATATATAAGATGGTGGGCAGCAAAGAAATTACGGGATGGAAATGGAATAATTAAGTATTACATGATCAAACTCCATTACTGACCTGCTCATCGGACAAAATCCGACTACCTCTCAACGTCGGCAACTCTAGCGGAGTTAACGTGCAACCATGGCCAGGGAGCGGCGGACTATTCAAAGGATTGTCCCATAGAAGAACCTTCTCCTCGAGGACACATGGAAGACCAACAAGCATGGCCTTTTCCCAAGCCTGTTTAAGCAGTGTCTTGAAAAAGTTGGTGCAGGAAGCACCGAGTCTTGCGGCGGTGAGGACATCAGAGCGGCGTGCGATTTCTCCCAGAGGATTGTCGTCCAAGGTCTCCCAGCCCCGACGAGGAGGAGAACCACTTGGCGAATCCATGGGAGCAGCGACGAACTGCCTTCTCTTCGGGGGGAGGGGAACTGGCGAGGAGGAGATAAGAGCGTAGTAACCGCAGAGCCTCGTCCCTTCCAAGTGTAGATCGTTCCTCGGTGAAGGGGTGAGGCTATTATTTACTACTAGTACTAGCATTATGGAATGTTATGGGATTGCATTATACTGTAAATAATAGCACTAGTAAGAAATTTTTGGCACCAGGTAGTAGTTTTTGGCGTGGATTAAGAAATTTTGGGTATGTTTTTGCCATTTTTTGTACACGCCAACTAGTGTCAAAAAACGTCTTACATTATGTGACGGAGGAGTACGTACTCGTACTTTAGCAGTACTAGTACTACTTTTCTCAACTAGCAGTGCGATGTATCGTACTTCTAGTCTAGTCTAGAATAGTGCACCAGTTTTGAACTCTTGAATCTCAGGGCCAAGGAGCTACAGTTGGAAGTGGAGGGTACTACTGTTCTCTAGAACCATCGCTGTACTATCAATGCAGGGGAAGTACACCTGCGTAGTGGCCTAGTGGGTACTCTCGGTGCTCTATTCAACCGCTCCTCTCATGTAGCTGGCCTACTCAGCTGCTCCTCTCACACACACACTAGCAGCCTGTTTATCAGCGATGGTTACTGCGGGGGCAGAACATTTGAGTTATTTGATACAGCGAGACTAGGCTTTTCGCTTCCATTTGTGGAGGTGTAATGGATCTCGTCGAACTTTGTTAGTAGTTCCTTCTTTATGAATGAGATGAAGCAAAGCTTTTGCCTCCGTTTCAAAAAAACACGTCAAGAGGAATTTCTTTTATAGTAGAGCCGATAATGGAGTGAAATCCATGCGTGCAACGCCACAAGCTACAAAGTAGTAGTAGAGCACTTTACATATAGAGCCATATTGCACAGTTCCCAATGCCCCGCCAGACTTTTCCGGCTCCTCGGGCTTAATTGGGAGGCGCTAGTTTAAATATGCTACTAGCTGATGAGGAAGCTGCAAGCAAGGTGCGGCTAGGGCGAGCACGCGAGCCACGGGATGCTAGGAAGGAAAACCCGTTCACGTGGCTAGGCTGTCCAGTGCACCCAGATTGTGGGGCCGCACGTTCATTTGACTTCAAAACTCAAACTACCCATGTAAAATATTGGCCCACAGCAAAGTGCAGTAGTACTATTTTTTAAAAAAAGGCCGCCGTGCGTTCGACCGGGATCGAACCCACAAAACGAGGTATACACTCCCACGACCACTAGTAGTACTCGTTGGAGTACAATGCAACCTAGAATCGCCTTTTGTCGCTAGTAGTACATACATTGTTCCTTACAGGAAACCCCTAATAATGCAAGAAACCACTAAAATGCCAAGAAACTACTACCACTTGCATACGTGGTAGACTTAAGATAAGACTACCTTATCAACCATTGTACATGCTCTTACCAACAAAAATTCTCGAGTGACCTCCTACCTCCGGCCCGTCCACCTAGTCATCCTCGGCCATGGGACGCAGCTACCGCCGCCGGTAGAAGGTGAGGTCAAAACCGCCGGCGGTGCGGAGCCCATGTTGCGGCACCCTGGATGCCAGCTCCATCCGGCGCTCGCGGCTGCTAGCTAGCCAAGATAGCTCCATCCAGCTGCTTGTCTACAAGGTTTGCTAGCTAGATTGGCACGATAGCACGGTGGCTTGCTCGCGCGCGCTGCGCTAAGGCTAGCCATCTAGCTCGAGCGAAGGCCAGTGCGGCGGCTTGCTCGCACGTGAGTCATGCTCGGGCCAGCCTGCCAACCCGTGCGGAGGCCAGCGCGGTGTCCGGCCCATCCGGCGGAGCGGCGGCCAACTCGCTCATCACCGGCGCCACCGACGAACACGCATCAGTACTGTTTGAAGTAATGTTTAGGAAAAATAATGATTTGAGGGGGAATAACATGATAGAAGGTCAGATGTGGGTCCCTCATGTCAATGGTCAAACAAAATGTGTTGGTTTAAGCTGCCTCGTCAGCACGGACATGTGGGCCAACCCTGTCATAAACGGGTTTAACGGATCTAATCGGTAGGAGTACTAGGTAGTAGTTTTTGGCGTGGATTAAGAAATTTTGGGTATGTTTTTGCTATTTTTTGTACAATAGATTCTTCCTAGGGCTGGTTGAAAGTGGTAGTTTTTTTTGTTAAATACTCTACATATTGTAAGTAGGAGTGAAAGTTAAGCTTTGGAAGCCAATAAGCAAGGCTAGTTACATAGTGCATATGTGTACATGATTGAAAGTAAATATCAACCATGAGTGACTAATATCTTGATGGAAAACTCAAAACTATGAATACTAGGAAAAAATGCATGGTTGGAAATACTCGCAATGTTCATGTCCGTTGCAATGAATCATAATTAGAATAATACTTATTCACAAACTTGGTACAAAACACTCTAATTTTGATATACATATGTCACTAGAGATATATTATATTTCAATGAGAATATATTCCTTGGGCTGTTTTGGTGAGGTCAGGGAGGGATGTGGTTGGTTTTAAGATACTAATTATGGGTTTTTCTGCAAGACAAGTGGGATGTTGGTGAGAAAAGGCATCAACTTACCTCACAATCGTTAGATGTAGATCTAATGGTTAGAAACGACGGATGGCAGACACACCAGCATCACCAACTTAGTCTTGTGTAGGAGTACTAGCAAGATCCGTGCATTGCACGAAACATCAAGATGCATTTTTTTTATAAAACACTTGTTGTGATTGACCCTTGCGGGAGTAATCCCATGTGTAAAAACTAATGATATCTCGAGAAATATGAGATAAGGTGAAGAGGAGTGGGGTGTGGTGGTGGTTTGTGGTCGGATTGAGCGGAGGCATGGGTATTGACCACGCCGGTAGCGGCCACCAGGCTAGTTTGTTCCAGAGGCTTCCTTTCTTAATTGCTCAACAATGAGGTTTGTTGGATATAAGGATGAACGAGGGAAGGCCTTGTCTGCAAATGTGGAGAGGGGTGCGGGTATCTTTTAGTTTAGTTTCCATCCGTCAGATATAGATCGGACGGTCTATATTGCAAGATGGCACACGTACCATCATCACCAACTCGGTTTTTTATAAGAGAAGAAATATAAGTATGGAGATACAAATGTATTATCGATACTTGCTTCCGTAAACTAGCATCTACATTCTATTCAACGCCTCGACATGCGGGGCCTTAGCACAATGACTTCTCGACTGTGTAAAACAAAGATTTTCCCATCGCCGACAAGGAGGGGGTGACGGCGGCGCGCTTTTTGGCTTGCTCTAGTCCTAGTAGTCATACTAGGTGGTGTAAACACGTGTAGATTTATTCTTTTTCACGTCTCGTGTTCGCCGTACTGCCACGACTGTTGATGAAGAGACGGTAAGTTATTCATGGGGAAACCCTTGTTGAGCGTGTTTGCGAGAGAGAGAGAGACAATGTGCATGTGTGATATGTTAGAGATTGAGGCAATGATAACAGATTCTTTGTGTCTATGTATGCGGAGGATAGAGAGACACATGTACATGGGGCTTTGTGTTGTGTAACGTGGAGACACATATACATAATTAGAGAGTGAGTGTGTGAGATACACATGCGGACATGGGGAGAGATGAGGATCCAGATAAATGGGTGTTTGTGCATGTCTGTGTGTGTTTGTGCATGCGTTTGTCTGTGAGAGGGAGAGAGTGTATGTGGAGTAGAGAGACCACTGATTATGTAAACCTAGTATAAGGGAAGGGGGAATGGTGTGACATGTGTAGTAGCGAGATAGCACGGGTGCGGGCGGGGGGAGCAGAGTATTTGGAAGAGACATCGAGTGTGTGTGTGGGAGAGGGGTGTGAGAGCGGGAGAAAGAGAGAGCTAGCAATGGAGAGAGAGAGAGGAAGAGAGGGGGTGAGAGGGGTCGTTTGTGTCCATAAATGGCGTATAGATAGGGAGACAATGTTGATGTTGTCCGAAATTGGCCTATGAACGGAGACGCAAGGGAAGCGAGTCATTGTGTGTGTGTGATAGGGACTTCATGAGAGATCTAGAATAGATGGTGTAGAGAACAATGTGCGAAATCGAGAACGATTATACATTAGGGAGCTATGCAAAGAGTCACGACATATATGTATACAGGGAAGGAGCTGGGGCGGGTCCGCATGTGGGAGAGATAGAAATAGGAGAGTGGTGCACAAGGAGACAAAGTTTGCTTGTTTGCAGTGGGGGTGGTGTGTGAGGTGAGTGCGCGAGAACCACATAACTAGGGATATAGACGTTTGGGGGCGACGTTTTGTGTGTATGGGAAATGTACACTCTACATAGTGCGTGTGCTTGGGTAAGAGAGATAGCGGGAGACCTAGAGAGTGAGGGAAGAGATGTGTGCATGCCCGAGAGACAAAGTGATAGAGACCTATGTTGGGGTCCGGACTTTACAAAAGAGAGGGGTGTTAATGTGCTCGTGTGTTGGTGTTTGGGGGAGAGAACGACTTCTCTATGTGTGTGTGTGTGGTGGTGGTGGGGGGGGGGTTGACTTCAGATAAAGATTGAGATATTTGAGGGACTTTAGCGTAATTGAGATATTGTGCACTCATGGCTGATCAATTTGTTTCATAGTTTGTACTATGAGATAACGATACTTTTGAACATGCGTGATATACCTTGATGTACCAGAATTACAAACCTAAGATTGGAATTTTGGAATTCGACTCCATCATTAGCTTTTGTAATTCATTTAAACGGAGGTACATCTTTTAAGCCGGGATTTCGTGATTTCAAATTCATATATCAAACCTAGAGATATACACATACGGGCATGTTCAAACTTTATAATCATCCACTTTATTCATACACATACACATTTTTGCTTTTGTCATCATATTTAGGATAAACACATTTGGAATTTCATTTGAATTGGACTGTATGATTGTATTTGCTTGTAGTAGCTCAATGATGCATATTTGAATTGACCGGACAATCTAAGTTTCCAGTTGGAGACATTGATTTTCAAAACTTGCACATTTTTTGCGTGCAAAACAAACAAATTGTCGGCCATGATATCATAGTCAGCCATACGAGAGCAGAATAGTTATAATTTTAGGCGCCAAAAGCTTTCAAACTTCCCGCTCACATCAAAATATCACGCGCCCGAAAGTTTAGCCCTGCAATATTCTTGTTTTACCCCTGCCACATGAATGGAAAAGGGCTGCTTTGGTAACTCCATTGTTTTCCCCTCTTTGCCCCCAACATTCTTCCCCAGAGCCCCTCCCCTTCCCCTTCCCGACCCCCCAATCACGGCAAGACGCCAAATCTAGTCCTCCGCCGCAGCGGTGGACCTCACACCCCGCCAGTGTTGGGGAACGTAGTAATTTCAAAAATTTCCTACGCACACGCAAGATCATGGTGATGCATAGCAACGAGAGGGGAGAGTGTGTCCACGTACCCTCGTAGACCGAAAGCGGAAGCGTTAGAACAACGTGGTTGATGTAGTCGTACGTTTCAAGGCTCGACCGATCAAGCACCGAAACTACGGCACCTCCGAGTTCTAGCACACGTTCAGCTCGATGACGTCCCTCGAACTCCGATCCAGTCGAGTATCGAGGGAGAGTTCCGTCAGCACGACGGCGTGGTGACGATCTTGATGTTCTACCGTCGCAGGGCTTCGCCTAAGCACATCTACAATATTATCGAGGAGGACTATGGTGGAGGGGGGCACCGCACACGGCTAAGAGATCAAGAGATCAGTTGTTGTGTCTATGAGGTTCCCCCTCCTCCGTATATAAAGGGGGGGAGGAGGAGAGGGCCGGCCAAGGGGAGGAGGCGCGTCCAAGGGGGGCAATCCTACTCCAAGTAGGATTCCCCCCTCTTTCCTAGTCCAAGTAGGAGTGGGGAAGGAAGGGAAGGAGAAGGAGAAGGAAGGAGAGGGAGGAAAGGAGGAAAGGGGGGCCGGCCCCCTAGTAAAATTTGGTTTGGGCTAGGGGGGGGGGGCGCCCTGCCTCCTCTCTTCCACCATTTGGCCCATGAGGCCCATTGCTTCTTCCTCGTATTTCCGTAACTCTCGGGAACCCCCGAAAATACCCGAATCACTCGGAACCTTTCCGATGTCCGAATATAGTCGTTCAATATATCGATCTTTACGTCTCGACCATTTCGAGACTCCTCATCATGTCCCCGATCTCATACGGGACTCCGAACTCCTTCGGTACATCAATACTCATAAACTCATAATAAAACTGTCACCGAAACCTTAAACGTGCGGACCCTACGGGTTCGAGAACTATGTAGACATGACCGAAACACATTTCCGTTCAATAACCAATAGCGGAACCTGGATGCTCATATTGGCTCCCACATATTCTACGAAGATCTTTATCGGTCAAACCGCATAACAACATACGTTGTTCCCTTTGTCATCGGTATGTTACTTGCCCGAGATTCGATCGTTGCTATCCCAATACCTAGTTCAATCTCGTTACCGACAAGTCTCTTTACTCATTATGTAATGCATCATCCCGCAACTAACTCATTAGTCACATTGCTTGCAAGGCTTATAGTGATGTGCATTACCGAGAGGGCCCAAAGATACCTCTCCGACAATCGGAGTGACAAATCCTAATCTCCAAATACGCCAACTCAACATGTACCTTTGGATACACCTGTAGAGCTCCTTTATAATCACCCAGTTATGTTGTGATGTTTGGTAGCACACAAAGTGTTCCTCCGGTAAACGGGAGTTGCATAATCTCATAGTCATAGGAACATGTAGAAGTCATGAAGAAAGCAATATCAACATACTAAACGATCAAGTGCTAAGATAACGGAATGGGTCAAGTCAATCACATCATTCTCCTAATGATGTGATCCCGTTAATCAAATGACAACTCATGTCTATGGCTAGGAAACACAACCATCTTTGATCAACGAGCTAGTCAAGTAGAGGTATACTAGTGACACTATGTTTGTCTATGTATTCACACATGTATTATGTTTCCGGTTAATACAATTCTAGCATGAATAATAAACATTTATCATGAAATAAGGAAATAAACAATAACTTTATAATTGCCTCTAGGGCATATTTCCTTCAGTCTCCCACTTGCACTAGAGTCAATAATCTGGTTCACATCGCCATGTGATTTAACACCAATATTCAGATTTGTATGTGATTAATACCCATAGTTCACATCGTCTTGTGATCAACACCCAAAGGGTTACTAGTGTCAATAATCTAATTCACATCGTTATGTGATTAACAACCAAAGAGTACTAAGGTATGATCATGTTTTGCTCGTGAGAGGAGTTTGGTCAACGGGTCTGTCACATTCAGAGCCGTATGTATTTTGCATATATTCTATGTCTACAATGCTCTGCACGGAGCTACTCTAGCTAATTGCTCCCACTTTCAATATGTATCCAGATTGAGACTTAGAGTCATTTGGTTTGGTGTAAAAGCTTGCATCGTTGTAACTTTTTACGACGAGCTCTTTTATCACTTTCATTATCGAGAAATATTTCCTTAGTCCTCACTAAGGATATTCTTGACCGCTGTCCAGTGATCTACTCTTAGATCAAAATTGTACTCCCTTGCCAAACTCGGAGCAAGGTATACAATAGGTCTGGTACATAGCATAGCATACTTTATAGAACCTATGAATGAGGCATAGGGAATGACTTTCATTCTCTTTCTATTTTCTGCCATGGTCAGGTTTTGAGTCTTACTCAACTTCACACCTTGGAACACAGGCAAGAACTCCTTCTTTGACTGTTCCATTTTGAACTACTTCAAAATCTTATCAAGGTATGTACTCATTGAAAAATCTTATCAAGCGTCTTGATCTATCTCTATAGGTCTTTGATGCTCAATGTGTAAGCAGCTTCACTGAGGTCTTTGTTTGAAAAAATCTTATTCAAGTATCCTTTTATGCTTTCCACAAAAATTCTACATTATTTCTGATCAACAATATGTTATTCACATATACTTATCAGAAATGCTGTAGTGCTCCCACTCACTTACTTGTAAATACAGGCTTCTCCAAAAGTCTATATAAAACCATATGCTTTGATCAACTCATCAAAGCATATATTGCAACTCCGAGATGCTTGCACCAGTCCATAAATGGATCGCTGGAGCTTGCACACTTTGTTAGCACCTTTAGGATTGACAAAACCTTTTGGTTGCATCATATACAACTCTTCTTTAATAAATCCATTAAGGAATGTAGTTTTGACATCCATTTGCCAGATTTCATAAAATGTGGCAATTGCTAACATGATTCGGACACACTTAAGCATCACTACGAGTGAGAAAATCTCATCGTAGTCAACACCTTGAATTTGTCAAAAACCTTTTTAGACAAGTCTAGCTTTGTAGATAGTAACACTACTTATCAGCGTCTGTCTTCCTCTTGAAGATCCATTTATACAATATGGCTTGCCGATCATCTGGCAACTCCACCAAAGTCCACACTTTGTTCTCATACATGGACCCCATCTCAGATTTCATGTCCTCAAGCCATTTCGCGGAATCTGGGCTCATTATCTCTTCCTCATAGTTTGTAGGTTTATCATGGTCTAGTAACATGACTTCCAGAATAGGATTACTGTACCACTCTGGTGCGGACCGTACTCTGAAAGACCTACGAGGTTCTGTAGTAACTTGATTTGAAGTTTCATGATCATTATCATTAGCTTCCTCACTAATTGGTGTAGGCATCACTGGAACTGATTTTAGTGATGAACTAGTTTCCAATTCTGGAGAAGGTACTATTACCTCATCAAGTTTCTACTTTTCTCCCACTCACTTCTTTCGAGAGAAACTCCTTCTCTAGAAAGGATCCATTCTTAGCAACGAATATCTTGCCTTCAGATCTATGATAGAATGTGTACCCAACAATTTACTTTGGGTATTATATGAAGACGCACTTCTCCGATTTGGGTTTGAGCTTATCAGGTTGAAGCTTTTTCACATAAGCATCGCAACCCCAAACTTTAAGAAATGTCAGCTTAGGTTTATTGCTAAACCATAGTTCATACGGTGTCGTCTCAAAGGATTTAGATGGTGCCCTATTTTAATGTGAATGCAGTTATCTCTAATGCATAATCCCAAAATGATATTGGTAAATCGGTAAGAGACATCATTGATCGCACCATATCAAATAAAGTGCGGTTATGACGTTTGGACACACCGTTACGTTGTGGTGTTCCAGGTGGCATGAGTTTGTGAAACTATTCCACATTATTTTAACTGAAGGCCAAACTCGCAACTCAAATATTCTCCTCCACGATCAGATCGTAGAAACTTTATTTTCTTGTTACGATGATTCTCCACTTCACTCTGAAATTCTTTGAACTTTTCAAATGTTTCAGACTTGTGTTTCATTAAGTAGATATACCCATATCTGCTCAAATCATCTGTGAAGGTCAGAAAATAACAATACCCGCCACGACCCCTAATACTCATTGGTCTGCATACATCAGTATGTATTATTTCCAACAAGTTTGTTGCTCGTTCCATTGTTCCGACGAACGGAGTTTTAGTCATCTTGCCCAAAAGGCACGATTCGCAAGCATCAAATGATTCATAACCAAGTGATTCCAAAAGTCCTTCTTTATGGAGTTTCTTCATGCGCTTTACACCGATATGACCCAAACAGCAGTGCCACAAATAAGTTGCACTATCATTATCAACTTTGCATCTTTTGGCATCAATATTATGTATATGTGTATCACTACAATCGAGATCCAACAAACTATTTTCATTGGGTGTATGACATCGAAGGTCTTATTCATGTAAACAGAACAACAATTATTCTCTGACTTTAAATGAATAACCGTATTGCAATAAACATGATCAAATCATATTCATGCTCAACGCAAACGCCAAATAACATTTATTTAGGTTTAACACTAATCTCGGAAATATAGGGAGTGTGCGATGATGATCATATCAATCTTGGAACCACTTCCAACACACATCGTCACTTCACCCTCAACTAGTCTTTGTTTATTCTATAACTCCTATTTCGAGTTACTAATCTTAGCAACCGAACAAGTATCAAATATCCAGGGGTTACTATAAACACTAGTAAGGTACCCATCAATAACCTGTATATCAAATATACCCTTGTTCACTTTGCCATCCTTCTTATCTACCAAATATTCAGGGCATTTCCACTTCCAATGACCATTTCCTTTGCAGTAGAAGCACTCAGTTTCAGGCTTTGGTCCAGCTTTGGGCTTCTTTGCGGGAGCGACAACTTGCTTGCCATTCTACTTGAAGTTCCCTTTCTTTCCCTCTGCCCTTTTTCTTGAAACTAGTGGTCTTGCCAATCATCAACACTTGATGCTCTTTCTTGATTTCTACCTTCGTCGATTTTTAACATCATGAAGAGCTCGGGAATCGTTTTCGTCATCCCTTGCATACTATAGTTCATCACGAAGTTCTAGTAACTTGGTGATGGTGACTAAAGAACTCTGTCAATCACTATCTTATCTGGAAGATTAACTCCCACTTGATTCAAGTGATTGTAGTACCCAGATAATCTGAGCACATGCTCACTACTTGAGCTATTCTCCTCCATCTTTTAGCTATAGAACTTGTTGGAGACCTCATATCTCTCAACTCGGGTATTTGCTTGAAATATTAACTTCAACTTCTAGAACATCTCATATGGTCCATGATGTTCAAAACGTATTTGAAGTCCCAATTCTAAGCCGTTAAGCATGGTGCACTAAACTTTCAAGTAGTCATCATACTGAGCTAGCCAAACGTTCATAACGTCTGCATCTGCTCTTGCAATAGGTCTGTCACCTAGCGGTGCATCAAGGACATAATTCTTCTATGCAGCAATGAGGATAAACCTCATATCACGGACTAAGTCCGCATCATTGTTACTATCATTTTTCAACTTAATTTTTCTCTAGGAAGACATATAAAACATAGGGAAGCAACAACGCGAGCTATTGATCTACAACATAATTTGCAAAATATACCAGGACTAATTTCATGATAAATTTAAGTTCAATTAATAATATTACTTAAGAACTCCCACTTAGATAGACATCTCTCTAGTCATCTAAGTGATCACGTGATCCAAATCAACTAAACCATGTCCGATCATCACATGAGATGGAGTAGTTTTCAATGGTGAACATCACTATGTTGATCATATCTGCTATATGATTCATGCTCGACCTTTCGGTCTTAGTGTAACGAGGCCATATCTGTATATGCTAGGCTCATCATGTTTAACCCGAGTATTCCGCGTGTGCAACTGTTTTGCACCCGTTGTATTTGAATGTAGAGCCTATCACACCCGATCATCATGTGGTGTCTCAGCACGAAGAACTTTCGCAACGGTGCATACTCAGGGAGAACACTTCTCGAAATTTAGTGAGAGATCATCTTATAATGCTACCGTCAATCAAAGCAAAATAGAATGCATAAAGGATAAACATCACATGCAATCAATATAAGTGATATGATATGGCCATCATCATCTTGTGCTTGTGATCTCCATCTCCGAAGCACCGTCGTGATCACCATCGTCACCAGCGGGACACCTTGATCTCCATCGTAGCATCGTTGTCGTTACACCATCTATTGCTTCTATGACTATCGCTACCGCTTAGTGATAAAGTAAAGCAATTACAGGGCGCTTGCATTTCATTCAATAAAGCGACAACCATATGGCTCCTGCCAGTTGCCGATAACTCGGTTACAAAACATGATCATCTCATACAATAAAATATAGCATCATGTCTTTGACCATATCACATCACAACATGCCCTGCAAAAACAAGTTAGACGCCCTCTACTTTGTTGTTGCAAATATTACATGGCTGCTACGGGCTGAGCAAGAACCGTTCTTACCTACGCATCAAAACCACAACGATAGTTCGTTAAGTTAGTGCTGTTTTAACCTTCGCAAGGACCGGGCGTAGCCACACTCGGTTCAACTAAAGTTGGAGAAACTGACACCCGCCAGCCACCTGTGTGCAAAGCACGTCGGTAGAATCAGTCTCGCGTAAGCGTATGCGTAATGTTGGTCCGGGCAGCTTCATCCAACAATACCGCTGAACCAAAGTATGACATGATGGTAAGCAGTATGACTTGTATCGCCCACAACTCACTTGTGTTCTACTCGTGCATATAACATCTACGCATAAAACCTGGCTCGGATGCCACTGTTGGGGAACGTAGTAATTTCAAAAATTTCCTACGCACACGCAAGATCATGGTGATGCATAGCAACAAGAGGGGAGAGTGTGTCCACGTACCCTCGTAGACCGAAAGCGGAAGCGTTAGAACAACGTGGTTGATGTAGTCGTATGTCTTCACAGCCCGACCGATCAAGCACCGAAACTACGGCACCTCTGAGTTCTAGCACACGTTCAGCTCAATGACGTCCCTCGAACTCCGATCCAGCCGAGTGTCGAGGGAGAGTTCCGTCAGCACAACGACGTGGTGACGATCTTGATGTTCTACCATCATAGGGCTTCGCCTAAGCACCGCTACAATATTATCGAGGAGGACTATGGTGGAGGGGGGCACCGCACACGGCTAAGAGATCAAGAGATCAATTGTTGTGTCTATGAGGTGCCCCCTCCTTAAAGGGGCGGGAGGAGGAGAGGGCCGGCCAAGGGGAGGAGGCACGCCCAAGGGGGGCAATCCTACTCCAAGTAGGATTCCCCCCTCTTTCCTAGTCCAAGTAGGAGAGGGGAAGGAAGGGAAGGAGAAGGAGAAGGAAGGAGAGGGAGGAAAAGGAGGAAAGGGGGGTCGGCACCCTAGTCCAATTCGGTTTGGGCTAGGGGGGGCCGTGCGCCCTGCCTCCTCTCTTCCACCATTTGGCCCATGAGGCCCATTGCTTCTTCCTCGTATTCCCGTAACTCCCCGGTACCCCCGAAAATACCTGAATCACTCGGAACCTTTCCAATGTCCGAATATAGTCGTCCAATATATCGATCTTTACGTCTCGACCATATCGAGACTCCTCGTAATGTCCCTGATCTCATCCGGTACTCCAAACTCCTTCGGTACATCAATACTCATAAACTCATAATAAAACTGTCACCGAAACCTTAAACGTGCGGACCCTACGGGTTCGAGAACTATGTAGACATGACCGAAACACATTTCCGTTCAATAACCAATAGCGGAACCTGGATGCTCATATTGGCTCCCACATATTCTACAACTAACTCATTAGTCACATTGCTTGCAAGGCTTATAGTGATGTGCATTACCGAGAGGGCCCAAAGATACCTCTCCGACAATCGGAGTGACAAATCCTAATCTCGAAATACGCCAAATCAACATGTACCTTTGGATACACCTGTAGAGCTCCTTTATAATCACCCAGTTACATTGTCACATTTGGTAGCACACAAAGTGTTCCTCTGGTAAACGGGAGTTGCATAATCTCATAGTCATAGGAACATGTATAAGTCATGAAGAAAGCAATAGCAACATACTAAATGATCAAGTGCTAAGCTAACAGAATGGGTCAAGTCAATCACATCATTCTCCTAATGATGTGATCCCGTTAGTTAAATGACAACTCATGTCTATGGCTAGGAAACACAACCATCTTTGATCAACGAGCTAGTCAAGTAGAGGCATACTAGTGACACTATGTTTGTCTATGTATTCACAAATGTATTATGTTTCCGGTTAATACAATTCTAGCATGAATAATAAACATTTATCATGAAATAAGGAAATAAATAATAACTTTATAATTGCCTCTAGGGCATATTTCCTTCAGCCGGATCTACCTTCCGCACCTTGGAACCCCCAACTGCCAACTCACCACTTCACCGGAGCCGCTTCAGCGACTGGCTTGTCCACCGCTCCAGATCTCCTTGACCGCCATCATGGTCCACCGCACCGGATCTGCTTAACCAGCGCCTCGTCCACCACAGCGTAGGCCCTTCACTGACTCCCTCGTCCGCCCCTTCGCTAGCCCTTCATACAAGCCCTCGTCCGCCGCAAAAGATCCGCCTCACCGAAAGCACTGTACAACGCGCCCGCTGAAGCCTTCATCCACTGCACCGGACCCGCTCCACGGATGCCATATTCAACTCCACCGGCCCTGCTTTACCGACGCTGCAGCCTCGTCAGGTTATTTCGATTTGTACTACTTCGGTTTTTCTCTTTATCGTGCATCTGTTCACTTACCACAGATGAGCTTTCTTGTATGTCGACAGGCGCCGCAACCGTAGCACCGGAGCCGCTTCAGCGACGGCGACAGCCGACCCAAACTCAACCACAACACGAGCACCATCGACGATCCTTAGCTATCAAGTATGACAACGATACCCATACGCCACCGAGAATCAGGTACTATTATCCAATGACCGGCGCCTACATTCACTTTCCTAGCATAAGCACCGCACCTTTGAATTTGTTCAGGGCATCATTCAGTTTTTCATGAGACGCGTTATTTTGCTTGCACCTGTAGGGCCATACTTCTGGCAGTGAACATGTTACATGTGCTAAATTACATACCAATGCACATATAGTTAATATGCTTTAGTTTTGTTCTGATGCCACCTGTTGGTTCCATCAGACTGCTTAATGTTATCTATGCTTAATTACACATCAGCAAACTAGCATGTGGTTCCGCTGCTTTTTGTTTGTTTTACCCTACATTTTCTGATGCTAGCTATTACATCACTGCTCCGAGCCTCTGTTCATTACTTGTTTGTGTGTTCTTGATCTTCCCAAGTTGCATGACTAATTTGATGCTTCTATTAATTATGGACCTGCCAACCCCATCAAGCAAAATATTTGTTCTTTTGGGGCTGGCACCTCGAACAAGCATAAAAATAGAGGGAAGCAGATATATTGCCGTGTATATATGCACACACCCTTCTTTCATTAGTTTAGATAAACCATTGATGATCAATTCGGACCAGTGCATGCGATTAAAATTAATTTTACCTAAATAGATGGTGCAGAATAAACTACAACAACTAGATTTGCAACCACGGGATGCTGACGATATCTTCAAAGAACATTGCAACAACAGTTAGGCTTCACAGCAACATATGGTAAGCCAGTGTGTTTTAGTACATGTGAAATGTAATGCGAGTGGGCTGCTTTCTTGGCTTGTGCCCTCAACGTGTAATCCTACCGAATTACAAATAGTTCAGTTGTCTGCTTTGCTGTATTGCTTGATTCGAATGTTTGTTTGTTGTTACACTATACCTGAGTTGGCCAATATGTCAGCAGTGCCTGCTGTACTATCGTAAAGAAATGCATGCCTATTTCATTTGAGTCCTGAACTTTTCTTCTCAACTTCATCACAATACTGGCTTCGTAGTTTATATGAGGCCACACTGTTAAGTGCTTTCTCAGATTATTTCAATTGCTTAGATGCCTTGGCAACTTAAATATAGCGGTTGTACACTCCCTTTCAACTTGGGATGCCAACTGGGTCCCTTTTAATCCCGATTAAAGTCCACTAGTGGTATGATAGTTCAAAAGAGTTTTTGTTTTTTGAGGAAAATGAACTAGGGAGGTAGCAAAAACTAACTAGATGGGACTGGCAGATGTCGTTTATTTGCCACTTACATCCCTAGTTTCATCCTACCATTTTAATTTCTTTTCGGCTGATGCTTCTTCGAACCATTTAAATATAGTTTGCCATGCTCGGCAATAATTCGTCCATCGTTTACCATGTAAGCTTACTGCCTGGATCATATGATAACTATCTCTTGCTTATGTCCAGCGGAAACCTTTCAGGATGCCGTTCACACTAGGACACAATGTACAACCCTAGAATCTATTTGTGGAAGAAGTGCGCCATCCATGTTACCAGATGGTAGCAGTTCAGAGGCAACACCGCCGGAGAGCAGTCTGAGCACAGATATTATAGTGCTTGAGGCTCTACTAGAGGCAGAAAGAGATGGTGTGGCTGCCATGAATGAGGTAATCTTTATCTTGAGGCTAGAAATTACGGAATTAGCGGCACGCATTATGCAAGCAACCCAAGAATTGGAGGAAGTAAGAATGTTGCATTTGAAGACAGAGGAGGTCCTGCTGTTTCTGCTATCTGAAGCCCAAGGTAATCCCGGTTCTTCTTTAGATACCAGTTGACATTGTCATTAGATTATTGTACTTGCATGTTGTGTCATGTCTCTGAATGGATTATGTTGCAAGACCCCCTCTGTTGTCCATGTATTGTAATGATCCGAATTTTTTAGGCGAGGTAATCCTCAGTACTTGTATGATTGACATAAGGTGAACTGTTTTTCGTGTGAGCATATTGTATTGGATGAAATACCTGTTTGACTCAGAGTGTATCCAACCTACTGAATTCAAAGATCACGGCATTTCTAAATCATAATCATATATAAAGGTGGAATAAATCTTTGTTGTGGTTTTGAAGAAATAAATAACAAAACATATAATTATCTGTGGATATTCGTAATCGAATACAAATTGGATTTGAATTTAGTTTGCCAGGTCCCAGGGCAAATGTGAATGCTAATTCTCCCAAGTTTTGAACAAAGCGGCTAAACACCCACTATAATTTGTGGGCTGCTCGAAGCAAGTGTGTGAGACATGGAAATTACTGTCTACCCCTGACACTTGACATCCTTATCGATCGGATTTACACTGCTGCCGATAGGGGTAGACTAGTAACTTCAATCAGTCGTGACATGACGGCTTCCGAGCCCATTCAGACACGGTGGGCGCCAAACGTGGGCGGCAAAACACATTTGATTCAAGCTTGTCCGAAAGACATGTGTCTCTTCCTCCATTTCCCCATTCATACACGGTGGGCGGCAAAACAAACTCTCCTCGTCCGAAATTGATGTAGGCTAATATTTTAAATAGGGGCAGATGTGTAACTTCCATCAAACGTGACACAACCGCCCTACCTGTCAGCCCCGTTCATACACCATGGGCGCCAACCGTGGGCGGCAAAACACCCTCTCCTTGCGCGAAATATTTACCGGCAAATATTTGGGAGATGCGAGATTACCGTCCTATCCCCAACCGACGCGATGTCTGAAATTTTAAACGGGGGATAAGTTCATAACTTTACCCCATTTTAGAGAAGCGCGTCCCAAAGTTTGAGATCCCCCTCCCCTCCATTTCCCCATTCATACACCGTCGGTGGCACGGAAACCTCCGCACGGCGACCAGCCTCCTCCGTCCACCACCCCATCCTCCAGCTTGCCGGAGCCGCTACCCCTACCCCGTCGTCCATTGCAAGAGATGGACGTCTCTCATCCATGGCGCTAGACCAGGATCCTTTCATCGCCTCCTCTCACTTCATCGGCGCCGTCGTCCACCTTGCCGTTGCCGCTCCTACGACCGCCTCGTCCACAACAACAGGATATATCACCCGATCCAGCCGTCTGCCATCTAAAGTCTTCTTCCTCGCCGCCGACAGCCATCGCACCCGCAACACCCTCAACATATCAGCATAGGTCTACATGGCGTCGCAAGAGAGGTCGTACTCTTCCATATGTGCTTAAGTTATTGATCTCACCCGGAAAATAGATCATAATTTGTTTATTGTACTTTTCTTGTCCGTACCAAATCGTAGTGGCTAGTTGAAAGCAAATATTGGTTGCGAAGTAGCTTTGTTCGGTTTGCACCTTCAGATCCGCCATGGCACGGGCACTATACTCGTAAAGCTTATGGTTTCCCCCCTTTATATTCACTACCATCATCGTAGGTGCTTCGTGTCGTGCTAGCACTGCTCCTCAAGACCTCAACCCAAAGCTTACGTGTTGAAATACGAATCTGATATGATGCTCAAATCACTAAAACAGAGAACATTTAATTGGTCACCTAATGTTCCTATATTCGTTTCGAAAAGCATGTGCGCCACCCACTGGTCCAACTAGTTCCACTTTCCTGATTTTTCTCTTGATGCTTAGGGTTTTCCCCTTTTATCTACTCTAGTATGATCCGCGTAGGTGCTTTTTGTCGTACTAGCATTACTCCACACTTCAAGCTAAACAACACAACACTCAGAATTCGAAATCTTAGTTGTTCAAATATGATTGTGATATGATACTGATATTAGTTAACCGACACATTTAATTGGTTAGCTAAAGGTCCCACTTGAGTTTCCAAATGCATGTCGTGACATATAGAGAGACAACATAATTGCATTTCTTTGTCACTTGTTGTCCATACTTTCTTTTCCATACCAAATCTTAGTTGTTATTTCAAAGCAAACATTGGTTGCTAACTACCCTTTGCGCGGTTTGCAGCTTCAGATCTGCCATCCCACTGCCACGGTCAACACTGTACTCATGATGCTTATGTTTTCCCCCATTTTATGATGACCACAATTAGCCTACGTGGTTCGTGTCGTAATAGCACTGCTCCACCCATTGAGCTAAACAAGCTTAGTTGTACAAATTCATATATGATATTATTGCTGATATTAGTAAAACTGAGAGATGTTTAATTGGTTAGCTAAATGTTCCTACTTTAGTTTCGAAATGCATGTGAGCCACATATGGAGAGATCGGAAAGAATAGTATTTCTCTATGCACTCTGGTTCATCATGAGTGGCCAACCAACATTGTATTGAAAGACTTGTAATATCTTCAATCTGCTTGCTCTTTTGCTCTTCTTTAAGTTGATACTCTTCTCTTGCGGTCGACTGGTCAAGTCGAGTTGTTCTCCCTTAGTATATTTTGAATCTGTCAGGTCAGGTCGACTTGTTCTTCTTTACTATATGTTGAAGCTATCATCTGCGAAGTGTCATCACTTCTGGAGCTCTCATATTTTGAGTAGTAGGCCACATTATATTAATGCACACAACAAAGTACAACATGCATGACATCTTTTAAAAGAATTGCAGAGATAGCACAAAGGGGTTTACAGGGAGGCAACATTGGATTAGAATCACTTCTGCATTACAAAGAAAATCTCACTTGTTTTTATGTTTTCATGCATGTCAGATATTGAACATTATCAAAATGAATATGAGAATGGACGCACGACAGAAATATTGCGGAATGATCCACTGGCTAACAAACTTGGCATGGTGGAGGATGGCCTATCTTATTCACCCATCAAGGTGCTTGCTCTAACTTTGCAAAGTTGTATTGGTCGCACATATTTTGCATCTGACCTCTTGCATTACTTCTACTTTGTTACACCATCTTCTTAGTTTAAGCATCATATATGAGTATATGCCATACCTATCCATTTTCTGTACCTATTCCATGTGTCGTCACACTCTGTTTTTCCAGTCAAATGTTGTTCTTTCGTAATAGATGTCCAAAAGGAAGAGGGTGAGTGCAGATCCTCAAGGAGTACAAACTAGGTCTTTGGAAAAGGTAGTGATACTTGTTAAATCAGATAGATCAGTAGCCACAGAAAACACAGGCCCAACTGTACCACACTTCACCCCTACTCCAGTGGCCAAACCCCTATTAGAACTGCTGGGAGCCCAACGTCAGGTACTGCCTATGATATCAATTCAAACAATAATGGGCTCTGCATTTCTCTTGTTAGTACCTCTCTCCCTTTTGCCTTGTAAGGATGTACTTAATTAATTTCTATTTGATTATGTATCATCAGTCTGCACCTGAGCTTCATTATCCTCTGTTTCTTCCAATATTATTTGATCTATATTTACTCTTTGCAAAATGTAGAATAATGGCAACGCTTATAAATAATTTTCTTTGGGGAATTTATTGAATTATCCTTCCATCAACATGGAGAAGGGCTTTGTCCAGCCCGTGTTAACATGTAATGTAAGTTCATCCTTCTCAAGCCTTCAAACTTGGTTCTAGTATAGATTTGGATAGGCATCATTTCCTCCACTGCCGTTTGCTTTGCTGTTTACATCTGATTGGATGTTTGCAACAACTACCAATTTCAAATTGTAGTTGTAAAAACATGTTCCTTATGCAGAACAAATCCATTTATTTGCTTATATAATTGTGAAACCTGTTACGTGTCACCTTGTTTCTCTTTCAGACTCGTATCTCTTACGCCTGGCAGAACTTTAGGGAAGATAGTGAGCCAAACCATCTCGAGGACAGCGAGATGACCCCAAGGTCCTGTCTTGATGAAGACAGTGAGTTGAAGCTACTCACCAGCAGGTGTGAGACAACCTTTGTGCAGTCGCTGCCTCAATTAGTTCGACTTCTTCAGTCTCAACTTAAAGCGGAAAGGTTTGCTTCAGCTCAGCTCCGACTTGAAGTCAAAAATGCAACGAAGATGTTAGAGGACTGCCGTGCGCACCATCATGCCTTAAATCTAGTGTTGATGCATCTATCGTTGACGCAACTGAGGTCTACTCAGCTTCTTCAGCTGTTTGGGGGGCCCGACCTGGCCATGCCTAGTGCCTTCTGAAGTGCTCTCAGTTTTGTATATTCTTTTGTTGGCGCGTTTATTTGCACTGGTGGCGAACTTTGATGCCCAGTGGATGTAATATGTGTGATAGTCATGATAGCCTAGCGTAAGTTGCTTGCTTATTTATTTCCTTGTTGTCTTGTTTATTTGTTTGCTTTTAGTCATTGCAGTTCTTTTTCCCCGGTTTGCTAGTGGCTGCAATAACCTATTTTTTAAAAACTAGGCCACAATAACCATGGGCTGATATTTATTGTAGTGACACTGGGCCTCCTACGGGCCGTAGAAATAGTGGGCCTTCTACGGGCCGTAGAAACAATGGGCCTTCTACGGGACGTAGAAATAATGGGCCTTCTACGGGCCGTAGAAACAATGGGCCTTCTACGGGCTGTATCATCAATGGGCCTTATACGGGTAGTATGATCGATTGGCCAAACATGGGCCAATAACAGGCCGCATTATGGCCGTTAACGGGCTAGAGTTGGAATCGTCCGTTCATGGGCCGACCATAACGGGCCATCGTTAATAGGCTGTATTTGATGACGCTATGAAAACGGCCCAACGTATTAACGGACCACAAACGGGCCGACTGTAACCACGGGCTGAATTTGGCCCACAAGCAGAAAATGACAGTAACAGGTCGTAAGTAAACCAATGCTAGAAATGAGCCCAAGAATAAATGGGCTCTGAGAAGGCCGAAAGATAACATGGGCTGGAAACGGCCCAACAGAATAACGGGCCGTTAATGGGTATAAAGTGATACACTGTTCATTTCGGGCCAGTTTCACCATGGGCCGTTAGTGGGTGTAAAGTGATACACTGTTCATTACAGGCCAGTTTCACCATGGGCCTTTAATAGGCCAAGAGTTACAAAGGGCCTCATATGGGCTGAAAGACGTCATGGGCCATACGTGGGACAGAAGTGAAAATGGGCTGGAATCATATTGGGTGGCCCAGATGACGCTACCGGGCCTAATTCGGATAGGGCGTAACGGGCCTAGGGTTAGCGGGATGTAAATGGGTATATGTGAACAGGCCGTTAACAGGCTTTACATGGGTCGCCCGCCACCTTTTGACCAAGTCAAACGGGCCAGCCTTTTCACAGGAATGGGCCTCTGTTGGGCCGTGCCATGTGTCGACGTATCATAGGCGCCTTCTGTCCAATGAGTGGATGATATCTGTCCTAGCGATGAGCCGACATGTGTTTCCTCCAGCCAATGATGATTTTACACGTGGAAAATCCCCATTGGTCGGGGCTGTTAACGGGTTATTGGATCCAAAACCAACCCGATAGCTTAACGGCGTTCCGTTACGGTGGATGCCACATGTCGGTCACCCTTGACGAAAGCACTTCTGTGACACGGGATTTATCGTCATGGAAGTGGACACTTCCGTGATGATAATTTTGGTAATGTCATGGAACACTTCTACGACAACACATGTATGACTATCTTGATTCTGTCATAAAATCGTCATGGATGTACATGCATGACAGAAAATGCGACCTACTTTGACAAACACGTATCATCACGGAAGTGTATTTTTTTGTAGTGATGGTGCCCCCGGCGGTGCTCCGATGCAACTGGGAGAGGGGGGGGGACAGATGTGCTACTTGTGAGATGCGCTGGGTTTTTCCCCGAAGAGGAAGGGAGAAACAATATAGTAGCGGATAATATTTCCCTTAGTAGAGAACCAAGGTTTATTGAACCAATGGGAGATTCATGCACACAAAGGTCACCAGTACCTACACACACAAAAAAAATACTTGCACCCAACACGACCAAGAGGGCTGTCAATCTCCTTGTACTCGTTAATTGCAAGGATTAATTTTGATAGTGATAGATATATAAATTGCAAAAGAAAATGAAAGTAAATAAGTTGTAGCGGGCTTTTTAGGGGTTTAGTTAATATGGTGAATAGATACAGGGGCCCAAGTTTTCACTAGAGGCATCTCTCTCAAGAACGTAGCATATGGTGGGTAGACAAATTACTGTTGGGTAACTGATAGAAAAGCACATAGTGATGACATTATTCATGGCATGGTCAGTACATAGGAATTACGTCCATGACAAGTAGACCGTTAAACAATTGAGGCCTACTATTATTACTCCACTTCGAGGGCTGCTACTTGAGCTTGCGTTGGTTTTCCTCGAAGAGGAGAGGGTGATGCAGCAATAGTAGCGTAAGTATTTCCCTCAGTTTTTGAGAACCAAGGTATCAATCCAGTAGGAGGCTCCTCAAAAGTCCCACGCACCTACACAAACAAACTGAGAACTCGCAACCAACACAATAAAGGGGTTGTCAATCCCTTCATGGCCACTTGCGAAAGTGAGATCTAATAAAGATAGTATGATAAGATAAATATATTTTTGGTATTTTATAATATAGATGCAAAAAGTAAAGATGCAAATAAAAGTAGATTGGAAGCAAATATGATAAGAGATAGACCCGGGGGGCCATAGGTTTCACTAGTGGCTTCTCTCAAGATAGCATAAGTATTACGATGGGTGAACAAATTACTGTCGAGCAATTGATAGAAAAGAGAATAATTATGAGATTATCTAGGCATGATCATGTATATAGGCATCACGTCCGTAACAAGTAGACCGACTCCTGCATGCATCTACTACTATTACTCCACACATCGACCGCTATCCAGCATGCATCTAGAGTATTAAGTTCATAAGAACAGAGTAACGCATTAAGCAAGATGACATGATGTAGAGGGATAAACTCAAGCAATATGATATAAACCCCATCTTGTTATCCTCGATGGCAGCAATACAATATGTACCTTGCAACCCTTTCTGTCACCGTGTAAGGACACCGCAAGATTGAACCCAAAGCTAAGCACTTCTCCCATGGAAAGAAAGATCAATCTAGTAGGCCAAACCAAACTGATAATTCGAAGAGACTTGCAAAGATAACTCAATCACACATAAAAGAATTCAGAGAAGATTCAAATATTATTCATAGATAAACTTGATCATAAACCCACAATTCATCGGATCTCGACAAACACACCGCAAAAAGAGTTTACATCGAATAGATCTCCACAAGAGAGGGGGAGAACATTGTATTGAGATCCAAAAAGAGAGAAGAAGCCATCTAGCTAATAACTATGGACCCGTAGGTCTGTGGTAAACTACTCACAACTCATCAGAAGGGCAAGGATGTTGATGTAGAAGCCCTCCGTGGTCGATTCCCCCTCTGGCAGAGTGCCGGCGAAGGCTCCAAGATGAGATCTCGCGGATACAGAAGGTTACGGTGGTGGAAATTGTGTTTTGTCTGCCCCCTGGATGTTTTCGGGGTACGTAGGCTTATATAGGAGGAAGAAATATGTCGGTGGCTGCCCGAGGGGCCCACGAGACAGGGGGCGCGCCCTATAGAGGGGGGCTCCTATCTCGTGGAGGCATCAGCTGCTTCTTGACTTGCACTCCAAGTCCTCTGGATCACGTTCGTTCCAAAAATCATGCTCCCGAAGGTTTCATTCCGTTTGGACTCCGTTTGATATTCCTTTTCTTCGAAATACTAAAATAGGCAAAAAAACAACAATATGGGCTGGGCCTCCGGTTAGTAGGTTAGTCCCAAAAATGATATAAATGTGTAAAATAAAGCCCATAAACATCCAAAAGGGGTAATATAATAGCATGGAACAATCAAAAATTATAGATACGTTGGAGACGTATCAAGCATCTCCAAGCTTAATTCCTGCTTGTCCTCGAGTAGGTAAATGATAAAAAAATTGATGTGGAATGCTACCTAGCATAATTCTCAATGTAATTTTCTTTATTGTGGCATGAATGTTCAGATCCAAATGATACAAAATAAAAGTTCATATTAACATGAAAAATGGTGAAACTTCAAGCATACTAATCAAAGTAATCATGTCTTCTCAAAATAACATGGCCAAAGAAAGTTAACCCTACAAAATCATATAGTCTGGCTCTTGCTCTATCTTCATCACACAAAGTATTTAATCATGCACAACCCCGATGACAAGCCAAGCAATTGTTTCATACTTTAATAATCTCAAACTTTTTCAACTTTCACGCAATACATGAGTGTGAGCCATGGACATAGCACTATATGTGGAATAGAATGGTGGTTGTGGAGAAGACAAAAAAAGGAGAAGATAGTCTGACATCAACTAGGCGTATCAACGGGCTATGGAGATGCCCATTAATAGATATCTATGTGAGTGAGTAGGGATTGCCATGCAACAGATGCACTAGAGCTCTAAATATATGAAAGCTCAACAAAAGAAACTAAGTGGGTGTGCATCCAACTTGCTTGCTCACGAATACCTAGGGCACTTTTGAGGAAGCCCATCATTGGAATATACAAGCCAAGTTCTATAATGAAAAATTCCCACTAGTATATGAAAGTGACAACATATGAGACTCTCTATCATGAAGATCATAATGCTATTTTCAAGCACAAGTGTGGAAAAAGAGATAGTAGCATTGTCCCTTCTCTCTTTTTCTCTCATTTTATATATTTTTTCTTTTTTTCTTTTTTTTCTTTTCTTTGGCCTTTCTTTTTTTTCTTTTTGGCCTTTCTCTTTTTTTTTCTTTTTGTAAAGTCCGAAGTCTCATGCCGACTTGTGGGGGAATCATAGTCTTCATCATCCTTTCCTCACTAGGACAATGATCTAATAATGAAGATCATCACACTTTTACGGATTTCCAACTCAAAGCTAGAACAAGATATGACTCTATATGAATGCCTCCAGCGGTGTACCGGGATATGGAATGAATCAAGAGCGACATGTATAAAAATTATGAAGGTGGCCTTGCCACAAATACAATGTCAACTACATGATCATGCAAAGAGCGATATGACAAAAGTAATGCGTGTTGTATGAACGGAACGGTGGAAAGTTGCATGGCAATATATCTCGGAATGGCTATGGAAATGCCATAATAGGTAGGTATGGTGGCTATTTTGAGGAAGGTAAACGGTGGGTTGTAGGATCGAAAGTATGTCTAGAGGGGGGGTGATTAGACTACTTGACCAAATAAAACTTATCTTTTTCCCAATTTTAGTCTTTGGCAGATTTTAGCTATCTTAGCACAAGTCAAGCAATCTTAACACAATTCAAGCAAGCATGCAAAGAGTATATGAGCACCGGAAAGTAAAGCATGCAACTTGCAAGAATGTAAAGGGAAGGGTTTGGAGAATTCAAACGCAATTTGGAGACACGGTGATTTTTGAGCCGTGGTTCCGATAGGTGGTGCTATCGTACATCCACGTTGATGGAGACTTCAACCACGAAGGGTAACGGTTGCGCGAGTCCGCGGAGGGCTCCACCCACGAAGGGTCCACGAAGAAGCAACCTTGTCTATCCCACCATGGTCGTCGCCCACGAAGGACTTGCCTCACTAGCGGTAGATCTTCACGAAGTAGGCGATCTCCTTGCCCTTACAAACTGCTTGGTTCAACTACACAATCTTGTCGGAGGCTCCCAAGTGACACCTAGCCAATCTAGGAGACACCACTCTCCAAGAAGTAACAAATGGTGTGTTGATGATGAACTCCTTGCTCTTGTGCTTCAAATGATAGTCTCCCCAACACTCAACTCTCTCTCACAGGATTTGGATTTGGTGGAAAGAAGATTTGAGTGGAAAGCAACTTGGGGAAGGCTAGAGATCAAGATTCATACGGTAGGAATGGAATATCTTGGCCTCAACACATGAGTAGGTGGTTCCTTCTTAGAAACAACAAGTTGGAAGTGTAGGTTTGTTCTGATGGCTCTCTCCACGAATGAAGAGGGGGTGGAGGGGTATATATAGCCTCCACACAAAATATAACCGTTACACACACCTTTCCAAACTCGGTGGGATCGAATTGGTAAACTCGGTCAGACGGATTCAGCAAATCTAGTGACCGTTAGGATTTTCAGTGGGACCGACATGCAACTCGGTAGGACCGATATGGTTAGGGTTAGGGCATAACGTAATCTCGGTGAGACCGATTACACAAACTTGGTGAGACTGATTTTGGTAATAAGCTAACAAGAGAGTTGGTCAAGTAAACTCGATGGGACCAATTCGCTCATTTCGGTGGGACCGAAATATTACGAAAAGGAAACAAGGAGTTTACATTGCAATCTCGGTGGGACCGATCGCTCATCTCGGTGTTACCGAAACGTTACGAAGGGAAACAAAGAGATTACAACCCCATGTCGCTGAGACCGAGATCCCTATCAGTGAGACCGATTTGCCTAGGGTTTGTGGCAGTGGCTATGACATCTGAACTCGGTGGCGCCGGGTAGAAAGAATCGGTGGGGCCGAGTTTGACTTTTGGTTTAGGTCATATGTGGATATGAGAAAGTAGTTGAGGGTTTTGGAGCATATCACTAAGCACTGTGGAGCAAAAAAACTCATTAAGCAACACCTCATCCCTCCTTGATAGTATCGGCTTTTCCTATAGACTCAATGTGATCTTGGATCACTAAAATATAAAATGTAGAGTCTTGAGCTTTTGAGCTTGAGCCAATCCTTTTCTCCTTAGCATTTTGAGGGATCCACTTTTCTCATCCATGCCATGCTATTCATTGAGATTTTCTGAAATATTCATCTTGGAATGATGTTAGCTCAATGAGCTATATGTTGTTAGGAATTACCAAAACCACCTAGGGATAGTTGCACTTTCAATCTCCCCCTTTTTGGTAACTGATGACAACATATAGATCAAAGCTTCGACAAATGATAATAAGAGTGAAAAACATTGCCTCTTTGAGAAGTATGTGATAAGCAAGAGCTCCCCCTAAGTTTGTGCGTAGTTTAAGATTTGCTTTGGACTGCAAATGCACAAGGAGTTAGGCTCATGGGTAACTCTCCCATGTCACATACATCTTGGTGGAGCGCTCAAAATGATAATAATTGAATACATGCACTCATCACCAAGCAAAGTGAATGATCATATAGAGATAAAAAGGGTAATGTCATCCAACAAGCATAAATGTAGCATATGATCAAACACATGATCATCAAGTATCACACAGACATAGAGTATTTCAAACAAGCAAATAGAGTTCAACCACCAAAGCAACATAGAACAAAAAGCAACACTCTCTCTCAAAGCCTATGATCTATACATTTTTCTCCCCCTTTGGAAACAAGTTACAAAAAAGTTCATAGAAAATGCATAGCACTAGATCGACTCTCGGGCTTGATCTTCAGGTGGTGGTGTAGAGATGGCTCCTTGGACAAAGACTTCGGTAGATGTGGATGGAGCTGGAGGTGTGGGTGCTGAAGCTAGTTGCACTGGAGCTGTAGCTGGTGCAGATGTAGTGGCTCTGGTGTTTGTCACTGGCACTGCAGCTGATCTCTGAGCTCTAGGCACTCTGGCAATTGCATCTGTGGTTGTCTTGCCCTTTCTCTCCTCCATGTCATCCTGAAGCTACTCAACAAGAGACTGGATCTCAGTTACCTTCACATCCAAGTTATAGAACTTCTGCTCCATTATCCTCCCCAAGCTCTCCTGGTTTTGAGTCAAGGTGGACAGCCCTTTCTCAATCCTCAGAGTGGATGCAATCAAGTAGCCTAGTTGATCCTGTTTTCTCTTCAGAAAGTACTGAGATGCCTCTTCCATTGTTGGCATCTTGGTAGCCTTCTCTGTCCTTGCCTTCTCCTTCTTGGCTTGAGCATGCCCAGAAGATGATTCATCTTCATCCATAACCACTTGGTCGTCCTCAAATTCTGGATAGATAGGCATGTGATCCTTATCCAACAAGTATGTGCATGTGCCCATCTTGGAGTTAATCAGCTCCTGAATCTGTGGGGCATACCCACAACTTCTCTTCTGGTCAGCTGTTGTCCTCTTGATAGTCTCAACTATGAGGCTCATGACCTTCAACTTCTATGGCACATCAAATAAGTTTATAGCATGGCCTCTGATCATGTTGTGGTCACCTGACTTGGGCAATAGAGTATGCCTGATGATCTAGTTGATAGTTGGGAGTCCTGACAGAAGTTAATGTACAGATCCAAACTTATGTGTCTCAACTGCAGCATCTGGGATCTCCTTGTACATATGAGCCATGGAATTGTGATCCATCTTCTTCTTCGCATAGACATCCAAGTCATCTTCCTTCTCCTTAGCTGCATTGATCAGATTTGCCCATTCCTCAATAGTTGATTGGTACCTTGTACCTTCAGACATCCACACTATCCTATCATCTGGATAGAAATGTGCTGTGGAGTATAATTGCATAATGAGCTCATCATTCCACTTTGTGAGCTTCTGCCCAACAAAGTCTGCAACTCCACAAGCACTGAAACTGTCTTGCACACCAGGATAGTGTTCCTCATTCTCCTTCATGTAGGTTTAGTCGACCCACATCATGTCACAAACTATAGGCTTCTTGTCCAACAACACTGTCTCATAGAAATCCTGCTGTTCCTTAGTGAGGGAGTCCTGGATTAGAGGGTATCCGGACAGCCGGACTTTGTACAACGTCCGGACTATTGAAGCGTGAAGATACAAGACTTAAGACTTCGGCCCGTGTCCGGATGGGACTCTCCTTTGCGTGGAAGGCAAGCTTGGCGATCCAGATATTACATTTCCTTCCTTGTAACCGACTCCATGTAAACCCTAGCCCTCTCCGGTGTCTATATAAACCGGAGAGGTTGGTCCTTAGAAGATCGATCGCAATTACAATCATACCATCATAGGCTAGCTCTTAGGGTTTGGCCTCTACAATCTCATGGTAGATCTACTCTTGTACTACCCATATCATCAATATTAATCAAGCAGGAAGTAGGGTTTTACCTCCATCGAGAGGGCCCGAACCTAGGTAAACATCTGTGTCCCTTGCTCCCTGTTGCCATCAGCCTTGACGCACAGATCGGGACCCCTACCCGAGATCCGCCAGTTTTGACACCGACATTGGTGCTTTCATTGAGAGTTCCTCTGTGTCATCGTTGTCAGGCTCGATGGCTCCTTCAATCATCATCAACGACGCTGTCAAGGGCGAGACTTTCCTCCCCGGACAGATCCTCATGTTCGGCGGCTTCACACTACGGGCCAATTCGCTTGGCCACCTGGAGCAGACAGATAGCTATGCCCCCGGCCACCAGGTCATGTTCAGAAACTTGAACTGCACAACAGGTATTCGCGGAGACTTGATCTTCGACGGATTCGGGCCAGCGTCAGAAGCGCCGAATAGTCACGATGAGCACGGCTTGGACCTGCTGTCTGACGATGCTCGGGATATCACCCCGGTAGAAGCCTCGGATCTAAATCTGGGGGCAGGTTGCATCACCCAAGGACGGAGGGTTGGACCCCGCCCTGCAGGCCGTACCCTCATCGGCGATAGAGCCGAACACAGGCCTCACTTCTGAGGGAGCCTGTGACTCCGGACCCCCGGATTCATATCCGGATGTAGGTTCTAGTCCGCGCGCCCCCGAGCCCGCCGAGCCTGGATGGGCTCCGGTGATGGAGTTCACCGCGGCAGACGTCCCTCAACACTCGCCCTTTGGCGACATGCTGAACTTATTGAAGTCTCTCTCTTTGTCAGGAGACTCTGGGCCGAACTATGTTCGGCTTGAGTGGGAAGCGGACGATGACGAAATCCGTTGCCCACCCGCCACCCACTTCATTGCCACGATCGATGATTTAACCGACGTGCTTGATTTCGACTCCGAAGGCATCGACGGTATGGACGACGATGCAGGAGAAGACTTAGAATCTATGGGGTACCGGATTCTCGCCTAGTCACATGACATATACATGGTGGATACGCCCAAGGAAGACGGCGGTGACAACCCGGAAGATAAAACCCCTGGGCAAAAACCAAAGCGACGGCGCAGACGCCGTTCCAAATCCAGCAATAGTAAAAATATCAGCAAGAGCGCCAGAAGGATCGATACTCCGGTCAACCCCGAAGGCAACAACGACCATATGGAACCAGCGATGGAGCAGGACGAACCAGGTCACGCCTGACACAGTTCGGAGCAGACGCCCGAAGACAATGATCCAGAGGGACGAGATCATCAAACTGTCCCAGGACAAGAAGACAGTCTGGACGATGATGCATTCATCATTTTGGAAGAACGCGCAGAACGAGATAACCTCCATAGAAGGCTTATGGCCATAGTGAGAAGTCTGAAGAGGCAGAAGCAACGACTTAAAGCTACACAAAGAGCTACTGCCAGAATTCTCACAGATGGAAGAAAGTGCTAGACACTGAAGAAAGATATGGCGACGATCGCCACACAAAGAGCTACCAAAACATAAGCTACTGCCAGAATTCGACGACGAGGCCATTCCACCGAAGAGTAACATGACCAGGAGGCAAGAAGTACCACTTCATAACCGCAATAAATCAACTACCGAAGATGCCCATGATCTACGTGAGCACCTTAATAAGAAAGCTGGCGCAACTAGGTCCATCTACGGGTCTAAAGGACACACCCCGGTGGGGTACTGTGGTCGTCAAAATAATTATGACAACCAAACACCAGTTCGGAATAAACACCCAACACAACAACAGCCGACGGCATGCCACAACGCGTCCAGATACAGAGGGGCTGCTCACCCCCTGTGATTTACTGATGAAGTACTGGACCATGAATTCCCATAGGGCTTTAAACCTGTGAACATAGCGGCATAATGGAATGACAGACCCAGGGGTCTAGATCGAGGACTTTATCCTGCACATACACATGGCTCGTGGGGATGACCTCCACGCCATCAAATACCTTCCCCTCAAACTGAAGGGACCAGCCCGGCACTAGTTGAAATGCCTCCCCGAAAATTCAATTGGGAGTTGGGAGGAACTAGAGGACGCTTTCAGGGCCAATTTTCAAGGGACTTATGTCCGGCCTCCGGATGGTGATGATTTAAGTCACATAATCCAACAACCCGGAGAGTCCGCCTGCAAGCTTTGGAATATATTCCTCACTAAGAAGAATCAAATTGTCGATTG
The DNA here is from genome assembly GCF_018294505.1 of Triticum aestivum. NCBI lineage: Eukaryota > Viridiplantae > Streptophyta > Magnoliopsida > Poales > Poaceae > Triticum > Triticum aestivum. Next base: position 364,798,082 of record NC_057801.1, on the reverse strand, counting down.
TCCGGATGCCGAAGCCCTAGCGGCATCCAAACATAGCATCCGTGATGAGTGGCTCGCCAGACACCTCGGCCAAGAAAAGCCTAGGACAATGGCAGCCCTAACAAGCCTTATGACCCACTTTTGCACGAGTGAAGATAGCTGGCTAGCCCGTAAAGGCACCAGCGACCCCGGCACATCCAAAATAAGGGATGGCAACGGGAAGCCACGGCGTAATAAAAACAAACACCAAAACAAGGAAGAGAGCCCGGACAACACAACGGTTAATGCCGGATTCAGGGGCTCTCGACCTAACCAGCAAAATAAGCAATCTAAAGGCAACAAAGAGGGACCGTCCGGTCTGAACAGAGTTCTGGATAGACTATGCCAAATTCATGGCACCCCCGACAAACCTGTGAACCACACGCACAGAGAGTGCTGGGTCTTCAAGCAGGCCGGCAAACTAAACGCCGAACACAAGGGAAGGGAAACACCAAGTGAAGACGAGGATGAACCTCACCAGCCAAACACTGGGGGACAGAAAAAATTCCTGCTAGAGGTTAAAACAGTGAACATGATCCACGCGACTCGCACATCCTTGGGAAGGCACGAACGTGCCCATAAAGGCACGCGTGATATAGAGCCCATCGTACCCACACCTAACTACTGGATGTCTCGTTCGATCACCTTCGATCGCCTGGACGGCCGAACTAGTATTCGGCACGAAGGATCAAATGCCTTGGTGCTTGACCAATAATCGACGGATACCATCTCACCCATGTCCTCATGGACGGCGGCAGCAGTCTCAATAATATATGAGGACACTGTCCGCAGGATGGGGATAGACTCATCCAGAATCAGCAAGATTAACACCACCTTTGAAGGGGTGATACCAGGCGTTGAAGCCTACAGCAGGGGCTCCATCATACTGGAGGTAACATTCGGCTCTCCAGGCAACTCCAGAAGCGAAGAACTAGTCCTCATCATGGCACCCTTCCAAAGTAGCTATCAAGCATTGCATGGAAGAACGGCCTTCGCCCGCTTCAATGCATTGCCGCACTATTACTACCTTACACTTAAGATGCCCGGTCCATGCGGCGTCATCACCGTTAGCGGAATAACAGAGTGCTCTTCGCGCACAGAGGAATACGCGACGACCCTAGCGGCCAGACTATAAGCGGCCTCTAACAAAAATATGACGGGTCGTTAAGACCACGGACACGGTTAGACGAGTCCGGCAGCCCATATCAAACCAGAGCACCGTATATGTAATCCTATAGTGGATACCAGGGGCTAATAATAAAGCCCCACTCTTGGCTCAACCTTATTGGCAGGCCAGCATCTTACATTTTTACTATCCATCGCATACTTACGTTGCACTCTTCTATGAGCTTCCCTTTTTCGCAGACAACGTTCGTGCGATACCCTTCCAGGATGCGGCACAATGGAGACAAAGGCGCAGACGTGCAGCAAGGCCCCGTTCAATAGGTTTCTTTTTAGAATAAGCCCATGTGTAAACCTTTTCTATTGCCTCTTGTTGTTTAACCATCCCATGGGTTCCATACCCACAGAGGATACTGCCGTTTTTGGCATTTCGCCACGACAGATTAACGCACGTACCTGGAAACACAGGGTGTATAATGAATGGGCATTCTTGAGCCCATCAACTGTTATAAAGTCCGAATACCTTCAGGAGTGTTCGGCGTCAAGAGTTTGGCCTTATATGCATCTGCTCCGAATCATGTCTTTGGTCAAATGTTGGGTTTGCCCGGCTCCTGGGTTTGCCACCTTACGTTCCGTTATTATCGGCTAAGGTGGCCAAAGGAGAACTACTGCGATTGTGCCCCGGTTATTCCGGATGAGCACCTCAGTAGAGAAAGCCAAACTGACTGTCATGATACAGCGAGAGACTGGTCAACCACTCGATGACTCACAGGAATCTTTAGGATTCCTCCGCATTAACGAAGGGCCATTTCCCGTCAAGGTACATACGCGCCCCATATTCGGATGCACGCGATGTAGCCCCACTTTAGAATCCCGCGGCTAAGCGAAAGTGTTACAGCTATATAGTCCAATTGCCTAGTTCGTCGTGCGATCACCTCCTTAACGGACCAAGACGTTGGATCAAGAGTGATTAACCATATTTTTTCGTGAACACCCCCGTATAGTATGCATGGGGGCTGAAGCCAACGACTGCTAACTTTTGGATTGCATATATATATATACATATATATAAACAGCCGCACAGGGGACACAATCATATTTTCAGACAAACATTATAAATATAGCCTTATAATCAAAATAAACATTGTTTTTACAATGATTTGGATCATCACTCGAATAGGAGATTCTTCGGGCACTACACCTCTATCAGGCGGGCACCCTCTGTGACCTGCGCCAAGTAGTGCCCGGCCGGATATTGGCCCCCCACCGGATCCTGAGACGCTATGATAATGGCATCCATATCCGTCCAATACACTTTAACGCGGACAAGGGCCATCCGCGCACCCTCTATGCATGTCGACCTCCTCATGGCATCGATCTGAGGCACGGCCCCAAGGAACTGTTGCACCAAACCAAAGTAACTATCCGGCTTAGGCCCCTTCGGCCAAAGATGGTCTATTACAGACCGCATTGCAAGACCGGATAGCATGTGAAGCTCCGCTACAGCAGCCATCCTATCACTTAATGGCAGCGGGCGAGTGGGAGCATTGAACTGCGACCAGAAAAGCTTCTCCACCTCCTTCTCACCCTGATCTTTGAAGAACTCCACAGCATCAGCCGTACTCTTCGCCAGGTCCGCGTAGGCGTCCGCCGAACTCGAGCGTTCGTCCAGGGGAGCGTAATTCTAATCGAAGAACTTCGTCCGCAGCAAATAGGAGCCCCCAGCCGCGATTTTACCGGCTTGTTGAAGCTCCTCCTGCGCACCCCTGAGCTCGGTCCGTATTTCCTTGGTGGCATTAAGTGCCTTGCTTAGGTCAGCCGATTTATCCTCATGCTCCTTTTTCAGGAGCTCATACCGGTCGGCGGCATTTTTTCACTCGATAGCCATTTCGGCTATCTTTTCCTCGCTTCGGCGAAGAGCAGCCTGTTCGGCTCTCAAGTCCTTGGATGCCTTTAGGGCAGCCGCATTGCTCACCCGAGCTTGTTCCTTGGCTAGAGCAAGTTTCGCCCTCAGGGCCTCCACGGCAGCAACACCATCTGCAGTCCGAACATATTACATTAATATGTTCCACCTTCATATTTTCCTATGCAATGGAAAGACAGGACACATACCTTGTGATTTATCCAGCCGCTCATTCATCAGAGTGATATCGGCATCAATCGACCCAATTTGCCTCATCAGTTCGGCAACTTCAACGGACGGGCTGGCGGCCGGACCCACAGCTAACTGCACATATTTACAACATAAATCATTGGTTTATGATCCTCCGCTTGCGGCCTAGGGCAGACAACCAGAGTCTCATGGGATACTATCTATATGGAGCACACCTACCGCGTGCCTCACAGCCAAAGAAACAGTGCATTCTTCATTACATACCTCAAAGCCTCTTAGCAGGCTTGTGAATGCTTCATTCAAACCTCTTGTAGCGGATGAAATCTTCTTGAGCACCGCGCTCATTAATGAGCGGTGCTCCCCCGAGAGCGTAGCTCGCTCCAGCAAGCCCGTCAGTACGTCCGGCCGGACATCGAACTGTGCCGGACTCTTTCCATCGCCCCTCATTGTAGCCAAATGCTCCGGGTGCAGGGCGACTGACGGATTGACTCCCGGCTTTGGCAGATCCGGACTCCTCCGTGACGAGACCTCGGCGTCGCCCTCTTCATGAGTCGGAGAAGGGGATGGGGTCTCGCTCTCCATCATCTCCGGAGGAAGGTCCCCCGAAGACGAAGCCTGTTGAGAGGAGCTGTTGGCCGGACTGCAAAAAAGTTGAACCCTGGTTATTGATCTAGGAGAAACACAGTACCTTCAGATTGAAGATTAAGTTACAGCTCGGTGGAGGGTTGGCCCGTTGGAGGGTATGGTGCGGTGAGGGTGCCCATCAAGGCAAGGCCCCCTGGGGATGTTTTTTCCCCTAATTTGTGCATCTCCGCCTCCAAATCTTCGGAGGCAACCCTCTTCTTCCCGCGCGGAGAGGAGGCCTTAGCCTCCCCTCCCCGACTATCCTCCTTGGGGGAGGTGACAATTCCCCCGGTTCGGATGCGTAGCGTGTGGGGTTCGGATTCTTCGTCCCTCCCCTTATCTTTCCCCGAGGGCATTCTGCTGAGTACCTGGTCGAGAATCTTGGCCATAGTAGGGGCGGACGAGCCTTTGGGAAGCGGTGCCGGGCACCTGATTCTGTCCGCCTTGTTGAGCCATTCCTGGACGCGGATAATTGTCAGAACAAACAGTCATGATAAATACAAAACAGGGTGTCCGGTATCGGGGCTACTTACTTGGGTATCTAGGCGATTATAGCTTAGGCCCGCATCCTCGATGGTGTCCGGACATACTACTTTCTGTCCGAAGAATAATTTGCACATCTCTTCGGGCTTCAAGCCGAAGAAGTGCTTGACAGTTCGCGGACCCTCCGGATTGAACTCCCACATCCGAAGAGGCCGGCGTTGGTACGAAAACATCCGCCGGGTTAACATCACTTGCATTATGCTGACAAGGTTGATATCCCTCTCAAGAAGCTCCCGGATGCGGTTCTGCAGTACTGGTACGTCACCTGCGCCCCCCCCCCCAATTCTGTCCTACGTCTGTCCAGGACGCCAACTGTGACGGAGGGCCCGAGCGGAACTCTGGGGCGGCCACCCACTTTGTGCCCCTTGGGGCCATAACATAAAACCACCTCCGCTGCCATACATCAGATACTTCTGGGAAAGAACCCTCCGGCCACGGGGCATTGGTGTTTCTGCTTATTACGGCACCTCCGCACTCTACACGTCGCCCTTCGATCATCTTCGGCTTCACATTGAAGGTCTTGAGCCATAAGCCGAAGTGTGGCGTGACATGGAGAAAAGCCTCACACACGATTATGAACGACGAGACATAGAGGATAGCGTCTGGAGCCAGATCATGAAAATCCAACCCATAATAGAACATGAGCCCCCTCACGAAGGGATCGAGGGTGAAACCCAAGCCGCGGAGGAAGTGTGGGACGAAAACGACACACTCATTGGGCTCCGGCGTAGGGATGACCTGACCTGGAGCAGGGATCCTGTGCTCGATATCTGCGGTCAGGTATCCGACCTCCCTAAGCTTTGAAATGTCCTTCTCTTCAATCGAGGAGGCCACCCGCCGGCCTTGAGTGTGACGCCCCCGATTCAATCATACACTAATCATACACGCAAACGTGTACGATCAAGATCAGGGACTCACGGGAAGATATCAGAACACAACTCTAAAACATAAATAAGTCATACAAGCATCATAATACAAGCCAGGGGCCTCGAGGGCTCGAATACAAGTGCTCGATCATAGACGAGTCAGCGGAAGCAACAATATCTGAGTACAGACATAAGTTAAACAAGTTGCCATAAGATGGCTAGCACAAACTGGGATACAGATCGAAAGAGGCGCAGGCCTCCTGCCTGGGATCCTCCTAACTACTCTTGGTCGTCGTCAGCGGCCTGCACGTAGTAGTAGGCACCTCCAGTGTAGTAGGAATCATCGTCGACGGTGGCGTCTGGCTCCAGGGCTCCAGCATCTGGTTGCGACAACCAGGTAGAAGGGAAAGGGGAAAAGAGGGAGAAAAGCAACCATGAGTACTCATCCAAAGTACTCGCAAGCAAGGAGCTACACTACATATGCATGGGTATATGTGTAAAGGGCCATATCGGTGGACTAAACTGCAGAATGCCAGAATAAGAGGGGGATAGCTAATCCTGTCGAAGACTACGCTTCTGGCAGCCTCCGTCTTGCAGCATGTAGAAGAGAGTAGATTGAAGTTCTCCAAGTAGCATCTCCAAGTAGCATCTCCAGTAGCATCGCATAGCATAATCCTACCCGGCGATCCTCCCCTCGTCGCCCTGTGGAAAAGCGATCACCGGGTTGTCTGTGGAACTTGGAAGGGTGTGTTTTATTAAGTATCCGGTTCTAGTTGTCATAAGGTCAAGGTACAACTCCAAGTCGTCCTGTTACCAAAGATCACGGCTATTCGAATAGATTAACTTCCCTGCAGGGGTGCACCACATAACCCAACACGCTTAATCCCATTTGGCCGGACACACTTTCCTGGGTCATGCCCGGCCTCGGAAGATCAACACGTCGCAGCCCCACCTAGGCACAACAGAGAGGTCAGCACGCCGGTCTAAACCTAACCGCACAGGGGTCTGGGCCCATCGCCTTGAGCACACCTGCACGTTGCGTGGGCGGCCGGAAGCAGACCTAGCCTAGTGGCGTTCCAGTACAATCCGGCGCGCGCCGCTCAGTCGCTGACGTCACGAAGTGCTTCGGCTGATACCACGACGCCGGGATACCCATAACTACTCCCGCGTAGATGGTTAGTGCGTATAGACCAAATGGCCAGACTCAGATCAAATACCAAGATCTCGTTAAGCGTGTTAAGTATCCGCGAACGCCGAACAGGGCCAGGCCCACCTGTCTCCTAGGTGGTCTCAACCTGCCCTGTCGCTCCGCCACAAAGTAATAGTCGGGGGCCGTCGGGAACCCAGGCCCACCTCTACCGGGATGGAGCCACCTGTCCTTTCAGCCCCCTCATCAGAATCACTTGCGGGTACTCATCGAGCTGACCCGAGTTTAGTCACCATCTGTATAGTATGTATGTATGTGTAGTATATACCCGTGATCACCTCCCGAGTGATCACGGCCCAATAGTATAGCAAGGCAGACTGACAAGAATGTCGGGCCAATGATGATAAACTAGCATCCTATACTAAGTATTTAGGATTGCAGGTAAGGTATCAACAGATGTAGCAACAATGTCAGGCTATGCATCAGAATAGGATTAACGGAAAGCAGTAACATGCTACACTACTCTAATGCAAGCAGTATAGAGGAGAATAGGCGATATCTGGTGATCAAGGGGGGGGGGCTTGCCTGGTTGCTCTGGCAAGAGAGAGGGGTCGTCAACTCCGTAGTCGAACTGGGGCATCGGCATCGTCACAGGGTCTACCGACGAGAAGAGGGGGGAGAAACAGTAAATACATAGCAAGCAAGTGCATAACAGGATAACAGGCAGAGCTAGACGTGTTCTAACGCGATATGAGGTGATACCGGTGAAGGGGGGAAGCATCCGGGAAAGTGTTCCTGGTGTTTCGCGTTTTCAGACAGATGAACCAGAGGGGGAAAGTTGCGAGTTCGATAGGTTAGAGGGGTGTGGCGGACGAACAGGCTGAGTATCCGGATTTGTCTCGTCGTTCTGAGCAACTTTCATGTTGAAAATAATTTAATCCGAGTTACAGATTAAAAGATGTGATACCGTAAGGATTTTATTAATTTCTAGAATTTAATTAATTATTTAATTTAATTCGAAAATGGAATTATGACATCAGCATGATGTCATGCTGACGTCAGCAGTCAACAGGGGTTGACTGGTCAACCTGACAGGTGGGTCCCACCTATTAGGGACTGTTTACCTAATTAACAGTAGTTAATTAGGGTAACTAGTTATTAGGTTAATTAATCTTAATTAGATAAATTAAATAGGATTAATTAAGTTAACTATTTAGTTAATTAATTAATTAATTAATTATTTTTATTATTAATTATTTATCTATTATATTATTTTTTTTATTCTTGTTGTTTTTTTATATAAAAAAACGTTCTCAGGGGGTGGGGCCCCCATGTGATTGGCCTAGGGGCCAAACAGGTGCGGGCGACGGGCGCTGGGTGCCAGCCCGATACGGCGCTCGCCCAGATCGACAGAGGGCCGACGATAGGCCCAGCGAGGCCAACAGGGGCTTCACTGGGGCGCCGGCCAGGGCGGTGGCGCGGTGGCCGGCAGGGGTGGATGCGGGTCGTCGCCGACGAGGTCAAGCGGAGTCGGGCGTGGGGGCGCGAGCAGCCTAGGAGGCGAGGGAGGAGGCAGACTCGTGGCGGGGAAGGCAGGGGTCGTGCGGGAGCAGTGCACGGGGCTGCGGGCGGAGCGGGACGACGGTGTGGACGGCATCAGCCGTAGGTGGCACGAACGGCGACGGGCGCGACGAAGCACGCGGATAATGCGCGGGTGCGCGCGTGCTCACCGCGAGCACGAGCACCGGGCGGCGCGTGTACGACTGCGGGACGGCGCGCGGCGCGGCCCAGAGCGGCGAGCAGGGAACTAGGGAGAGAGAGGAGGGGCGCGGGGGGTTGCTCACGGCGCGGAGTAGGGTTCGGGGCAGCGGGCTCGGCGGAGGTCGGGGAAGTCTGTTGTGGAGGAGGACGGGGACGTCGTCGACGTTCGAGGAGGCAGGCTGGCGGGGAGGTCCGACGTCGAGCGGCTTCGGGCGCGGGGCGGTCCCGGCAGGGAGGAGGATGAAGTGGCGGAGGAGGTGGCCGGCGAGCGAGGGCGAGGAGGTCGGCGGCGAGCTCCGGGCGGCGGGGTGGCGTCCTCCTCCTCGATCCCGATCCAATCGGGGAGAGGAGGGAGGAGATATTCCATGAGGGGGGGGGGGAGAGTGAGGTGTCGGTGGGGGTGGAAGCGGTGCAGTGAGTGGATAAGGGGAGGGGGGTAGTGGGCCGGCCGGCTGGGCCTGGTGGTTGCCCAGTTGGGGCCTGTGGTCAGCTGGGCCGAAGCCCGGGGGGGTTTCTTTTCTTCTTCTTCCCTTTTTTGTTAGTTTTAGGTTTTAGTTTTTCTGTTTTGTTTTTATTTATTTTCTTTTCTGTTTTAAATCAGTTTAAATTATTTAGACATTTAAAAAAAAATGTGTTTACTTCACCACAATTACCTTTGTAATATTTGGCAACCACCGAACATTTTAGTTTTAATTTTTGAAAACTTTTATTGTTATCATAAATTTGAATTTGAATTTCGAACGGTTCCGTGTTATTGCGAGGATAGCAACAGTAACGGAGGTGTCATGGCACGATTAGCGTGGGATTACTGTAACGTGATTATCCGGGCGTCACATTGAGGGTCAGATCCGGACATATTGGAGGATTCCAGAGGGGTGGAGCTTAGGTTTTGGGTGTTAGAACTCGAGGTGCGAGAAGGCGCGATGAAGGTGAAAAAAGAGGCGTAGGTCTCGACACCTTTATAAAAGGTCAATACCAAGAGTCCCCGGTGTGACCGTTTGAGGCTTATCTAAAAAACACGGGATTATACCAACAACCGTCGTGGCGTCACGCACGCTCATATTGATGGAAAATCCCGTAATAAAAGGAACACGATCTCTGCCTCGACGGGACGTGCCAATAAAACCGCCTCGTAATATGATTCGTTGTGGGGTTAGAAACGTCGGTTCGCGTTGGACCAAGCCACGATGCAAGGGCACAACGCATGAAGATTGCCAGCAAATCAGATCTATACCATGTAAAGATCATCTTGCAGATCCGGACACGGTCTACGTGTTCGATAACCACTTTGGAGTATTCGGAGGAGGAACCCGCCTTGCAATGCCGAAGACAATACTGCGCACCGGACTCATCGTCATTGAAGCCTGGTTTAGGGGCTACTGAGGGAGTCCTGGATTAGGGGGTATCCGGACAGCCAGACTGTGTACAACGTCCGGACTATTGAAGCGTGAAGATACAAGACTCAAGACTTCGGCCTGTGTCCGGATGGGACTCTCCCTTGCGTGGAAGGCAAGCTTGGCGATCCGGATATTACATTTCCTTCCTTGTAACCGACTGCATGTAAACCCTAGCCCTCTCCGGTGTCTATGTAAACCGGAGAGGTTGGTCCTTAGAAGGCCGATCACAATTACAATCATACCATCATAGGCTAGCTCTTAGGGTTTGGCCTCTACGATATCGTGGTAGATCTACTCTTGTACTACCCATATCATCAATATTAATCAAGCAGGAAGTAGAGTTTTACCTCCATCGAGAGGGCCCGAACCTGGGTAAACATCTGTGTCCCTTGCTCCCTATTACCATCAGCCTTGATGCACAGATCGGGACCCCCTACCCGAGATCCGCCGGTTTTGACACCGACACTTAGTATGGAACCTATAGTCAACAGTAGTCCTTCTCCAGATAGCATAAGGATCAGACAACCTCCACTGTCTGAGTCCTGCATCCTTCCTCAGTTTCATGTTCTCAGCCACAGGATGAGCATCATTGTGGTCTGGAATCTTTGGCTTCAACTTTCTTAGAACATGCTCTTCATCTTCTTCTTCTTCAGCAGCAGTTTCAGGCACTGGGGCCTTGTTCTTCTCAGCAGCAGATATGTTTCTGGTATTCCTCTTTGGTGCAGTCTTTGGTTTGGAGGCAGCTTTGGGTGCTTCTTTGGGCTTTCATGATGCAGCCCCTGACCTAATAGCATCACCCATAAGCTTTTGAGCCTTGGGTGCTGGTGCAGCAACCTCTTCTTCCCCTTCCTTAGAGTCTCTCCTCATAGAGGGATTGCCAAGAACTTTAGCAGTAGTGGTTCTGACTGTCTTCTTCTTTTTGTCTTGACCAGCAGCTTCATCTTCTGACTCAATAGTAAACTTCATGGTTTCTCCAGTGGCAACCTTCCTGGGTTTGGAAGTGGGAATCCTTCTTGCAGGTGCCTTCTTCTGCACTACTGGCTTAGTGGCTGCAGCTGATCCATATTCTTTCTTGACCACCTTCTTCTTGGAAGTGGCCTCATCCTCTACTGCCACATAGTCTTCATCCTCAGATTCTGCGGTTTTCTTCTTTCTGGTTCTGGTGGCAGCTTTAGGCAAATTTCTTGGGGTGCTCCTGCTGCCATCATCTGAGGTACTAGAGGGACTAGTGCCCTCACTCATCTGAACCTACTTCTCTTCCCTGTTCTGGCTGTCACTTTGATCAGACATGTTGCAAACACTGACTACTGACCCTGTGGATAGATGTAGATGAGATAGAGTGGATGAGCATCACAAAATACACAGGTTTTTGCAAAAGAATGATTCAAAAACTTAGTTTTAGTTTTCCATAGAAAGCATTTCGGATCAACCGATTTGCAAACTCGGTGATACCGAAGCAGCTTTTGGAACCTAAACTAGTGAACTCGGTCAGACCGAGCCACAGTTTGGTGGCACTGAGACTGCTAGGGTTTCACAAAGTCCTGAACTCGGTCACACTGATTTGCAATTCTCGGTCAGACCGAGAATCACTTGTACAATGGCATTAGCCAAATCGGTGGAACCGATTTCTGCAACTCGGTGGGCCAAGATGGTTTCGGCAGAAACCTAACCCTAAATTTTCAATTCACTTCTAATCTAAGGATTGTTTTGACTAGATAGACTTGTTTCAATCATGGCAAGAATCATGATGAACACAATGTGCTAGGAATCGGACGGGGATAACACTGTGATCGAGTCCATACCCTAGCTTGGCGATGAACTCGCTATGGCGGCAACGGCGGGGGTGAATTCCATTTACGGAGGCGGAGACTAGCGACTGGAGGCGGCTGACGACGAGGAGAACGATCTGGAGACCCTGGAGGCAGAGCGAGCTATGCGTGGGAGAAGGGGTTTGGAGAAAGTTTCCAAACTTTTGCACGTGAGTATATATAGCCCGACCCTGTCGGTGTGATAGAGTGGAACAACTTGGTCGCACCGAGATGCATAACTGTATACAGTTACAGCAACTCGGTGTGACCTAAAAGTTCAAATCGGTTGCACCGAGATTGAAAACCTAGATCAACTTAGTGATCTCGGTATGACCGAAATGGAGGAATCGGTCAGACAAAAATGCACAAAGAAGTTTTGGAAGTTTAAGTCTATGACGAATCAGGGACTCCGAGTGCTCCTCACACAGAGCTGTTCGAATCTGACTTGATCAAATTTTGTGATGTAGCATGAATAGAGTTTGAGACGAGAAAAGCATAGATATCTAGAGAAGGTTCTTAGGCATTCTTGTCCATCCACTTGGCAAAAGAAAAAGAAACCAATCAATCAAAACAACAAGTGGATGTCCTCGAATGAGTAAAATATGCAACCAACATGCTCACACAATAAAATGGCGAATGAAATATGTAGCAAAGCATGCACAAACAATTCTAGCATCTATCAAACAATTGGCGATGACTAGGTCATCTATATATGAGTATATTGACTTAGGAGTCAAATGAGAACATTTGATCATAGGTCATACTCATCGTTTAAGCTCAAGTGGGGTTACCACTTTTACATAATGCATTGATGTGTTCACACCATTAGAGTTGCTTTGACTCAATTCTTAGAGTTAAGCTCCCCCTAGATGTGAGATCCCCCCTTAGAGGGATAAACTAACCTTGGGTTTTGTCGATGATGACTTCATGTAGGTGTTGAAGATGTGGATGCTCAATGTTGATGTAGATCATTTTGAGCAATCCCTTGGAGTGAGTTGCACTTTCAATACCTACACGGGTTAGTCCCACAAGGAACAAACAAGGATATCCATAGACATGGAGTGATGCACACACAAGATGATGTCTATGAGAGCATTAGGTTACCTTGTCCCTTGTCTTACCAACAAGAGGGTTTGTGACTCCTTGAACTAGTGCAAGATGTGGAAGTTGATTGCACTTGTTGTTGCCAAAATGATATGAGTGAAATATGTTGACCAAGGCCTTAGGAGCTTCTTCAAATGCATCAATTCCTCTTGAAGCTTGTCCTTGCCTTTTTGCTTGTGGTCTTGTGGTGGAAGATCATCTTGAGCTTGTGTCCCTTTGAAGGAAGTAGGATCATACTTCTCTTGTTGAGGAACAAACTTCATCTTGGGATATTGATCTTCTTCCCACTCAACTCCATTGGCATTGAACTTTCGTTCAAAACCAACACCTTGGTTCTTCCGGTGCCTTCCTTGCTTGCGTACAATTTCCTCAAATTGCTTACTCCCGGCAAGGCTCTTGTAAACACCTTTCTCTATAATTCCCTTCAATAAGCTATTTTCTTGCTCAAGTGTAACTTGGCTAAGAGAATCATTAGTCAATCAAGAGAACTACTAGAAGCAACAACATTGGATTTAGCATGATTATTGTTACTACTAGAGGAAGAATCCTTCTTGTTCTTGTTAGTGGACTTGACTTGAGGCATGTAAGTACATAAAAGTAAACGCTTGGCAATGTAAGAAGAACTTTTCTTACGAAGATCATCATTGAGTGCCTTTAAGAACTCATGCTCTTGCTCAAGGTTGATCTTTTCAAAGCGTAACTTCTCCTGAATCCTTAAAAGTTCTCGATGATCTTCTAAGATAGTTTCATGAGCTAACTTAAGAGTGTTTAGTTCTTTAGTTAGAAGCTCAATCTTCTCCTTATCATTGTCATTCGTTTTATCTTGATTAGCATGATTAATTAACATTTCATCATAGTATTCATCACTAGAGTTGTCAACAAGTAAATCATCATCACCTAGCAAGTCATTTTCATCATATTGAAATCAACATACACGGGGTGTGTTACCTTTGGGCCTTTAGCCATGAAGCATCTTCCAATTCCATCATTGGGTGAATCAAATATGTCGTAGGAGTTGGTTGACACAAGTGCTAGACCGGCAACACCTTCATCTTGAGTATATTCGAAGTCGGAGTGATAGCTTCTCTCGGAGTGATTGTCGGAGTCGGAGCCGGATACCCATTCACCAACATGAGCTTGATGTCTTTGTTTTGTGTAGCTCCTTGATGAATTGTCCTTCCTTTCCAAATCCTTGATTCTCCGGGATGTTTACATTGCAATCTCGGTGGGACCGATCGCTCATCTCGGTGGTACCGAAACGTTATGAAGGGAAACAGAGAGATTACAAACCCATCTCGGTGAGACCTATTTGCCTGGGGTTTGTGGCTGTGGCTATGACATCTGAGCTCGGTGGCGCCGGGTAGAAAGAATCGGTGGGGCCGAGTTTGACTTTTGGTTTAGGTCATATGTGGATATGATAAAGTAGTTGTGGGTTTTGGAGCATATCACTAAGCACAGTGGAGCAAGAAACTCATTAAGCAACACCTCATCCCTCCTTGATAGTATTGGCTTTTCCTATAGACTCAACGTGATCTTGGATCACTAAAATATAAAATGTAGAGTCTTGAGCTTTTGAGCTTGAGCCAATCCTTTTCTCCTTAGCATTTTGAGGGATCCACTTTTCTCATCCATGCCATGCCATTCATTGAGCTTTTCTGAAATATTCATCCAAAGTACCGTGAGTACTCATCCAAAGTACTCGCAAGCAAGGAGCTACACTACATATGCATGGGTATATGTGTAAAGGGCCATATCGGTGGACTGAACTGCAGAATGCCAGAATAAGAGGGGGATAGCTAATCCTATCGAAGACTATGCTTCTGTCAGCCTCCGTCTTGCAGCATGTAGAAGAGAGTAGATTGAAGTCCTCCAAGTAGCATCTCCAAGTAGCATCTCCAAGTAGCATCTCCAGTAGCATCGCATAGCATAATCCTACCCGGCGATCCTCCCCTCGTCGCCCTATGGAAAAGCGATCACCGGGTTGTCTGTGGAACTTGGAAGGGTGTGTTTTATTAAGTATCCGATTCTAGTTGTCATAAGGTCAAGGTACAACTCCAAGTCGTCCTGTTACCGAAGATCACGGCTATTCGGATAGATTAACTTCCCTGCAGGGGTGCACCACATAACCCAACACGCTTGATCCCATTTGGCCGGATACACTTTCCTGGGTCATGCCCGGCCTCGGAAGATCAACACGTCGCAGCCCCACCTAGGCACAACAGAGAGGTCAGCACGCCGGTCTAAACCTAAGCGCACAGGGGTCTGGGCCCATCGCCCTGAGCACACCTGCACGTTGCATGGGCGGCCGGAAGCAGACCTAGCCTAGTGGCGTTCCAGTCCAATCCGGCGCGCGCCGCTCAGTCGCTGACGTCACGAAGTGCTTCGGCTGATACCACAACACCGGGATACCCATAACTACTCCCGCGTAGATGGTTAGTACGTATAGACCAAATGGCCAGACTCAGATCAAATACCAAGATCACGTTAAGCGTGTTAAGTATCCGTGAACACCGAACAGGGCCAGGCCCACCTGTCTCCTAGGTGGTCTCAACCTGCCCTGTCGCTCCGCCACAAAGTAACAATCGGGGGCCGTCGGGAACCCAGGCCCACCTCTACCGGGATGGAGCCACCTGTCCTTTCAGCCGCCTCATCAGAATCACTTGCGGGTACTCATCGAGCTGACCCGACTTTAGTCACCATTTGTATAGTATGTATGTATGTATGTATAGTATATACCCGTGATCACCTCCCGAGTGATCACGTCCCAATAGTATAGCAAGGCAGACTGACAAGAATGTAGGGCCAATGATGATAAACTAGCATCCTATACTAAGTATTTAGGATTGCAGGTAAGGTATCAATAGATGTAGCAACAATGTCAGGCTATGCATCAGAATAGGATTAACGGAAAGCAGTAACATGCTACACTACTCTAATGCAAGCAGTATAGAGGAGAATAGGCGATATCTGGTGATCAAGGGGGGGGGGCTTGCCTGGTTGCTCTGGCAAGAGAGAGGGGTCGTCAACTCCGTAGTCGAACTGGGGCATCAGCATCGTCACAGGGTCTACCGAAGAGAAGAGGGGGGAGAAACAGTAAATACATAGCAAGCAAGTGCATAACAGGATAACAGGCAGAGCTAGACGTGTTCTAACGCGGTATGAGGTGATACCGGTGAAGGGGGGAAGCATCCGGGAAAGTATTCCCGGTGTTTCGCGTTTTCGGACAGATGAACCAGAGGGGGAAAGTTGCGAGTTCGATAGGTTAGAGGGGTGTGGCGGACGAATAGGCTGCGTATCCGGATTCGTCTCGTCGTTCTGAGCAACTTTCATGTTGAAAATAATTTAATCCGGGTTACGGATTAAAAGATATGATATCCTAAAGATTTTATTAATTGCTAGAATTTAATTAATTATTTAATTTAATTCGAAAATGGAATTATGACATCAGCATGATGTCATGCTGACGTCAGTAGTCAACAGGGGTTGACTGGTCAACCTGACAGGTGGGTCCCACCTGTTAGGGACTGTTTAGCTAATTAACAGTAGTTAATTAGGGTAACTAGTTATTAGGTTAATTAATCTTAATTAGATAAATTAAATAGGATTCATTAAGTTAATTAATTAATTATTTAATTAATTATTTTTATTATTAATTATTTATCTATTATATTTTTTTATTCTTGTTGTTTTTTTATATAAAAAACGTTCTCAGGGGGTGGGGCCCCCATGTCATTGGCCTAGGGGCCAAACGGGTGCGGCCGACGGGCGCTGGGCGCCAGCCCGATACGGTGCTCGCCCAGATCGACAGAGGGCCGACCATAGGCGCAGCGAGGCCAACCGGGGCTGCAGTGGGGCGCCGGCCAGGGCGGTGGCGCGGTGACCGGCAGGGGTGGATGCGGGTCGTCGCCGACGAGGTCAAGCGGAGTCGGGCGCGGGGGCGCGAGCAACCTAGGAGGCGAGGGAGGAGGCAAACTCGTGGCAGGGAAGGCAGGGGTCGTGCGGGAGAAGTGCACGGGGCTGCGGGCGGAGCGGGACGGCGGTGTGGGCGGCATCAGCCGTAGGTGGCACGAACGGCGACGGGCGCGACGGAGCGGGCGGATAACGCGCGGGTGCGCGCGTGCTCACTGCGAGCACGAGCACCGGGCGGCGCGTGCACGACTGTGGGACGGCGCGCGGTGCGGCCCCGAGCGGCGAGCAGGGAACTAGGGAGAGTGAGGAGGGGCGCGGGGGGTTGCTCACGGCGCGGAGTAGGGTTCGGGGCAGCGGGCTCGGCGGAGGTCGGGGAAGTCCGTTGTGGAGGAGGACGGGGACGTCGTCGACGTTGGAGGAGGCAGGCTGGCGGGGAGGTCCGGCGTCGAGCGGCTTCGGGCGCGGGGCGGTCCCGGCAGGGAGGAGGATGAAGTGGCGGAGGAGGTGGCCGGCAAGCGAGGGCGAGGAGGTCGGCGGCGAGCTCCGGGCGGCGGGGTGGCGTCCTCCTCCTCGATCCCGATCCAATCGGGGAGAGGAGGGAGGAGATATTTCATGAGGGGGGGGGAGAGTGAGGTGTCGGTGGGGGTGGAAGCGGTGCAGTGAGTGGATAAGGGGAGGGGGGTAGTGGACCGGCCGGCTGGGCCTGCTGGTGGCCCAGTTGGGGCCTGTGGTCAGCTGGGCCGAAGCCCGGGGGGGGGGGGGTTCTCTTCTTCTTCTTCCCTTTTTTGTTAGTTTTAGGTTTTAGTTTTTCTGTTTTGTTTTTATTTATTTTCTTTTCTGTTTTAAATCAGTTTAAATTATTTAGACATTTAAAAAAAATGTGTTTACTTTACCACAATTACCTTTGTAATATTTGGCAACCACCGAACATTTTAGTTTTAATTTTTGAAAACTTTTATTGTTATCATAAATTTGAATTTGAATTTCAAACGGTTCCATGTTATTGCGAGGATAGCAACAGTAACCGAGGTGTCATGGCACGATTAGTGTGGGATTCCTGTAACGTGATTATCCGGGCGTCACAATTCTCCTCCACTACAAGAAATCTCGTCCCGAGATTTAAGAAGGGAGTAAGGGGGATAGTTCTGGTTACGAAATTCTAACGATCCTTCTCGGTCTTGGGTGCTCTTCTCAAAGTGGTCGATCCATAGCGCTGATGTCTTCATTCCTATGCATCAATGCATCATGATGAGGTTGTCGTCCTTTCTTCAGGAATTACATCGTACTTACGATAAAGATAAGGGGTAACTTCTGAAGAACGGACCTTCAAGGTCAACTATCTGGCAGATAACTCAGGGAATGTGGTAGAAAGTAACTCTCAAATAGATACTTAAGAAATTATCGAGAGTAAAGTAAGAAGGTACCATGAGAAGTTTCCAATGGCAAGCAATCGTTCGATGGCCTAATCAGAAGTTGAAAGGGGTTCAGATCAACAAGAATAAGTATTGCGTCTGATGCCAAAGTTGATGATCTCTTGGAAGGTGGCTCATGAATTACATATGAGGCCACGCGTGAGGAACAACCTTGGGTGCAGGGGGTATGGAAGAGTCAGGTTTCGATCCTGTGGAGTTGTGGGTTATGGGCCCACCATGTGGGTTGAAAGTAGAAAGGTGTTGACAGCTTGCATGGTCATGATAGCAGGGCATGTTAGAGGGTAGCCTGTCAGTTATATGTCAGCAATAACATTGGTACCAAGGGCGAGGGACGAAGAGAACCATTTTCCTGCTCGTTGAACGAGGCGGACCAATAGACAAGGTTCTCATCCATCGGGGGTTACCAGGATGTCGTCAGCAATAGTAACAGGGTCACACTGACAGGGTTGTAAACCGAGGTGTTTACCTAAGCAGGAGAATATTACTGCTTAGATCATATAGATCACAAGAAACGTTAACCAAACAAATGGAAAGAAAATAAGATTATCAGATTAAACAGAACAATGGAAAGGAAAATGTGTTTAAACACAAATTTCAGGGGTATGTCCTTCCCAAGGACAAGCAGAGCATGATATTCTTGATAGGATATAAAGTAGAAAACCCTTTTAGGTAAGGGAAGAGAAATTTCATGACATTATCCATACATCTGTGTTTGGATAATTGAGCAGGAAACAATTAGCATCGGGCTTCAATATTCTTGTTGAAAATTGGAGTACCATAGGCATGCTTCGAGATAGCATTGACAAGGTCTTCAAGCAAAGGTTAGACTTTGGATACAAAGGATCCATCAAAAACAACTTATAGAATAAGCCTTACAATTTCCTCATGGAAGAATGGATAACCTTGCTAAAAAGGAAACTATAATAGTAGGTCCTTCGGCCAGGTGTGCTGGGCATGACATCACCTTACCGGGTCATAAAAGACCAGTGTTATAACTCTTGGAAAAATGTTCCAACCATCATATCTGACCGAGAATCAGACCTGATCGGTGTTAGGATACCTCAGACTCAGGATGCCCGAGAAGAGAAGGTGCGACACAAATTGACGAGATGACATTGTAAAATTCTCGGGAAATGAACTATGGAAGCGAGTTCCGAAACAAGAGTTCATCAGTAAACCAACGAGAGGATGAGGAGGTGGATGATGGAATCAACGACAATTCCCCGAGGTTTCCAATAAGATGGATTTCCACAGTTATGTGAACAAGGAGATAACAATTGTCAGATCAAATGATACAATGATGTATGTTCGAGGAAAACATCCACAATTAAACTTGCTTGACAGGTGCACCCGAAATATGGGGATGGGTTGCACGATAAATATTAAGACGGCGACTTAATGAACAAAAGAATTAAAATGAATCAATCGACCATTCACTTCAAAGTAATAGGGTTGCTAGGAATTTTGAATTCACACATCATAGTTCAATTGTCGGTATTCCGGTTAGAAACAACACGGGGACCAAGAAAGAATGGTGATGATGAGAAGTATCACTGTACCAAGAATTCTTAAGAGGTGGAGTAATCCTCATGACATTCTTGTCATAAAAGATGGTAATACTCCAAGCTAAAGAAGAACAAATGTTGGATAGTAAGGATCTCAAGGTATAACACGAAACACGAACAAGTTTGTGTTGAACGGAAGGCAATAAAGTGGTCGATGATAACACCAATCATCGAGGGCAAGGATGGTATTTCTCATCATGAATTCAATTGATATCCTGGATGAGCTCAGAATGTTGATGATCACGACACCTTTGTCGCGAGAGTTCATGAAGATGTAATCGATCGGCGACGACATCAAGTCAAAGTAATGATGAAGTGAAAGGTTATTGGAACCAAGGGTACGACACAAACTCGAAACCAAGCTTGTTGTTCAAGGCGAAATGATATGACGATGAGGATCGACGTAAGGTTAGTTCATCGTCGAAAATTGTGCTCCGAGAAGAAGGACCGGGTAGCACAGTTAAAATCATCACGACAATGATATAGCCAAACAGGCTAGGAATGGCGTGATCGGGTACAAACTCGTACTTATAGAAGCTTACTGAAGAGTTGTTGAACCGTAGTGCGGACTCGGTTCAGTTATCGGTGTCTTTGAGTGTTTAATAACTCAGAGCCCGTGAAAAATTGGAATCAGTGGGAAGGTAGCACTTGATGAAGAACTCATAAGAAGTTATGCAGTTCCATGATAATCTCGAGATACCAGGGGGTAATACTCGACGACAGATCCAAGTAGAGGTTGGACTGGGGTATTGCTCTATAGAAGACAAGTGCTTAAACTTGCACAGGAAATGGTATTTAAAGGAGGACATGGTCGGAACCACGATTGCAAAGGATCAATTCACCGATACCAAAGGATATTATATCAAGGAAATAGTTACAAGAAGCTTCCATGATAGGATCTACATCGTGTCCATGGGCATGAACACAAAGTTCAAGGTCGACTCCCACTTCTTTAATGCATAACCTTCATTCACCTCTCGTATTTCGAAAATGACATTAGTTGTTGAAAGTTTTACCTGGTGCAATACCAGATAAGTTTGACCCGTGAAATCTTTCGGGTTCACACAGATTAGGGAAGGCATAGGTTCAACCCATCAGGGCATCTTAGGAACATATACCACAAACTTCGGAGTAAATAATACAAGCTCGAAAGTAGAGCATTGTTCAAAAGCAGATGATACAATTTACCAAAGGCATTATATACCCATGTAAAGGCTCACAAGGTTATTCAATATGAAGGACACTGTCGGATAATAATCCAACCAAGGATATAGCGGTCCATAAAAGATCTGATGTGAGTATCGATACTCAACCAGAGGAAGAAGAATGCACGGGCATCATATTATAGAACATCTGAATAATTCGATGCTTAGATAACAAAGGAATTACGATTTCCAAAACAAAGGATCAGAAGTTGTCGCTCTGATCAAGGATGGATAAGTTGGATAGACCAGAGTCACAATTGACGACCAATAGTTTGGTCGAGAACCAGCTCATGTTCAAAAATGATGTCTGAGCCAGAAAGATAATTTAGAAGGGTTGATAGATGATTGTGTGCATTCGCACACATGTTGAATCAATAGGATCAAAATGACGGTGTCAAAAGATACTAGTGAATATTGCTAGATATATGGGAAGCATCCATAATGCAAGTAGACAAGTATTTGCAGAGCAATAAAGCTGCTAAGGATTTTCAGAGGATTGAATAGTATTTCAAAGACTTTTGTGAAACACATGAACAACTGGGGATGAGCGGATACTCGACAAGTGCGAGGATTTATTTGAAGGGGTATTCATGTGGCAAAGAACTGCTAGGCAGTAGGCACAAAGTATTCTCGGAACAATAGAGAAAACTTCGGGGTATCTTGTAATAACAAGATCAATGGGGGATGATCGTAAGAATGGCAAGTGTAAGTAGTTATCCATAAGGATTTATCGGTGGTCGGGAATAGCAAAAGTGATGGGCACAAAGTCTCGAGAGAATATCAAAGAGTATCTCCGAAATCTTCTGGTGCAGTCGGTGATCATCTGGACTGAAGGGCCTCTCCGGGAGAAAGTATTTTCAAGAACCTAAAGTTAGATTTTAGTAAAAAAAATCGCTTAACCCGAATAGAAGAGAGTTCAGAATCCTAGAGTAAAGGTTGAGGAGTAAAAGATCCTAGTACCACCCAATGGCGACGTGGGCCCGTAAGGCACACAGCCATGTTAGTAAAAGTTTTGTAATGTCTAGACTCGACTTCGGCCAAGGAGTTGGGAAGGGGGATTCCTACAGGCAGTCGGCTCTGATACCAACTTGTTACACCCCCGATTCAATCATACACTAATCATACACGCAAACGTGTACGATCAAGATCAGGGACTCACGGGAAGATATCACAACACAACTCTAAAACATAAATAAGTCATACAAGCATCATAATACAAGCCAGGGGACTCGAGGGCTCAATACAAGTGCTCGATCATAGACGAGTCAGCGGAAGCAACAATATCTGAGTACAGACATAAGTTAAACAAGTTGCCATAAGATGGCTAGCACAAACTGGGATACAGATCGAAAGAGGCGCAGGCCTCCTGCCTGGGATCCTCCTAACTACTCTTGGTCGTCGTCAGCGGCCTGCACGTAGTAGTAGGCACCTCCAGTGTAGTAGGAATCATCGTCGACGGTGGCGTCTGGCTCCAGGGCTCCAGCATCTGGTTGCGACAACCAGGTAGAAGGGAAAGGGGAAAAGAGGGAGAAAAGCAACCGTGAGTACTCATCCAAAGTACTCGCAAGCAAGGAGCTACACTACATATGCATGGGTATATGTGTAAAGGGCCATATCGGTGGACTGAACTGCAGAATGCCAGAATAAGAGGGGGATAGCTAATCCTGTCGAAGACTACGCTTCTGGCAGCCTCCGTCTTGCAGCATGTAGAAGAGAGTAGATTGAAGTCCTCCAAGTAGCATCTCCAAGTAGCATCTCCAAGTAGCATCTCAGTAGCATCCATAGCATAATCCTACCCGGCGATCCTCCCCTCGTCGCCCTGTGGAAAAGCGATCACCGGGTTGTCTGTGGAACTTGGAAGGGTGTGTTTTATTAAGTATCCGATTCTAGTTGTCATAAGGTCAAGGTACAACTCCAAGTCGTCCTGTTACCGAAGATCACGGCTATTCGAATAGATTAACTTCCCTGCAGGGGTGCACCACATAACCCAACACGCTTGATCCCATTTGGCCGGACACACTTTCCTGGGTCATGCCCGGCCTCACAAGATCAACACGTCGCAGCCCCACCTAGGCACAACAGAGAGGTCAGCACGCCGGTCTAAACCTAAGCACACAGGGGTCTGGGCCCATCGCCCTGAGCACACCTGCACGTTGCGTGGGCGGCCGGAAGCAGACCTAGCCTAGTGGCGTTCCAGTCCAATCCGGCGCGCGCCACTCAATCGCTGACGTCACGAAGTGCTTCAGCTGATACCACGACGCCGGGATACCCATAACTACTCCCGCGTAGATGGTTAGTGCGTATAGACCAAATGGCCAGACTCAGATCAAATACCAAGATCTCGTTAAGCGTGTTAAGTATCCGCAAACGCCGAACAGGGCCAGGCCCACCTGTCTCCTAGGTGGTCTCAACCTGCCCTGTCGCTCCGCCACAAAGTAACAGTCGAGGGCCGCTGGGAACCGAGGCCCACCTCTATCGGGATGGAGCCACCTGTCCTTTCAGCCCCCTCATCAGAATCACTTGCGAGTACTCATCGAGCTGACCCGACTTTAGTCACCATCTGTATAGTATGTATGTATGTATAGTATATACCCGTGATCACCTCCCGAGTGATCACGGCCCAATAGTATAGCAAGGCAGACTGACAAGAATGTAGGGCCAATGATGATAAACTAGCATCCTATACTAAGTATTTAGGATTGCAGGTAAGGTATCAACAGATGTAGCAACAATGTCAGGCTATGCATCAGAATAGGATTAACGGAAAGCAGTAACATGCTACACAACTCTAATGCAAGCAGTATAGAGGAGAATAGGCAATATCTGGTGATCAAGGGGGGGGGGCTTGCCTGGTTGCTCTGGCAAGAGAGAGGGGTCGTCAACTCCGTAGTCGAACTGGGGCATCAGCATCGTCACGGGGTCTACCGAAGAGAAGAGGGGGGAGAAACAGTAAATACATAGCAAGCAAGTGCATAACAGGATAACAGGCAGAGCTAGACGTGTTCTAACGCGGTATGAGGTGATACCGGTGAAGGGGGAAGCATCCGGGGAAGTATTCCCGGTGTTTCGCGTTTTCGGACAGATGAACCAGAGGGGGAAAGTTGCGAGTTCGATAGGTTAGAGGGGTGTGGCGGACGAATAGGCTGCGTATCCGGATTCGTCTCGTCGTTCTGAGCAACTTTCATGTTGAAAATAATTTAATCCGAGTTACGGATTAAAAGATATGATATCCTAAGGATTTTATTAATTTCTAGAATTTAATTAATTATTTAATTTAATTTGAAAATGGAATTATGACATCAGCATGATGTCATGCTGACGTCAGCAGTCAACAGGGGTTGACTGGTCAACCTGACAGGTGGGTCCCACCTGTTAGGGACTGTTTACCTAATTAACGGTAGTTAATTAGGGTAACTAGTTATTAGGTTAATTAATCTTAATTAGATAAATTAAATAGGATTAATTAAGTTAATTATTTAGTTAATTATTAATTTATTTATTTATTTTTATTATTAATTATTTATCTATTTTTTTTATTCTTGTTGTTTTTTTATAAAATGTTCTCAGGGGGTGGGGCCCCCATGTCATTGGCCTAGGGGCCAAACGGGTGCGGGCGACGGGCGCTGGGCGCCAGCCCGATACGGCGCTCATCCAGATCGACAGAGGGCCGACCATAGGCGCAGCGAGGCCAACCGGGGCTGCAGTGGGGCGCCGGCCAGGGCGATGGCGCGGTGGCCGGCAGGGGTGGATGCGGGTCGTCGCCGACGAGGTCAAGCGGAGTCGGGCGCGGGGGTGCGAGCAGCCTAGGAGGTGAGAGAGGAGGCAGACTCGTGGCGGGGAAGGCAGGGGTCGTGCGGGAGCAGTGCACGGGGCTGCGGGCGGAGCGGGACGACGGTGTGGACCGCATCAGCCGTAGGTGGCACGAACGGCGACGGGCGCGACGAAGCGCGCGGATAATGCGCGGGTGCGCGCGTGCACGACTGCGGCACGGCGCGCGGCGCGGCCCCGAGCGGCGAGCAGGGAACTAGGGAGAGAGAGGAGGGGCGCGGGGGGTTGCTCACGGCGCGGAGTAGGGTTCGGGGCAGCAGGCTCGGCGGAGGTCGGGGAAGTCCATTGTGGAGGAGGACGGGGACGTCGTCGACGTTGGAGGAGGCAGGCTGGCGGAGAGGTCCGGCGTCGAGCGGCTTCGAGCGCGGGGCGGTCCCGGCAGGGAGGAGGATGAAGTGGCGGAGGAGGTGTCCGGCGAGCGAGGGCGAGGAGGTCGGCGGCGAGCTCCGGGCGGCGGGGTGGCGTCCTCCTCCTCGCTCCCGATCCAATCGGGGAGAGGAGGGAGGAGATATTTCGTGAGGGGGGGAGAGTGAGGTGTCGGTGGGGGTGGAAGCGGTGCGGTGAGTGGATAAGGGGAGGGGGTAGTGGGCCGGCCGGCTGGGCCTGGTGGTGGCCCAGTTGGGGCCTGTGGTCAGCTGGGCCGAAGCCCAGGGGGGGTTCTCTTCTTCTTCTTCCCTTTTTTGTTAGTTTTAGGTTTTAGTTTTTCTGTTTTATTTTTATTTATTTTCTTTTCTGTTTTAGATCAGTTTAAATTATTTAGACAATTTTTTTTTAAAAAAATGTGTTTACTTCACCACAATTACCTTTGTAATATTTGGCAACCATCGAACATTTTAGTTTTATTTTTTGAAAACTTTTATTGTTATCATAAATTTGAATTTGAATTTCGAACGGTTCCGTGTTATTGCGAGGATAGCAACAGTAACCCAGGTGTCATGGCACGATTAGCGTGGGATTACTGTAACGTGATTATCCGGGCGTCACATTGAGGGTCAGATCCGGACATATTGGAGGATTCCAGAGGGGTGGAGCTTAGGTTTTGGGTGTTAGAACTCGAGGTGCGAGAAGGCGCGATGAAGGTGAAAAAAGAGGCGTAGGTCTCGACACCTTTATAAAAGGTCAATACCAAGAGTCCCCGGTGTGACCGTTTGAGGCTTATCTAAAAAACACGGGATTATACCAACAACCTTCGTGGCGTCACGCACGCTCATATTGATGGAAAATCCCATAATAAAAGGAACACGATCTCTGCCTCGACGGGACGTGCCAATAAAACCGCCTTGTAATAAGAGTCGTTGTGGGGTAAGAAACGTCGGTTCGCGTTGGACCAAGCCACGATGCAAGGGCACGACGCATGAAGATTGCCAGCAAATCAGATCTATACCATGTAAAGATCATCTTGCAGATCCGGACACGGTCTACGTGTTCGATAACCACTTTGGAGTATTCGGAGGAGGAACCCGCCTTGCAATGCCGAAGACAATACTGCGCACCGGACTCATCGTCATTGAAGCCTGGTTTAGGGGCTACTGAGGGAGTCCTGGATTAGGGGGTATCCGGACAGCCGGACTGTGTACAACGTCCGGACTATTGAAGCGTGAAGATACAAGACTCAAGACTTCGGCCTGTGTCTGGATGGGACTCTCCCTTGTGTGGAGGGCAAGCTTGGCGATCTGGATATTACATTTCCTTCCTTGCAACCGACTGCATGTAAACCCTAGCCCTCTCCGGTGTCTATATAAACCGGAGAGGTTGGTCCTTAGAAGGCCGATCACAATTACAATCATACCATCATAGGCTAGCTCTTAGGGTTTGGCCTCTACGATATCGTGGTAGATCTACTCTTGTACTACCCATATCATCAATATTAATCAAGCAGGAAGTAGGGTTTTACCTCCATCGAGAGGGCCCGAACCTGGGTAAACATCTGTGTCCCTTGCTCCCTGTTACCATCAGCCTTGATGCACAGATTGGGACCCCCTACCCGAGATCCGCCGGTTTTGACACCGACACTTAGTATGGAACCTATAGTCAACAGTAGTCCTTCTCCAGATAGCATAAGGATCAGACAACCTCCACTGTCTGAGTCCTGCATCCTTCCTTAGTTTCATGTTCTCAGCCACAGGATGAGCATCATTGTGGTCTGGAATCTTTGGCTTCAACTTTCTCAGAACATGCTCTTCATCTTCTTCTTCTTCAGCAGCAGTTTCAGGCACTGGGGCCTTGTTCTTCTCAGCAGCAGATATGTTTCTGGTATTCCTCTTTGGTGCAGTCTTTGGTTTGGAGGCAGCTTTGGGTGCTTCTTTGGGCTTTCATGATGCAGCCCCTGACCTAATAGCATCACCCATAAGCTTTTGAGCCTTGGGTGCTGGTGCAGCAACCTCTTCTTCCCCTTCCTTAGAGTCTCTCCTCATAGAGGGATTGCCAAGAACTTTAGCAGTAGTGGTTCTGACTGTCTTCTTCTTTTTGTCTTGACCAGCAGCTTCATCTTCTGACTCAATAGTAAACTTCATGGTTTCTCCAGTGGCAACCTTCCTGGGTTTGGAAGTGGGAATCCTTCTTGCAGGTGCCTTCTTCTGCACTACTGGCTTAGTGGCTGCAGCTGATCCATATTCTTTCTTGACCACCTTCTTCTTGGAAGTGGCCTCATCCTCTACTGCCACATAGTCTTCATCCTCAGATTCTGCGGTTTTCTTCTTTCTGGTTCTGGTGGCAGCTTTAGGCAAATTTCTTGGGGTGCTCCTGCTGCCATCATCTGAGGTACTAGAGGGACTAGTGCCCTCACTCATCTGAACCTACTTCTCTTCCCTGTTCTGGCTGTCACTTTGATCAGACATGTTGCAAACACTGACTACTGACCCTGTGGATAGATGTAGATGAGATAGAGTGGATGAGCATCACAAAATACACAGGTTTTTGCAAAAGAATGATTCAAAAACTAGTTTTAGTTTTCCACAGAAAGCATTTCGGATCAACCGATTTGCAAACTCGGTGATACCGAAGCAGCTTTTGGAACCTAAACTAGTGAACTCGGTCAGACCGAGTCACAGTTTGGTGGCACTGAGACTGCTAGGGTTTCACAAAGTCCTGAACTCGGTCACACTGATTTGCAATTCTCGGTCAGACCGAGAATCACTTGTACAATGGCATTAGCCAAATCGGTGGAACCGATTTCTGCAACTCGGTGGGCCGAGATGGTTTCGGCAGAAACCTAACCCTAAATTTTCAATTCACTTCTAATCTAAGGATTGTTTTGACTAGATAGACTTGTTTCAATCGTGGCAAGAATCATGATGAACACAATGTGCTAGGAATCGGACGGGGATAACACTGTGATCGAGCCCATACCCTAGCTTGGCGATGAACTCGCTACGGCGGCAACGACGGGGGTGAATTCCATTTACGGAGGCGGAGACTAGCGACTGGAGGCGGCTAACAACGAGGAGAACGATCTGGAGACCCTGGAGGCAGAGCGAGCTATGCACGGGAGAAGGGGTTTGGAGAAAGTTTCCAAACTTTTGTCCGTGAGTATATATAGCCCGACCCTGTCGGTGTGACAGAGTGGAACAACTTGGTCGCACCGAGATGCATAACTGTATACAGTTACAGCAACTCGGTGTGACCTAAAAGTTCAAATCGGTTGCATCGAGATTGAAAACCTAGATCAACTTAGTGATCTCGGTATGACCGAAATGGAGGAATCGGTCAGACCAAAATGCACAAAGAAGTTTTGGAAGTTTAAGTCTATGACGAATCAGGGACTCCGAGTGCTCCTCACACAGAGCTATTTGAATCTGACTTGATCAAATTTTGTGATGTAGCATGAATAGAGTTTGAGACGAGAAAAGCATAGATATCTAGAGAAGGTTCTTAGGCATTCTTGTCCATCCACTTGGCAAAAGAAAAAGAAACCAATCAATCAAAACAACAAGTGGATGTCCTCGAATGAGTAAAATATGCAACCAACATGCTCACACAATAAAATGGCGAATGAAATATGTAGCAAAGCATGCACAAACAATTCTAGCATCTATCAAACAATTGGCGATGACTAGGTCATCTATATATGAGGATATTGACTTAGGAGTCAAATGAGAACATTTGATCATAGGTCATACTCATCGTTTAAGCTCAAGTGGGGTTACCACTTTTACATAATGCATTGATGTGTTCACACCATTAGAGTTGCTTTGACTCAATTCTTAGAGTTAAGCTCCCCCTAGATATGAAATCCCCCCTTAGAGGGATAAACTAACCTTGGGTTTTGTCGATGATGACTTCATGTAGGTGTTGAAGATGTGGATGCTCAATGTTGATGTAGATCATTTTGAGCAATCCCTTGGAGTGAGTCGCACTTTCAATACCTACACGGGTTAGTCCCACAAGGAACAAACAAGGATATCCATAGACATGGAGTGATGCACACACAAGATGATGTCTATGAGAGCATTAGGTTACCTTGTCCCTTGTCTTACCAACAAGAGGGTTTGTGACTCCTTGAACTAGTGCAAGATGTGGAAGTTGATTGCACTTGTTGTTGCCAAAATGATATGAGTGAAATATGTTGACCAAGGCCTTAGGAGCTTCTTCAAATGCATCAATTCCTCTTGAAGCTTGTCCTTGCCTTTTTGCTTGTGGTCTTGTGGTGGTAGATCATCTTGAGCTTGTGTCCCTTTGAAGGAAGTAGGATCATACTTCTCTTTTTGAGGAACAAACTTCGTCTTGGGATATTGATCTTCTTCCCACTCAACTCCATTGGCATTGAACTTTCGTTCAAAACCAACACCTTGGTTCTTTCGGTGCCTTCCTTGCTTGCATACAATTTCCTCAAATTGCTTACTCCCGACAAGGCTCTTGTAAACACCTTTCTTTATAATTCCCTTCAATAAGCTATTTTCTTGCTCAAGTGTAACTTGGCTAAGAGAATCATTAGTGAATCAAGAGAACTACTAGAAGTAACAACATTGGATTTAGCATGATTATTGTTACTACTAGAGGAAGAAGCCTTCTTGTTCTTGATAGTGGACTTGACTTGAGGCATGTAAGTAGATAAGAGTAAACGCTTGGCAATGTAAGAAGAACTTTTCTTACGAAGATCATCATTGATTGCCTTTAAGAACTCATGCTCTTGCTCAAGGTTGATCTTTTCAAAGCGTAACTTCTCATGAATCCTTAAAAGTTCTCGATGATCTTCTAAGATAGTTTCATGAGCTAACTTAAGAGTGTTTAGTTCTTTAGTTAGAATCTCAATCTTCTCCTTATCATTGTCATTCTTTTTATCTTGATTAGCATGATTAATTGATGTTTCATCATAGTATTCATCACTAGAGTTGTCAACAAGTAAATCATCATCACCTAGCAAGTCATTTTCATCATATTGAAATCAACATACTCGGGGTGTGTTACCTTTGGGACTTTAGCCATGAAGCATCTTCCAATTCCATCATTGGGTGAATCAAATATGTCGTAGGAGTTGGTTGACACAAGTGCTAGACCGGCAACACCTTCATCTTGAGTATATTCGAAGTCGGAGTGATAGCTTCTCTCGGAGTGATTGTCGGAGTCGGAGCCGGATACCCATTCACCAACATGAGCTTGATGTCTTTGTTTTGTGTAGCTCCTTGATGAATTGTCCTTCCTTTCCGAATCCTTGATTCTCCGGATGTTCTTCGTTCATAACAATCATCTCTACTCCTCCTCTCTCTTGGTGGTGATTCTTCTCCTCTACTTCTCCTCTTGGGTGACTCTTCTCTTGTTTTGTGGGGTGCCATACACTCATTGGAATAGTGTCCGGGTCTCCCACAATTGTAGCAATTGCGTTCTTGACTAGAAGATATTTTGTCATTGTAGGACCTTGACTTGGAGCTTCTTTCTTTGTTTCTACTCTTGTAGAACTTGTTGAAGTTCTTCACCGTTAAGCTCAATTCTTCATTGAAGGTTTGTTTCTCACTTGATGATGTGGGGGCTTCACATGAGGCTTTGTAAGCACCACTTGACTTGTTGTGAAGCTCCTCCTTATCCTTGAGTGACATCTCATGAGCAGCAATTCTTCCAATGACTTCCGTTGGCTTGAGATCTTTGTAACTGGGCATCATTTGGATCAATGTGCACACGGTATCATATTTTCCGTCCAAAGCTCTTAGAATCTTCTTGATGATGAATTTGTCGGTCATCTCTTCACTTCCTAAGCCCGCAATCTCATTTGTGCTAAGAGCAAGCCTAGAGTACATTTCAGCGACACCTACACCATCCTTCATTTTGAACTTGTCAAGTTGACTTTGGAGCACATCCAACTTGTATTCCTTGACGGAGTCGGTACCTTCATGCATATCAATCAAAGTATCCCAAATTTCCTTTGCATTCTCAAGATGACTAATTTTGTTGAATTCTTTGGGGCACAATCCGTTGAAGA
Source organism: Triticum aestivum (assembly GCF_018294505.1). NCBI lineage: Eukaryota > Viridiplantae > Streptophyta > Magnoliopsida > Poales > Poaceae > Triticum > Triticum aestivum. Next base: position 364,767,227 of record NC_057801.1, on the reverse strand, counting down.
GGATATCATAAGCTTGAGTGTTGTATTGCAGCATCTTCAACCCTTTCGCACTCGCTTCCGGTTCGATTCTCTCCCATCAAAGAATTCACCTTGCAAGCCAATACACACAATAGCCAAAACTGCGGGGTTATGTCCAAGAATATGCATTTTTCATCTTATGTTTCCAACTAGCAAAATTAGTACCATAAAAGTAAGGACCTCTACGGTTATAATTTCCCTTGCTAGACGCCATACTCTCCTAGGTTGTGAAACCAAGGCTATGACCACCAAAAGCTATGGAAATCAAAGAAAATGGAGATCAATGCTCTGATACCACTTGTAGGATAGAAAGTATGTCTAGAGGGGGGGTGATTAGACTACTTGACCAAATAAAACTTATCCTTTTCCCAAGTTTAGTCTTTGGCGGATTTTAGCTATCTTAGCACAAGTCAAGCAATCTTAACACAATTCAAGAAAGCAGGCAAAGAGTATATGAGCAGCGGAAAGTAAAGCATGCAAATTACAAGAATGTAAAGGGAAGGGTTTGGAGAATTCAAACGCAATTTGGAGACACGGTGATTTTTGAGCCGTGGTTCCAATAGGTGGTGCTATCGTACATACACGTTGATGGAGACTTCAACCCACGAAGGGTAATGGTTGCGCGAGTCCACGGAGGGCTCCTCCCACGAAGGGTCCACGAAGAAGCAACCTTTTCTATCCCACCATGGTCGTCGCCCATGAAGGACTTGCCTCACTAGCGGTAAATCTTCACGAAGTAGGCGATCTCCTTGCCCTTACAAACTCCTTGGTTCAACTCCACAATCTTGTCGAAGGCTCCCAAGTGACACCTAGCCAATCTAGGAGACACCACTCTCCAAGAAGTAACAAATGGTGTGTTGATGATGAACTCCTTGCTCTTGTGCTTCAAATGATAGTCTCCCCAACACTCAACTCTCTCTCACAGGATTTGGATTTGGTGGAAAGAAGATTTGAGTGAAAAGCAACTTGGGGAAGGCTAGAGATCAAGATTCATATGGTAGGAATGGAATATCTTGGCCTCAACACATGAGTAGGTGGTTCCTTCTCAGAAATAGCAAGTTGGAAGTGTAGGTTTGTTCTGATGGCTCTCTCCACGAATGAAGAGGAGGTGGAGGGGTATATATAGCCTCCACACAAAATCTAACCGTTGCACACAACTTGCCAAACTCGGTGGGACCGAATTGGTAAACTCGGTCAGACCAATTCAGCAAATCTAGTGACCGTTAGGATTTTCGGTGGGACCAACATGCAACTCGGTAGGACCGATATGGTTAGGGTTAGGGCATAATGTAATCTCGGTGAGACCGATCACACAAACTCGGTTAGACCGATTTTGGTAATAAGCTAACCAGAGAGTTGGTCAGGTAAACTCGGTGGGACCGATTCGCTCATTTCATTGGGACCGAAATGTTACGAAAAGGAAACAAGGAGTTTACATTGCAATCTCGGTGGGACCGATCGCTCATCTCGGTGGTACCGAAACGTTATGAAGGGAAACAGAGAGATTACAACCCCATCTCAATGAGACCGAGATCCCTATCGGTGAGACTGATTTGCCTGGGGTTTGTGGCTGTGGCTATGACATCTGAGCTTGGTGGCGCCGGGTAGAAAGAATCGGTGGGGCCAATTTTGACTTTTGGTTTAGGTCATATGTGGATATGATAAAGTAGTTGAGGGTTTTGGAGCATATCACTAAGCACTGTGGAGCAAGAAACTCATTAAGCAACACCTCATCCCTCCTTGATAGTATTGGCTTTTCCTATAGACTCAACGTGATCTTGGATCACTAAAATATAAAATGTAGAGTCTTGAGCTTTTGAGCTTGAGCCAATCCTTTTCTCCTTAGCATTTTGAGGGATCCACTTTTCTCATCCATGCCATGCCATTCATTGAGCTTTTCTAAAATATTCATCTTGGAATGATGTTAGCTCAATGAGCTATATGTTGTTAGGAATTACCAAAACCACCTAGGGATAGTTGCACTTTCATGGGTGTATGGTACCAGCGAAAGTTGGGCGGCACAAGAAAGGCTAGCAATGATGGAAGGGTGAAAGGGTGCGTATAATCCATGGACTCAACATTAGTCAAAATAACTCATGTACTTGTTGCAAAAATCTAGAAGTCATCAAAAACCAAAGCACTACACGCATGCTCATAGGGGGATAGATTGGTAGGAAAAGACCATCGCTTGTCCCCGACCGCCACTCATAAGGAAGACAATCAATATATAAAATTGTGCTCCAACTTCATCACAAAGCGGTTCACCATACGTGCATGCTACGGGAATCACAAACTTCAACCCAAGCATTCTTTAAATTCATAATCACCCCAACTAGCATGACTTTAATATCACTACCTCCATTTCTCAAAACAATTATCAAGCATCAAATTGATCATAGCATCCAATTCACTTTCTATGATAGTTTTTATTATACCCAACTTGGATGTTCATCATTCTAGGACCAACTTTAAAACCATAGCAAATACCATGTTGTTCTAAAAGACTCTCAAAAAGATATAAGTGAAGCATGAGAGACTAGTAATTTCTTCAAAATTAAGTCACCACCATGCTCTAAAAAATATAAGTGAAGCACTAGAGCAAAAACTATCAAGCTCAAAAGATATAAGTGAAGCACATAGAGTATTCTAGCAAATTCTAATCAAATAGGCTTCTCCCAAAAGGTGTGTACATCAAGGATTATTGTGTTCAACTAAAAAGCAAAGACGAATATAATACACGACGCTCCAAGCAAAACACATATCATGTGGCGAATAAAAGTATAGCTCCAAGTAAAGTTACCAATGAACGAAGACGAAAGAGGGGATGCCTTCCCAGGGCATCCCCAAGCTTAGGCTTTTGGCTATACTTGAATATCTTGGGGTGCCTTGGGTATCCCCAAGCTTAGGCTCTTGCCACCCTTTATTCCATAGTCCATAAAAGCTTTACCCAAAACTTGAAAACTTCACAACACAAAACTCAACAGGAAATTTTATAAGCTCCGTTAGTGAAAGAAAACAAAACCACCACATAAGGTACTGTAATGAAATCATTCTTTATTTATTTTGGTGTTAAACCTACTGTATTCCAACTTCTCTATGGTTGATAAACTATTTTATTGGCCATAGATGCATTGAAATAAGCAAACAACACACGAAAAACAGAATCTGTCAAAAACAGAACAATCTGTAGCAATCTATAACTAACACAAACTTATGGAACTCTAAAAATCCTACCAAAATAGGAAGTCCTGGAAAATTTGTTTATTGAGCAGCAGCAAAACGAATCAACGCAAAAGCACGTTCCTGTGATTTAACAAAATTATATTCGTGTGTGCAAAGTTTCTGTTTTTCAGCAGAATCAAATCAACTATCATCATAGGTTATCCTATAGGTTCTACTTGGCACAAACACTAATTAAAATATAAAAACAGATCTAAGCAGAAGGTAGATTCAAGAATTATTACTAAACAGGAGCAAAAACAAAAAACATAAAGAAAATTGGGTTGCCTCCCAACTAGCGCTATCGTTTAACGCCCCTAGCTAGGCATAAAAGCAAAGATAGATCTAACGGGTGCCATCTTTGGCACTAAATTCATAAGTAGCCCGCATGATAGAATCATAAGGTAATTTGACTTTCTTTCTTGGAAAATGCTCCATGCCTTTATTTAATGGAAATTGGAATCTAATATTCCCTTCCTTCATATCAATGATCGCGCCAATCCTTCTAAGGAAAGGTCTACCGATAATAATAGGGCAAGAAAGATTGCAATCCATATCAAGAACGATAAAATCCATGGGCACCAAATTTCTATTTGCAACAATAAGAACATCATTGATCCTTCCCATTGGTTTTTTAATGGTGGAATCCGCAAGGTGCAAATTTAAAGAGCAATCATCAAGATCATGGGAACCTAGAATATCACATAAAGTTTTCGGAATCGTGGAAACACTAGAACCCAAATCACACAAAGCAAAGCAAAACACTCATGATCTTTAATTCTAATCTTTATAGTAGGTTCCCACTCATCATTAAGTTTTCTAGGTATAGAAACTTCCAAATTAAGTTTTTCATCATAAGATTGCATCAAGGCATCAACAATATGTTTGGTAAAAGCTTTATTTTGACTATAAGCATGAGGAGAATTAACAACAGATTGCAACAAGGAAATACAACTTTCTAAGGAACAATTATCATAATCAAATTCCTTGAAATCCGAGATAGTGGGTTCAGTGTTATTTGAAGTTGTGGCTTCTCCAATCCCACTTTTACCAAATTTAGCATCAAGATCTAAAAACTCTGAATTCTTGGGACGCCTTCTAGGCAAAGTTGATTCATCATCAATCCCATAATCATCAAAATTCATATTGCAAAACATAGATCTAATAGGAGACGCATCAATAACTTTAAGATCCTCGTCATTATTTTCATGGAAACTAGAAGAACACGCTTTTATAAAGCTATATTTTTTAGCACGCTATCTAGCGGTTCTTTCCTTGCACTCATCAATGGAAATTCTCATTACTTTGAGAGACTCATTGATATCATGATTAGGAGGAGAAGATCTAAGTTTAAGAGAATCAACATCAAGCAAAAGTCTATCAACGTTCCTAGCCAAATCATCAACTTTGAGCAATTTTTCTTCAAGCAAAGCATTAAAATTCTTTTGAGAAATCATAAATTCTTTCACACTATTCTCAAAATCAGAGGGCATCTTATTAAAATTACCATAAGAATTATTGTAGGAATTTCCATAATTATTAGAGGGATTACTAGGGAACGGTCTAGCGTTGAAGTTTCCTCTATAAGCATTGTTTCCAAAACTATTCCTACCAACAAAATTCGCATCCATAGATTCATTATTATTCTCAATCAAAGAAGACAAAGGCATATCATTGGGATCAAGAGGAGTATTTTTAGTAGCAAACAATTTCATAGGTACATCCATCTTTCCACTCAAAACATTGATTTCTTCTATAGCATGCACTTTTTTACTAGAAGATCTTTTGGTGTGCCATTGAGAATAATTAGCCATAATATTATCAAGAAGTTTTGTAGCATCTCCTAACGTGATTTCCATAAACGTGCCTCCCGCGGCCGAATCTAAGATATTTCTAGAAGCAAAGTTCAAACCGGCATAAAAATTTTGTATGATCATCCATAAGTTCAAACCATGAGTAGGGCAATTGCGAAGCATCAATTTCATTCTCTCCCAAGATTGGGCAACATGCTCATGATCAAGTTGTTTAAAATTCATGATATCGTTCCTAAGAGTGATAATCTTAGCGGGAGGAAAATACTTAGAGATAAAGGTATCTTTGCACTTGTTCCAAGAATCATTACTATTTTTAGGTAAAGACGAAAACCAAACTTTAGCACGACCTCTAAGTGAAAACGGAAATAACTTCAATTTGACAATATTGTTATCCGTATCTTTCTTCTTTTGCATATCACACAAATCAACAAAGTTGTTTAGATGAGTAGCGGCATCTTCGCTAGGAAGGCCGGCGAATTGATCTTTCATAACAAGATTCAGCAAAGTAGTATTGATTTCACAAGACTCAACATCATTAAGAGGAGCAATCGGAGTACTAAGGAAATCATTATTATTGGTATTCGAGAAATCACACAATTTGGTATTATCTTGAGCCATGGCAACAAGTAATCCAACACACAAGCAAACAGAAAAAGGCAAGCGAAAAAGAGAGGAGGAGATTGGGAAAGAGAGGGCGAATAAAACGGCAAGGGTGAAGTGGGGGAGAGGAAAATGAGAGGCAAATGTCAAATAATGTAAATGCGAGGGATATGGGTTTGTGATGGGTACTTGGTATGTCTTGACTTGAGCAAAGACCTCCCCAGCAACGGTGCCAGAAATCCTTCTTGCTACATCTTGAGCTTGCGTTGGTTTTCATCGAAGAGGATAGGGTGATGCAGCAATAATAGAGTAAGTATTTCCCTCAGTTTTTTAGAACCAAGGTATCAATCCAGTAGGAGGCTCCTCAAAAGTCCCACGCACCTACACAAACAAACTGAGAACTCACAACCAACGCAATAAAGGGGTTGTCAATCCCTTTATGGCCACTTGCGAAAGTGAGATATAATAAAGATAGTATGATAAGATAAATATATTTTTGGTATTTTATAATATAGATGCAAAAATTAAAGATGCAAATAAAAGTAGATTGGAAGCAAATATGATGAGAGATAGACCCGGGGGCCGTAGGTTTCACTAGTGGCTTCTCTCAAGATAGCATAAGTATTACGGTGGGTGAACAAATTACTGTCGAGCAATTGATAGAAAAGTGAATAATTATGAGATTATCTAGGCATGATCATGTATATAGGCATCACGTCTGTAACAAGTAGACCGACTCCTGCCTGCATCTACTACTATTACTCCACACATCGACCGCTATCCAGGATGCATCTAGAGTATTAAGTTCATAAGAACAGAGTAACGCATTAAGCAAGATGACATGATGTAGAGGGATAAACTCAAGCAATATGATATAAACCCCATCTTGTTATCCTCGATGGCAACAATACAATACGTGCCTTGCAACCCTTTCTGTCACTGGGTAATGACACTGCAAGATTGAACCCAAAGCTAAGCACTTCTCCCATGGCAAGAAAGATCAATCTAGTAGGCCAAACCAAACTGATAATTCGAAGAGACTTGCAAAGATAACTCAATCACACATAAAAGAATTCAGAGAAGATTCAAATATTATTCATAGATAAACTTGATCATAAACCCACAATTCATCGGATCTCGACAAACACACAACAAAAAGAGTTTACATCGAATAGATCTCCACAAGAGAGGGGGAGAACATTGTATTGAGATCCAAAAAGAGAGAAGAAGCCATCTAGCTAATAAATATGGACCCGTAGGTCTGTGGTAAACTACTCATAACTCATCGGAGGGGCAAGGATGTTGATGTAGAAGCCCTCCATGGTCGATTCCCCCTCCGGCAAAGTGCCAGCGAAGGCTCCAAGATGAGATCTCGCGGATACAGAAGGTTACGGTGGTGGAAATTGTGTTTCGTCTGCCCCTGGATGTTTTCGGGGTACATAGGCTTATATAGGAGGAAGAAGTACGTCGGTGGCTGCCCGAGGGGCCCACAAGACAGGGGGCGCACCCTATAGGGGGGCGCCCTCCTATCTCGTGGAGGCCTCGGCTGCTTCTTCACTTCCACTCCAAGTCCTCTGGATCACGTTCGTTCAAAAAATCATGCTCCCCAAGGTTTCATTCGGTTTGAACTCCGTTTGATATTCCTTTTCTTCGAAATACTGAAATAGGCAAAAAACAGCAATATGGGCTGGGCCTCCGGTTAGTAGGTTAGTCCCAAAATGATATAAATGTGTAAAATAAAGCCCATAAACATCCAAAAGGGGTAATATAATAGCATGGAACAATCAAAAATTATAGATACGTTGGAGACGTATCAAGGGCGCTTCTATGTTTGCCTCTCTAGGTATTATGTTCATGACAAATAGAGTAATGCATGAAGTATGATGACATAATGTATAGTGAATAAAACTAAGTAATATGATTGAACCCTGTCGTTTTAACCTTAGTAGCAACAATACAAATACATGCCTCGCTACTGTAATGCCTTGGACACACTCGTCAGTAATCGTTACTCCTGACCAGATCCGGACTGGCCGCGCAGATCAATACTAGTCTTTTCTGCGCACTTTTTCCTCACTCGTACGCACTCGGGAGCAACTTCCCGGTCGGCCACCATCCTGAAATTACTCCAAGCTGAGCACACTTAACTTTGGACTTCTTTCCTAATGGGCTCCCGGAAAGAAGGAATTCCTTATTGATATGAATAGTCTATCATCCCTATTATGCCATGCTATCACATACACCCCCACTCAGAGGAATTTACGTCCTCGTCGGGCCACAGGAATGTTCCCTCTTGGCACATTCGTCTGTGCGAGCAGTATGGCACATGTGTCATGCCGTGTGCCACGACGGTTAACAAACGTCATGCACAACATGACCGTGTACCAGACCCACAAATATCCGCGTAACCACGAGGGTCGATACTGATACCAACTTGTAACGCCCTGGACACACTCGCTGGCGATCATTACTCGTGGCGAGATATAGATTGGCCCCACAGATCAATACTAGTCTTTTCTGTGCACTTTGTCCTCACTCATGCACACTTGGGAGCAACTTCCCGGTCAGTCACCCATCTTGAAATTACTCCAAGCTAAGCATGCTTAACTTTGGATTTCTTTCTGAATGGGCTCCCGGAAAAGCAGGAATAATTGATATGAGTAGTCTATCATGCCTATTAAGCCAGGCTATCAGAACTAACCCTTATGAAAACTAGGTGAGGGCACCGCAAGATTGAACCTACTACTATGCATAACTTCAAATGAAGATCTAATTATCAACTTTCCCAGAAAAAATCATAGATCAGAAAACATTACATAGCTATAACAATCACACATAACAAAGCTCAGAAAAAGACACAATTACTTCCAATGAATAATCTGATTATAAGCACACAATTCATCGGATCCCAACAAACACACGCAAAAGAAGATTACATCGAATAGAACTGCG